>NC_045441.1:7128300-7186151 GCF_002776525.5 Piliocolobus tephrosceles | reverse complement strand
TAGGATTACAGGCTTGAGCCACCGTGCCTGGCCTCATAGAGTTCTTTTTTATTTTTTTATTTATTTATTTATTTATTTTTGAGACGGAGTCTCGCTCTGTCGCCCAGGCTGGAGTGCAGTGGCCGGATCTCAGCTCACTGCAAGCTCCGCCTCCCGGGTTTACGCCATTCTCCCGCCTCAGCCTCCCGAGTAGCTGGGACTACAGGCGACCACCACCTCGCCCGGCTAGTTTTTTGTATTTTTTTTAGTAGAGACGGGGTTTCACGGTGTTAGCCAGGATGGTCTCCATCTCCTGACCTCGTGATCCGCCCGTCTCGGCCTCCCAAAGTGCTGGGATTACAGGCTTGGCCTAGAGTTCTTAGTTCTAACTAAACATCAGCCCACCAGGTGAATGTGGATTGTGTTTGCTTAACTATTTACATTTATTTACTTTTGAGACCGGGTCTTGCTTTGTTGCTCAGGCTGGAGTACAGTGGTGCAATCGCATCTCACTGCAACCTCCCTCTCCCAGGTTCAAGCAATTCTCCCACCTTAGCCTCCCGAGTAGCTGGGACTACAGCCACCACACCCGGCTAAGTTTTGCATTTTTTGATAGAGGCAGGGTTTCACCATGTTGGCCAGGCTGGTGGTTAACCAGATTGAGAAACTGAGGCCTTGGGTCTCTTAGTGACCGGCTGCCACATCCCACTTACCATGCCTTTGTTTGTATGATAATTTAATTTCCAGTGACCAGCAGATGCACAAACCAAATACATTTTCATAATGTAGCGATCTATGGTGTGACTGGAATTTTCTGTCATTCTGTTAATTCGTCATCATTGGCATGTTTTGAACAAACTCTCTTTATAAAATGAGGCTAGGAGTGGCGGCTCACGCCTGTAATCCCAGCACTTTGGGGGGTCAAGTAGGTGGATTGCTTGAGTCCAGGAGTTCGAGACCAGCCTGGGTAATGTAGTGAGACCCTACCTCTACAAAGATACAAAAATTAGCCAGGTGTGGTGGTGTGTGCCTGGGGTCCCAGCTCCTCAGTAGGCTGAGGTGGAAGGATCACTTGAGGCCAGGAGTCAGAGGTTGCAGTACTGGAGTGGTGCCATTGTACTCCGGCCTGGGCAACAGAGTGAGACCCCATCTCAAGAAAAAATGATTATTTTTTAATTAAAAACTGGGTGGAATGTTGAAGAAAATAAAAATCCAATTTGTTTTAATTCCATGCAGATTAGCTTTCCCTTGAAGGTCTGTGCAAGACAAGAATTAATACCCACAACTGAAGTAGTGTCACAAATGTAAATCAAAAGCTACAGGTATGTAGCTGGGACCACATGCACCACCATGCCCGGCTAATTTTTTATTTTTGGTAGAGACGGTGTCTCGCTGTGTTGCCCAGGCTGGTCACACACTTCTGAGCTCAAGTAATCTGCCTGCCTCGGCTTCCCAAAGTGCTGGGATTACAGGCCTGTATTCAAAGCTATAATAATTCCAACTAAATATTCCAACTTAAAAATAAGTTGTAAAAGCTGCATAGAATTTTAACTTATCTGCTGACACATGCAAATATATTTTAAAGTTTGTTTTTAAAACTTTTTATTGAATAGCAGTATACATAAAGTTGTGCTTAAGTGTACATAGCTGACTGTTCACAAACTGAACACACCTGTGTAACCACCACCCAGCTCAAGAAGCAAACCATGGCAACCCCCTGAAGTCCCCCTCGTGCCACCTCGCAATTGCTGCACCCCTCCAAGGGTAGCCCCTCTCCTAACTTCTTTTTTTTTTTTTTTTTTTTTTGAGATGGAGTCTTGCTCTGTTGCCCAGGCTGGGGTGCAGTGGCATAATCTTGGCTCACTGCAAGCTCCACCTCGCAGGTTCAAGCAATTCTCCTCCCTCAGACTCCTGAGTAGCTGGGATTACAGGCTCATGCTACCACGCCTGGCTGATTTTTGTATTTTTAGTAGAGATCGGGTTTCACCATGTTGGTCAGGCTGGTCTCAAACACCTGACCTCATGATCCACACACCTCAGCCTCCCAAAGTTCTGGGCTTACAGGCATGAGCCACCATACCTGGCTGGGATTATTTTCTTTCTTTCTGGTTTGTTTTTTTTTTTTTTTTGAGACGGAGTCTTGCTCTGTCAGCCAGGCTCAAGTACAGGGGTGTGTGTGATCTTGGCTCATTACAACCCTTGCCTCCCAGGTTCAAGCGATTCTCCTGTCTCAGCCTCCCGAGGAGCTGGGATTACAGGTGTGCGCTACCACGCCCGGCTAATTTTTATGTTTTTAGTAGAGACTAGGTTTCACCATGTTGGCCAGGCTGGTCTCAAACTCCTGACCTTAGGTGATCTGCCAGCCTTGGCCTCCCAAAGTGCTGGGATTGCAGGCTTGAGCCACTGCGCCCAGCTGGGATTATTTTCAGACTATTCCAAGATATTATGAGTTGTGCTTTATGAATGTTCTGGCTCCCATCTGATGGCCATAGGCCCTCATTTCTCTTGGGTAGATACATAGGAGCAGACTGGCTGAGTATTAGCTATTCAAATATTTGGCTTTAGGAGAAACTGCTGATTTTGCAAAGCGACGTACCAGTTGCCGTTCCGCCAGCAGAGTGTGAGAGTTCCGTTTGCTCTTCATCCTCGCCAGCTGCTGCTACTTCCCATCCTTTTAATTTTTGCCATTCTTGTGGGTATGTGCAAAAAATAATTTTAAAGTAAACACAAAACAAACAAAATCGTTTGTTCCAGGCCTGCTGGTGATCTGTCGTTTCTCTGTAGGGCGTCTGTAACCTTGGCAGGGAGCCCCGTGGGAAATCCTTCAGGTCAGAAGACAAACCAAGACCTAGGGAATTCTGGTCTGAGAGAGGCCATGCAGTTGTGGTAGTCATTAGAGGAAGACATAAACTGAAGTTCATTAGACTCTAAAACTATCATGACGGAACGCATGAAAGGGTTTTTGTTTTGTTTTGTTTTGAGACGGAGGCTGGCTCCGTCACCCGGGCTGGAGTGCAATGGCGCAATCTTGGCTCACTGCAACCTCCGCCTCCTAGGTTCAACTGATTCTCTGCCCTCAGCCTCCTGACTACAGGCAGGTGCCACCCCACCCGGCTAATTTTTGTATTTTTAGTGGAGACGGGGGTTTCACCTTGTTGGCTAGGCTGGTCTCGAACTGCTGACCTCAGGTGATCCACCCTCCTCAGCCTCCGAAAGTGCTAGGATTACAGGCGTGAGCCACTGCGCCCGGCCATGAAAGGATTATCCCTTATGTTAAACTGGAGGGCTCGGAATGGGGTGCAGAGTTATGGTTAATTGCATTTTCTTGTTAATTAAATATTAATGAAAATACTTTCCTTTTTATGTAACGTTTCTTGAAAAATGTACCTACTTTGGGCCAGGCACGGTGCGGGGAGAGGGGGGGCAGGGGACACATGCCTGTAATCCTAGCACTTTGGGAGGCTGAGGCAGGCGGATCACCTAAAGTCAGGAGTTCGAGACCAGCCTGACCAACATGGTGAAGGCCTATCTCTACTAAAAATATAAAAATTAGGCCAGGCGCGGTGGCTCACGCCTGTAATCCCAGCACTTTGGGAGGCCGAGGAGGGCAGGTCATGAGGTCAGGAGATGAAGACCACCCTGGCTAACATGGTGAAACCCTGTCTCTACTAAAAATACAAAAAAAATTAGCTGGGCATGGTGGCGGGTGCCTGTAGTCCCAGCTAACCAGGAGGCTGAGGCAGGAGAATGGCGTGAACCCGGGAGGCAGAGGTTGCAGTGAGCTGAGGCTGCGCCACTGTACTCCAGCCTGGATGACAGAGCAAGACTCTGTCTCAAAAAAAATAAAAATAAAATAAGAAGTGTAAATAAGCGTGCCCAGAATCCTGCAAACCAGAGATAACACTAACTCTTGCTGTCACTTTTTCTGATATTTTTCAATACATATTCCCATGTGAGTTTTCTGTGCGCTGTCATTCTGATGACTGCACACAACTCCGTTTTTCATCATCATTTATTGGTGAGCCCCTGTGGTTGGACATAGATCGTTGCCAGTACTTTGCTATTACAACGCGGCCATGGGCATGGTTGCAGTCAAAGCCTTGTGCAGATCCGTAAGCAGATCCATGATGTTTTCCTTAAGCCACATTCCCAGAAGGGAGCTCTGGGTTAAAGGGCAGGTACATTTTAAAGCCTGTTTGCTCCACATTGCAAAATGCCCTACAGAAAGCATGCACCAAATGGTGCTGTCAGCTACATTGTGTGAGCGTGTACCTTTCCCTGAACTCCAGCCAGTTAGGTGGACTTCTTTTTTGAAACAGAGTTTTGCTCTTGTTCGTCCAGGCTGGAGTGCAGTGGTGCTATCTCAGCTCACTGCAACCTCCACCTCCTGGGTTCAAGCAGTTCTCCTGCCTCAGCCTCCCTAGTAGTTGGGATTGCAGGCGCCTGCCACCACACCCAGCTAAGGTAGACTTTTTTTTTCTTTTCTTTATTTTTTTTTAAGAGAGAAAATTGCTACATTGCCCAGGCTGGCCTAGAACTCCTGGGCTCCAGTGATCTTACCTCAGCCTCCCAAGTAACAGGGACTACAGTCATGCACTGCCATTCCCTGCTCAATTAAGTAGATCTTTTAAAACCACTTCCTTTTTAATAACACATAGAAGGGGTGTGTGTGTGTGTTTTCAGTATTTAAGCATGTGTACCATATAGAATATGGACATTGGCTAGAACACCCACGATTTGATGCCTATTAATAACTAGGCACATTTTCCCCCATAAACTTAGAATTTGTAGATATGTGCAGAGTAATTACAGCTCTGTGACCTTTCAGACCTTGGACTTCTGTTCTTATTTTCCTCAGCCTTGATTTTATACTTCTGTTTGTCTTCCTAACCTTGAGTCCTTCTGTTTTATCATGATTTTAGTGACTTGAGTTTTAGATTTTTTTTTTTTTTGAGAATTTTTTTTTTGAGACGGAGTCTCACTCTGTCACCCAGGCTGGAGTGCAGCGGCGCAATCTCCGCTCACTGCAAGCTCCACCTCCCAAGTTCACACCATTCTCCTGACTCAGCCTCCCAAGTAGCTGGGACTACAGGCACCCGCCACCAGGCCCGGCTAATTTTTTTTTTTTTTTGTATTTTCAGTAAAGACGGGCTTTCACCATGTTAGCCAGGATGGTCTCGATCTCCTGACCTCGTGATCTGCCCACCTCGGCCTCCCAAAGTGCTGGGATTACAAGTGTGAGGCATTGTGCCTGGTCAAGTTTTAGATTTTAGTGGTTTTAGTTCCTAGTGTAATCTCCGCCTGAAGTCTTTGGGAATAAAGGTGAGATGCATATAAATGAGATAAAATGTGGCCAGTCTCTCTGTTTTAAAAAATAGAAGAAAAAATATTACCAGAATGTGTTCCCAAACCAGGGAGCAGAATAGATGAACCCAGCTCAGAGATCTAACCAATCTTTCACAGTCTCCTAGAGTGCCTGTGCTTTTGAGAGAACAGCGGGTGGGTGAAGACGCCCCTGGGTTTCCTGCTTTAACTGTGTTTATAGGCTGGGCACCGTGGCTCATGCCTGTAATCCCAGCACTTTGGGAGGTCGAGGCGGGCAGATCACGAGGTCAAGAGATCGAGACCATTCTGGCCAACATGGTGAAACCCCCGTCTCTACTAAAAATACAAAAAAAAAAAAAAGTTAACTGGGTGTGGTGGAGCACGTGTGTAGTCCCAGCTACTCAGGAGGCTGAGGCAGGATCGCTTGAACCAGGGAGGCAAAGGTAGCAGTGAGCTAAGATCACGCCAGCGCACTCCAGCCTGGCAACAGAGTAAGAGACTGTCTCAAAACAAATGAAAAAACGTGTGTTTATTCATATGGTATTTTGGAGGCTAAAAAGTCCCTAAACAATAGCAATTAAGCACAGGTAACTCTAGGGCAGGAGTTTTTGTTTTTGTTTTTGTTTTGAGACAGAGTCTCGCTCTGTCACCCAGGCTGGAGTGCGGTGGCGCAATCTCGGCTCACTGCAAGCTCCGCCTCCCAGGTTCACGCCACTCTTCTGCCTCAGCCTCCGGAGTAGCTGGGACTACAGGCGCCCGCCACCATGCTCGGCTAATTTTGTTTCTGTAATTTTAGTAGAGACGGAATTTCACCATGTTAGCCAGGATGGTCTCGATCTCCTGACCTCGTGATTCACCCGCCTCGGCCTTCCAAAGTGCTGGGATTACAGGTGTGAGCCACTGCACCTGGCCACGTTTACATTTTTTAATGTGAATTGCTTGCTTTTATAATGTTTAACATAAATGAAGCAGGTAAATATGTAGATAAATATATATATCCCATTTTAATGGGCGTATGTTTTTAAACCTAAGCTAAAAATTGCCATCTCCTACCTCTGTTTGCAAATTACCTATTTAAAGATAAACCTAATTTTAAATCTTACGATTTTTGTTTTGATTTTTACTTATGGGAATACATGTTTAACATTTACTAACCCAAGGCTGGGCACAGTGGCTCATGCCTGTAATCCCAGCACTTTGGGAGGCTGAGGCGGGCAGATCACGAGGTCAGGAGATAGAGACCATCCTGGCTAACATGGTGAAACCCCGTTTCTACTGAAAATACAAAAAATTAGCTGGGCACGGTGGTGGGTGCCTGTAGTCCCAGCTACTCAGGAGGCTGAGGCAGGAGAATGGTGTGAACCCGGTAGGTGGAGCTTGCAGTGAGACGAGATCGCACCACTGCACTCCAGCCTGGGAGACAGAGCAAGACTCCATCTCAAAAAAAAAAAAAATTTTTTTTTTTACTAACCCAAGACTACATGTGCATCAGACAACTAGCTGAACAAAACTGAAAACACTCAAATTCCAGTTGTTAAAACTGCCTTTTAAAAGTCAAGACTATACTTTCAGGGGTCATTTCTATAGTTTGTTCAGAAGTTTCTCTGAACGTGTAGAGCAAAAAGTCATTTCTGATGTTGCAAGCAGTTAGTTGCTCTCCAAGCATGGCCGTATCTTTGAAAGGCACAAAATCAGGTGACAACAGGGACAAGAAGAGGTACACGAGTGGTAATAACCTGTCAAAAGTGTGGGGGAAAACTCAGATGATTAAAACATAAGGCATCCTCACACCTGTAATCCCAGCAGTTTCAGAGGCTGACAGGGGCGGATCACCTGAGGTCAGGAGTTCGAGACGAGCTTGGCCAACATGGCGAAACCCCGTCTGTACTAAAAATACAAAAAAACCAGCTGGGCATGGTGGTGGGTACCTGTAATCCCAGCTACTTGGGAGGCCAAGGCAGGAGAATCGCTTGAACCTGGGAGGCAGAGGTTGCACTGAGCTGAGATCTTGCCACTGTACTCCAGCCTGGGTGACAGAGTGAGACTCTAGAGTCTCAAAATGAAAATAAAAATAAAAAATAAGGCCTTGAGCAAATGTGCAGAAAAGATTGGGGTAGGAGTTGGAATAGTTCCCAAGTGACAGATCCAACCACCAGCTACCCTAATCCGACAGCCCCATGCTGAGTTAGGAGGGGGGAAGCCCCTGCCTGTTGTGGGAGGGGAGTGGAGTACAGAAGACAGGGCCCCCGTCACCTTCACATGCCTATCTGACAACTGCCTGAGTCTTAGTTAGTAGACCAATCTGGGCCGGGCGCAGTGGCTCAAGCCTGTAATCCCAGCACTTTGGGAGGCTGAGACGGGCGGATCACGAGGTCAGGAGATTGAGACCATCCTGGCTAACACGGTGAAACCCCGTCTCTACTAAAAATACAAAAAACTAGCCGGGCAAGGTGGCGGGCACCTGTAGTCCCAGCTACTCGGGAGGCTGAGGCAGGAGAATGGCGTGAACCCGGGAGGCGGAGCTTGCAGTGAGCTGAGATCCGGCCACTGCACTCCAGCCTGGGTGACACAGCGAGACTCCGTCTCAAAAAAAAAAAAAAAAAAAAAAAAAAATAGACCAATCTGTTTCTGGCCACAAAAACCTCAAGTGACAAATCAGGAAAGTCACAATGAAAATTGCTCATACTTAGGGGCCAGGAGTTTCTTTGGATAAAACTTAGATTTTTTTTTTTTTTTTTTAATTTTCTTGGGGTCTTTATTGCCCAGGCTTGAGTGCAGTGATATGATCATGGCTCACTGCAGCCTCAACCTCCCAGGCTAAAGCGTTCCTCCTGCCTCAGCCTCCCAAGAAGCTGGGACTACAGGCACGTGCCACCATGTCTGACTAATTTTTATGTTTTTCATAGAGATGAGGTTTCGCTATGTTGCCCAGGCTGCTCTTGAACTCCTGGGCTCAAGCCATCTGCCTGCCTTAGTCTCCCAAAGTGCTGGGATTGCAGGTGTGAGCCACTGCATCTGGCCCAGTTGTGATTATTTAATGGACTAAATGATATGTGTCATCATAGCATGGGCTTATCTTATACTTTGAGCAGCTTAAGATACAGGACATCAACTACATCTGACAGTACAGTATGTGTCTGAACAATAAATGCAGGAACAATATGCCTGTAAACACAGAAGTTTAAACATGCAAAACCTTGTGGGTTTTGTTTTGTTTTTGAGAGGGAGTCTTGTCTTGTCACCCAGGCTGGAGTGCAGTGGTGCGATCTTGGCTGATTGCAACTTCCGCCTCCCGGGTTCAAGCGATTCTCCTGCCTCGGCCTCCCAAGTAGCTGGGATTACAGGCATCCGCTTAGAGACTTAGTCCAATTCTTACGCCCTCTGAGAAGGCTTCTTCAGCTAACCAGTGCATCCTTTGTGTCATCCCAGATGGTTGTATGTACTTGGTAATGCCCTATTCTTTCATTTGATGTTATGCTTTAGTCTGTAAATAAGGATGATAATACCTGCTAGGGTTGCTGTGAAGATGAAACATGGTCATACATGAAGGCTCTTAGAATACCGTCTGGCGCATTGTAGGTATTAAATTAGGGTTAACTGTTAGTAGGCACAGCGTGTGTTTACTAGATTGTCACCACCCCAAGAGCAGTGATTTTCATCTGTTATTATTGCTTGCCCCCTTATTTACAAATGACTGAGATAGGTGGAGCTGAGTAAATACCTTATAAGAGAATACTGTTGAAAATATTGGCACACATTTTTATCTCCCTGAAGGAGCTATATGATCCTTGAAGGTTTTTTTGGTTGTGTTTTTTCTTTTGTTTGGAGACAGGGTCTTAACTGTTGCCCAGACTGGAGTGAAATGGCACGATCGTAGCTTATTGCAGCCTCCAACTCCTAGGCTCAAGCAAATTCTCCTGCCTCAGCCTTCGGAGTGGCTGGGACTACAGGCGTGCATCACCATTCCCAGCTAATTTGTTTTCTGTTTTGTTTTGTTTTTTGTTTTTGTTTTTGTTTTTGGAGACAGGACCTGCCTCACTTTGTTGGCCAGGCTGGTCTCGAACTCCTGGGCTCAAGCAGTCCTCCCACCTCAGCCTCCCAAAGTGCTGGGATTAAAGGCATGAGCCACCGCACCCAGCCCTTGAAGGTTTATTTAATCCCTTATCGTGGTGGTGCATAGTAAGAACTCAAAAATATTTGTGTTTTAAATCTTGAAGACCTGTGCTGATCACACAGGGGTGACTGAAACTGTCACCAACTCCTTAGTGGCTCTCAGATCTCATCAGTAATAACAGCTGCCACGTCGCCAGCACCTGTGAGGTACATGCCGAGCTTTTACCACCAACATGAGTTTCCCGCAACTGTTTTCTTGAGCACCACAGCTGTGCCAAGCACCATGGTTACCACCAGGAACCACGCTGGAGAAAAGACAAAGGAGGTCTGTGCCCGTCTAGAGTGTATAGCTATGACAGGACAGCAACCCCAAGTTCTAGTAGCCCCAGCCCCTCTCCTCCACCTGGACCTGCCCATATCGTAAATTAAACATCCTTGCTCCTTTCCCTACCCTCGTCCCGGAGGGGGCTGGCCTTTGCAACTTCAATATTTGGACTTTGTTTTGTCTCAATATGCGAAGAAAAAAGGAAAAACTTAATATGCATGTAGGTTAAGTTTGAGAGGAGTTTTAAGGCAATTTAAGGAAGTCTTTAAGGAAATCTTTGGAAGACCAGGCGCGGTGGCTCACGCCTGTAATCCCAGCACTTTGGGAGGCCCAGGCGAGCCGAGCACAAGGTCAAGAGATCGAGACCATCCTGGCCAACATAGTGAAACCCCGTCTCAACTAAAAATACAAAAAATTAGTTGGACGTGTTGGTGTGTGCCTGTAGTCCCAGCTGCTCAGGAGGCTGAGGCAGGAGAATTGCTTGAACCCAGGAGGCAGAGGTTGCAGTGAGATGAGATGGTACCACTGCACTCCAGCCTGGCGACAGAGCAAGACTCTGTCTCAAAAAAAAAAAAAAGCCTTTGGAAAGTTGAATATAGGAGAGAAGTAGATGAGAGACAAAAAAAAGTTCTCAGAAAGAACGTTGTAGAAATGTTGATTCCTGGGGCCAGGCGCGGTGCTCAAGCCTGTAATCCCAGCACTTTGGGAGGCTGAGACGGGCGGATCACGAGGTCAGGAGATCGAGACCATCCTGGCTAACACGGTGAAACCCCGTCCCTACTAAAAAATACAAAAAACTAGCCGGGCGACGTGGTGGGCGCCTATAGTCCCAGCTACTCGGGAGGCTGAGGCAGGAGAATGGTGTGAACCTGGGAGGCGGAGGTTGCAGTGAGCCGAGATCCCGCCACTGCACTCCAGCCTGGGTGACAGCGAGACTCCGTCTCAAAAAAAAAAAAAAAAAATGTTTAGAAATGTTGATTCCTGGCTGGATGTGGGGACTCATGCCTGCAGTCCCAGCACTTTGGGAGGCTGAAGCAGGCAGTTCACTTGAGGTCAGGAGTTCGAGACCAGCCTGGACAACATAGTGAAATCCCATCTTTACGAAAAACACAAAAACATTAACTGGACATGGGGGTGTGCGCCTGTAATCCCAGCTACTCTGGAGGCTGAATCACTTGAGTCCAGGAGGTCGAGGCTGCAGTGAGCCGAGATTGTGCCACTGGACTCCAGCCTGGGCAACAAAGCAAGACCCTGTCTCAGAAAAAGAAATGATTGCCCCTTACTGGTATCTGAGAAGTAAAAGTAAAGAATTTAAACTGTTTTTAAATTATTTGGAATTTTTGAACAATTCCTCAGATCGCAAAGGCTGCAATTTTATTTTGAGACAGAATCTCGCTCTGTCACCCAGGCTGGAGTGCAGTGGTGCGATCTTGGCTCACTGCAGCCTCCGCCTCCTGGGTTCAAATAATCCTCCTACCTCTGCCTCCTGAGTAGCTGGGATTAAGGTGCCTGCCACTATGCCTGACTACTTTTTGTATTTTTAGTAGAGATGGGGTTTCACCATGTTGGCCAGGCTGGTCTTGAATTCCTGGCCTCAAGTGATCAACCCATTTCAGCCTCCCAGAGTCCTGGAATTATAGGCATGAGCCACCACACCCACCCAGCTGCGATTTTAAAACAATAGAATGAGGTCAGTTGCCATGGCTCAATGCCTATAATCCCAGCACTTTGGGAGGCCAAGGCAGGTGGATCACCAGAGTTCGGGAGTTCAGCACCAGCCTGGCCAACATGGCAAAATCCCATCTCTCCTAAAAACACAAACATTACCCAGGTGTGGTGGTGGGCACCTGTAATCCCAGCTACTTGGGAGGCTGAGGCAGGAGAATTGCTTGAGCCTGGGAGGCCAAGGTTGCGGTGAGCCGAGACTGCGCCACTGCACTCCAGCCTGGGCGACAGAGCGAGACTCCATCTCTCTCTCTCTCACACACACACACACACACACACACACACACACACACACACACAAAAGTAGAATGAGCTGTCTCACAGAGTCTGGTTGAGGGAAGTTAGCTAGAATGATTCCAGATACTACCGTAAAAGTGGCATTTGGAAAGAACTGGTGCAGTAAGTCAGTGTACTTTGCTCCGGTAAAGTTCCTGTTACCTGTTCAGTGCTCTGAGGTGTTCTAAACAAAGGTAACCCAGTGCGTAAGATGTCCCCTCCTGTAAATTTATCGCTTGCTTTTTTATTCCAGGACACACCTTTTAAAAACAGTAACTAGGCAGGCAAGAGCACTTAGTCAAACAGCCTAGTGTACTCTGTGGCCTTCAAAGTATATATCTTTTGACAGCTATTTCAGAATCGGTAATCAATTACTGGTTCCTTAATACATGCTGTTTATCTGTGTTTCAGTTTTATATTTCTAAATGATAATAAGGTCATATTAAAGGTATTTGCTTATCTTATTTTCACCAGCCCTCCGTGAATTGCCTTGGTATTTCTTCATACCTGTTTCCCTGTGAGACGGTGCATTTCCAAGAACTGGAGCTCTTTCTTTTTTTTCTGAGATGGAATTTCACCCTTGTTGCCAAGGCTAGAGCACAATGGTAGGATCTCGGCTCACTGAAACCTCCGCCTCCTGTGTTCCGCTGATTCTCCTGCCTCAGCCTCCTGAGTAGCTGGAATTACAGGCGCATGCCACCACGCCCAGCTACTTTTTATATTTTTAGTAGAGACAGGGTTTTACCATGTTGGCCAGGCTGGTCTCAAACTCCTGACCTCAGGTGATCTGCCCGCCTCGTTATCCTAAAGTGCTGGGATTGCAGGCGTGAACCACCGCGCCCGGCCTGGAGCTCTTTCTTCATTCATCTTTGTGTTTCCTGTGTCCAGCATGGAGTGGGCTCAACGCAGGCATAATAATAAAGGTTGCAGAAATGTGTAAATTTTTGTGATGTTTCAAAGCCCAAAATGTGAGACTTTACAGAGTTGGTGGAATGAAACATAAGTACACACATTCAGATGTTACCTCTCTCTCCTACACATGTACAAACTTACACAAAGAGGAAATCCCAGAAAAGATGCACATTTTCAGATTCTGGTTGAAATGTTACTTTTAAGACTGAAAGTTATGGCCGGGCGCAGTGGCTTACGCCTGTAATGCCAGCACTTTGGGAGGCTGAGGTGGGTGGATCACCTGAGGTCAGGAGTTCGAGACCAGCCTGACCAACATGGAGAAACCCCGTCTCTACTAAAAATAAAAAAAAAATTAGCCGAGCGTGGTGGCGCATGCTTGTACTCCCAGCTACTCAGGAGGCTGAGGCAGGAGAATCACTTGAATTGGGGAAGCAGAGGTTGTGGTGAGCCAAGATCGTGCCATTGCACTCCAGCCTGGGCAACAAGAAGGAAACTCCATCTTAAAAAAAAAAAAAAAAAGACTGAAAGTTATGTTACATGGCAGTCATCTTGGTACAGCAGCTTAGAATAGGAAGGGTTGTGTTTCCATTCTTTCTTTTCTTTTCTTTTTCTTTCTTTTTTTTTTTTTTTTTTTGAGACTTTGAGACAGAGTCTTGGTCTATTGCCCAAGCTGGAGTCTGGCGGCCCCATCTCAGCTTGTTGCAGCCTCCGCCTCCCAGGTTCAAGTGATTCTCCTGCCTCACCCTCCCAAGTAGCTGGGATTACAGGTGCGTGCTACCGTGCTCAGCTAATTCTTTATATTTTTAGTAGAGACGGGGTTTCACCATGTTGGTCAGGCTGGCCTCAGACTCCTGACCTCAGATTTCATTCTTTCAAATAAGAACATGTACCTCTAAGAACAAAGCAAACATGGATACTGGTATTATCCTTGTAGGAATTTCAAGAAATGATTTTTACTTCAGTCTTATAGGCATTACTTATTCCCTCTGAAGTTCAGAATTTAAAATTTGTTTGAATTCTGGGGTAGGATTCCATAATCCCTCACCTGATGGAGGCCGGTGTGGACCCGCCATTGTTCCACAGTTTGATAGCTTGATAATTGCCAAAGCTAGGAATGCCTGCCTTCAACCTGAATGCTTTCCTGACATTGCCAAGAAATAAACGTAACTATATAGAGTTACAGTATCTGTGGACCTTAAACCCAGTGTGATCATCCAGACTTAAACTACAAGGGAACGTGGTTTTGAATGATTCCATTCATAGGCAAATGGAAAAACTTTGTCTAGTAATTAAAATAGAATGAAATTTTCTAGTCTTTTTTTAAATTTTATTTTTTCATTTATTGTAGAAACAGAGTCTCTCTGTGTTGCTCAGGCTTGTTTCACACAACTGGCCTCAAGCGATCCTCCTGCCTTGGCCTCCCAAAGTGCTAGGATTACAGGTGTGAGCCACTGTACCCGGCTGAAATTTTCAAATCTTGAACTAGGTTCAAGACCGTTATTTTTCCCTTCAAGTTACTTTCTCAGATGGGCCGAGCTCAGTTTTCCTGTACATTGTTCTCCCTCCTCACTCTTTTTTCCAAATTAACAATTGAAAACCTAGATTTTGGCTGGGCACAGTGGCTCACGCCTATAATCCCAGCACTTTGGGAGGCCGAGGCGGGCGGATCACGAGGTTAGGAGATCGAGACCATCCTGGCTAACACAGTGAAACTCCATCTCTACTGAAAATACAAAAAATTAGCCGGGCGTTGCGGTGGGCACCTGTAGTCCCAGCTACTCAGGAGGCTGAGGCAGGAGAATGGCGTGAACCCGGGAGGCAGAGCTTGCAGTGAGCTGAGATTGCGCCACTGCACTCCAGGCTGGGCGACAGAGTGAGACTCCGTCTCAAAAAAAAAAAACCTAACTAAATTTTTACCCCAATGTGGGGTGGGGGTAGCTCTGGGACTTCATTTTCTTAATGAGCTTGATAATTTTGTCCAGAAGATGTGAACAGTTGTAGAACATCCTTCTTTTCTTACCTCAGTGTATTGGGGCCATTTTTTTGGCTTAATTGTGCTTTAGCTGCAGAATAATTCTTGCTGCCTACGTGAATAGGGAATAGGAAGCAGAGAGTTTGTCACAGAAATCTGTCTCTTAAAGCAACAAAATGAAAGGTCGCGGCAATGTGATGCGTCTTGTAATATATCGGAAGAGGCAGCGGTTTCTGTCTTTCGATGATCACACTGGTCCCGATTCCTTGGTTGGCTTTAGGGAGCTCAGGCTCTCATGGGTGCTTCCAAGACTCTGAGAATATTCTTCTGTGAGAGGCTAAGCCCAAAGACTGTACCCACACGCCCAGTGGAGGTGCAGGCCACGTTGCTAGGGATGGGGCTTCATAAGCCTGCAGGCCTCTTGGCTTCCTTCCTGCTGTGATCTTTGCACCCTGAAGGACAGCTTCTGCAGCAATAATTCTGTATAAGCCGAAACCTAGATTGTGGGTGCAGACGGGAAAGGAAGAATGAAGGCAAAACAATGATTCTGTCATAATGAAATTGTCACAGAGAGTTTTCTCAGTGCACTGGAGATTTCCTAGGAAACTCCCCCTTTTAGAAGGACACAGTAAGGACTTTTGCCTGGAAAAACATTTGCCAAACTCCCTCCCCAGTCATAGCTGGAAAAGCAACTGCTATGCCAGCCGGAGATCTGCCTCAAAATAGCTGGGTTATCATTTGCTACTAATGGGTCAAATTGATTTTCACCCTAGAAGGGGAAATTGCTGGAGACGGCTCCATAGGCATAAATGCTTTGCAGACCAGTGGTGCGTGTCCCGCTGTCTGGGATCCATGATCCCAAAGGACAGGGGATGACCTGTGCATCTCAATATGCTGGGCTGTGCTGTGGGCAGGCTAGTTAGAGACGACCGAAGAATGAGCAAAGGCACACATCTCTGTGGCCATTCCATAGCATTAGGGATTTAGATCCCTGAATCCTTAGCAGCCTGTAATGGAAGAAGGGGCAGGACGGGGTGGGGTGGGGTGGGGTGGGTGGTGGCAGCGGTGGTCGTGGTGGTGGTTCCTTTTAAAAAAAAAAAAAAAAAAAAAAAAGGACCGGGTATGGTGGCTCATGCCTGTAATTCCAGCACTTTAGGAGGCTGAGGTGGGAGGATTGCTTGAGGCCAAGAGTTTGAAACCAGCCTGGGTGATATGGTTTGGCTCTATGTCCCCACCCAAATCTCATTTTGAATTACATTCCCATAATGTCCATGTGTTGTGGGAGGAACCTCATGGGCGATAATTTGAGTCATGGGGGCAGTTTCCACCATACTGTCCTCATGGTAGTGAGTAAGTCTCACAAGATCTGATGGGCTCATCAGGGGTTTCCGCATTTGCTTCTTTCTCATTTTCTCTTGCCACTGCCATGTTAGAAGTGCCTTTCGCCTCCCACCATGATTCTGAGGCCTCCCCAGCCATGTGGAACTGTAAGTCCAATGAAACCTCTTTTTCTTCCCAGTCTTGGGTATGTCTTTATCAGCAGCGTGAAACAGACTAACACACTGGGCAACGTAACAAGAGGCCATCTCTAGAAAAAATTTTAAAATTAGCTGGGTGTGTTGGTGTACACCTGAAGTCCCTGCTAATGGGAGGCTGAGTCGGAAGGATCGCCTGAGCCTGGGAGTTTGAGATGACCATGAGGTCTGAGCACACCACTGCACTCTAGCCTGGGCGACAGAGTGAGAGTCCCTATCTCAAAAAAAAAAAAAAAAAAAAAGTAATTTATATGTTATAAAATTCCCTCATTTTAAGTGTACAATTTGATGGTTTTTAGTAAATTTATAGTTTTGCAACCATCGCCACAATTTAAATTTATAACACTTCTGTCACCTCAGAAAGATCCTTCATCCGCATTTGCTATCATTACTCATTCTCGTTTTCAGCCCCCGGTAACCACTAATAGATTTTCTGTCTCTACAGATTTGTCTTTTCTGTACTTTTTATATAAATAGAGTCATACAATGTTTGGTCTTTTGTGACTGGCTTCTTAATGGGTTTTATCCACGTTGTAGAGTGTCTTAATATTTTATTCCTTTTTGATGTCTGAATAATATTCTACTAAATAGATATACCACGTGTTGTTCATTCACCAGTTGATGGACATGAGGGTTCTTTCTAAACAAGATTGTTTTTAAGAGGCCACATTAATGCCTCGTATTAAACAGGTAATTTAAATGACAGCTTGGAAAAACATAGGATTGGGAAGTGAAATTCACAAAGACAGCCCTGGTGTTTGCAGATTTGTAAGCCTGGTAGGACTTAGTAGGTAGAAGGCCAACCCTGACAGCTTTTGTGAACCTTGGTTGGAGTTATTGCCTTGAGCTAGGGAAGTTGCAAGCAGTCACACCATTACCTAATGCTCAATTTTCCAGGCTAATTGGCCCACGGGGCCTTTGTGTCTGTGCCGATGTGTTCAGATGAGCTGGTGGAGTTGAAGGTACAGCCTGCAGCTGGTTCATCCGTGGGTGCAGGCGTCTCTTATGAAATACAGATGTCAGAACCTGCTGCTGCTGAGGATACTGTGAGGCATTAATCAGATGATCCAGGCAGTGTTCTTGGTGCTGGAAATGCGGTGGTGGTTACATTAAGACTCCTAGCCTTGGCCCGGCTCAGTGGCTCATGCCTGTAATCCCAGCATTTTGGGAGGCTGAGGCGGGCAGATCGCCTGAGGTCAGGAATTCGAGACCAACCTGGCCAACATGGTGAAACCCTGTCTCTACTAAAAAGACAAAAATTAGCTGGACATGGTGGCCTGTGCCTGTAGCCCCAGCTACTGGGGAGGCTGAGACACGAGAATTGCTTGAACCTGGGAGGCAGAAGTCACAGTAGCTGAGATCACGCCACTGTACTCCAGCCTGAGCGACAGAGCAAGACTCCGTCTAAAAATAAAATAAAAAATCCCTCGCCTTGATTACATGTAGTTTCTACCAAGGAGACAGAGAGTAAACAAAATATCTTATACAGTATGATAAGCACTTAAAAGAAAGAGAAGCCGGGAACAGAGCTAGAGAGAGGCTGGCGTTTACCACCATTTGTGAAAGAGGTCAAGGAAGGTGTCTCTGAGAGTCTGTGGGAATGGATGGGACCTGTCTGGAGAACAGCCTGGAGGCCAGTGTACCTCAGCCCAAACCCAGGTGGACCATGCAGCTGCAGGGAATGTGCCGGCTTTCAATGCCTCTTCCCACCCTGTTGTTGAAAGGACAAAAGTCACTAATGACATTCACTTATGATAGACATGAGAACTGAGGCTAAAACACACCAGGAAACTACCTTTCATCATTTCTCTCCTCCTGCTTAGCTATTTCCAGTCATGTGTTATTTTTTAATGCTGATAAGAAATAGTGTATGGTACTTTTTTTGGTTCGTTTATGGTTTTTTTTGTTTTTTGTTTTTTGTTTTTTGAGAGAGAGTCTCACTCTGTCACCCAGGCTGGAGTGCAGTGGCCCAGTCCCGGCTCACTGCAACCTCCGCCTCCTAGATTCAAGCGATTCTCCTGTCTCAGCTTCCCAAGTAGCTGGAACTACAGGCATGCGCCACCACGCCCAGCTAATTTTTGTATTTTTTTTTTTTTTAGTAGAGATGGGGTTTCACTATGTTGGCCAGGCTAGTCTCAAACTCCTGACCTCAGGTGATCCGCCCGTCTTGGCCTCCCAAAGTGCTGGGATTATAGGCGGGAGTCACCACACCTGGGCATATGCTGACTTTGAAATGAAAGTCTATGGCCAGGTGCAGTGCCTCACACTTGTAAATCCCAACACAAAAATTAGCCAGGCATGGTAGTGGGCACCTGTAATCCCAGCTACTCCTCAGGCACGAAAATTGCTTGATCTTAGGAGGCTGAGGTTGCAGTGAGCCGAGATCACACCACTGGTCACTGCACTGCAGCCTGGGAGACAGCGAGACTGTGTCTCAAAAAAAAAAACCAAAATCAATCTTGACATATCCTCAGTTAACCCTTGTTACAGCTGTTTTTGCCGCATGACATTAGAATGTGCCTTGATTGGTTTGAACATTTGTGATATCGGTTAATTTGTATGAGATTGTATAGAATAATATATAAAATTTCAAGGATACATACAAGCCACAGAACTGCGTATTTACTTATAGATTCTTAAATCACTTTTAATGCTTATTTATCATAAATATTATACTTTTAGCTGAGAAAAACAAAGCACTGAAATATCAAATAATTTGTCCTTGTGCATATAGAGAACTTTTTTTTTTTTTTTTTGAGACTGAGTTTCGCTCTATCACCCAGGCTGGAGAGCAGAGGTGCCATCTCAGCTCACTGCAACCTCTACCTCCCGGATTCAAGCAATTCTCCTGCCTCAGCCTGCTGAGTAGCTGGGGCTACAGGTGCCCGCCACCAAGCCCGGCTAATTTTTGTATTTTTAGTAGACAGGGTTTCAGCATGTTGCCCAGGCTGGTCTCGAATTCCTGACCTCAGGTAATCTGGCCATCTCGCCTCCCAAAGTGCTGGAATTACAGACATGAGCCACCACACCCGGCCTATAGAGAACTACTAAAATAAACTGAAAGAGAGCTGGGCGCAGTGGCTCATGCCTGTAATCCCAGCACTTTGGGAGGCCGAGGCAGGCGGATCACGAGGTCAGGAGATAGCATCCTGGCTAACATGGTGAAACTCCGTCTCTACTAAAAATACAAAAAATTAGCCAGGCGAGGTGGCAGGCGCCTGAAGTCCCAGCTACTCGGGAGGCTGAGGTAGGAGAATGGCATGAACCCGGGAGGCGGAGTTTGCAGTGAGCCGAGATCACGCCACTGCACTCCAGCCTGGGCAACAGAGCGAGACTCCATCTCAAAAAGAAAGAAAGAAAGAAACTAAAAGAGAAACTAATTCTTAGAAGTATAAAGTCCACTCAGCTTATCTGGCTAGTCATAATTGAATTAATGTATACTTTATTAATTATAAATATACACAGTTAATTTATGCATAGTTCCATATTGGTAATTATTTTAAAAATGAGTTATAAAAAGTCCAAATGCTAAGGAAGTTAAAACCATCGTAAGATTGCATCATTCATTTCTCATAATCATAATTCATAATTATGATCTGTAACTCTACAGAGGCAGGGGAAATGCGGAGGTAAACAGGGCAGCTAGAAATCTGGTGGAAGGTGCATGCTGGTTCCAGGGGGACTGTCCTCCAACATTTTATTTAGAATAGCTAATCCCTAATTTTCTAATATCGCTAAGGTTTTGCGGTAGAACCCAGCAAGCCTTCTTTGTATGTGACTCAGCACAAGTAGAAGAATGATATTACCATTAGCTTAGAATGTATTGTGCAACCATTACTATGCATGCCCTTTCCTGGATGGAAATGAAACTCATTCTGGTGAAAACCAGTTTGGCAGAGTATCCTCCTTGCCAGGCAGTAACTGGTGGAGACAGACTAAGCTTTTGCTTTTTTTTTTTTTTAAGTAACAGTGCTGCTTGCCCCATTCATACTTTTTCTGTTCACTTTGTTAAGAGTCACTTGGTATCCTAAGCCCTTTAATTCTTAGTGCCAAACTTAAAATGAATTTATTCACTACTCCTGATGACTCTTAACATCGTAGGCTGTTTAGCAATTCAGGTCTTCACAAGCCTTGCACTACCAGTGACCTTTGCCTCAACTACAGCTCTTCCCCAAAATGTAGGACCCTTTCCATTCACAAGTGCATCCACAACCACTATACAAACTTTACAGGTTTTGGAATACAAAGGCAGCATTGCTTTTTTGTCCCTGGATTTAAAAATAACATGTACTTCAGCTAAAACAACTACATGAATGTCCAAGAGCCAATATAGGAATGGATTTTCCACTGTTAAAAAGACCAAAATTGGCCAGGCGCAGTGGCTCACGCCTGTAATCCCAGCACTTTGGGAGGCCGAGGTGGGCAGATCACGAGGTCAGGAGATCGAGACCATCCTGGCCAACATGGTGAAACACCGTCTGTACTAAAAATACAAAAAATTAGCCGGGTGTGGTGGTGGGTGCCTGTAGTCCCAGCTACTCAGGAGGCCGAGGCAGGAGAATGGCATGAACCTGGGAGGCGGAGCTTGCAGTGAGCCGAGATGGCGCCACTGCACTCCCTGGGCAACAGTGTGAGACTCCATCTCAAAAAAAGGGCCAAAATTTCTGGGAGAAAACATTTCTGTAGCTGAACCTAAGTACAGTAATAAAGAAATATATATGTTGAAACTTTTCAAGCTTAAAAACTCAGTGTTGACTGCAAGCTGATTGTAGTCTCAAATCTTTTTTTTTTTTTTTTTTTTAAGACGGAGCCTCACTCTGTTGCCAGGCTGGAGTGCAGCGGCGCCATCTCAGCTCACTGCAACCTCTGCTTCCGGGTTCAAGAGATTCTCCTGTTTCAGCCTCCTGAATAGCTGGGACTACAAGCACCCACCACCACGCCCGGCTAATTTTTGTGTTTTTAGTAGAGATGGGGTTTCGCCATGTTGGCCAGTATGGTCTCGATCTCTTGACCTTGTGATCCACCCACCTTGGCCTCCCAAAGTGCTGTGATTACAGGCGTGAGCCACCGCGCCCAGCCTAGTCTCAAGTCTTAGTTGAACTTTTTTTTTTTTTTTTTACCCCTCTCTGGTAGAATCATTTGGATAGGGATTTGTGTATGGTGTTAACTGTGGAAGTTCTCATTAATTTGTTGTTCTTGGTATTTTAAGATGTTAGGGTTATATGTGAACATTTTAAGAATTATATCAGGGCTGGGCGCGGTGGCTCAAGCCTGTAATCCCAGCACTTTGGGAGGCCGAGACGGGTGGATCACGAGGTCAGGAGATCGAGACCATCCTGGCTAACACCATGAAACCCCGTCTCTACTAAAAAATACAAAAAACTAGCCAGGTGAGGTGGCGGGCGCCTGTAGTCCCAGCTACTCTGGAGGCTGAGGCAGGAGAATGGTGTAAACCCAGGAGGCGGAGCTTGCAGTGAGCTGAGATCCGGCCACTGCACTCCAGCCTGGGCGACAGAGCGAGACTCCGTCTCAAAAAAAAAAGAATTATATCAGAAAATTGGCTGAGTGTGATGGCTCATGCCGGTAATCCTAACACTTTGGGAGGCCAAGGCGGGTGAATCACCCATGGTCCGGAGTTCAAAACCAGCCTGGGCAACATGGTGAGACACCATCTCTACTAAAAAAACAAAAATTATCCGGATGTGGTTGCAGGCACCTGTAATCCCAGTTACTCGGGAGGCCGAGGCATGAGAGTCACATGAACCTGGGAGGTGGAGGTTGCGGTGAGCCGAGATGGCTCCATTGCACTCCAGCCTGGGCAACGGAGCAAAACTCTGTCTCAAAAAAAAAAAAGAATTACATCAGGAAATCAAATGAGACCTTCCTCGTATTGTATTTGGAGAAGGAATATCCGCAGGAAAGAACAGATCTGGGCTGCTTTCTGTGGTGCTCGTACATTATTGAGCAGGGTCAGCTCTCTGTCAGTTTTCTTATATTTTTACCTACATCCAGCCTCATTAGAATATCATATGAATTTTATTTTTCGAGACAGGGCCTCGCTTTATCACCCAGGCTGGAGTGCAGTGGCATGATCTCACTGCTACCTCCATCTCTTGGGTTCAAGCGATTCTCCTACCTCAACCTCCTGAGTAGCTGGGACTACAGGCACCCACCACCACGCCCAGCAAATTTTTGTGTTTTTGATAGAGATGGGGTTTCACCATGTTGCCCAGGCTGGTCTCGAACTCCTGGGCTCAAACACCCCACCTCCCTTGGCCTCCCAGAGTGCTTGGGATTATAGGCATGAGTCACCACGTGTGGCCTGTAAGAATTTTCAATATCTTTAAACTAAATTAAAATATCTTTTAATTAGAAAGTAGCCATGTGCTAATGAAATTATCAGATTTTGAAAATGAGTGAAATCAGCCGGGCGCGGTGGCTCAAGCCTGTAATCCCAGCACTTTGGGAGACCGAGACGGGTGGATCACGAGGTCAGGAGATCCAGACCATCCTGGCTAACACAGTGAAACCCCTTCTCTACTAAAAAATACAAAAAATTAGCCGGGCGAGGCGGCAGGCGCCTGTAGTCCCAGCTACTTGGGAGGCTGAGGCAGGAGAATGGCGTAAACCTGGGAGGCGGAGCTTGCAGTGAGCTGAGATCCGGCCACCACACTCCAGCCCGAGAGACAGAGCGAGACTCCGTCTCAAAAAAAGAAAGAAAATGAGTGAAATCTCAGAGTGCTAATGGGGATGTAAAATGGTGCGGCCGTTCTGAAAAAAAAAAAAAAAAGTCTGGCAGTTTCTTATAAAGTTAAACATGTGCCTACCATGTGACGCAGCCGTTGAACCCCCAGGTTATCCTAGAGATATGAAAGCTTAAGCTTACGTAAAAACCTGTACGTGATCGCTCATCGCAGCTTTGCTTAGAATTGTAAAAACCTGGAAAGAAGCCAGGTCTTCTTCAACAAGTATGTGAATAAACAAACTAATATATCCATATCATGGAATACTAATTGCAAAAAAAATTTTTTAAAAAAAGGTGGTAAACTACATCTAACAACTTGGATACATCTTAAGGCATTGTGCTGGGTGAAAAGGGCAATCTTAAAATGCCACATACTATACGATTCCTTTTTTGTGCGTTTTTTTGTTTTGTTTTTGTTTTTGTTTTCGTTTTTGTTTTGTTTTGTTTTGTTTTGAGACGGAGTCTCGCTCTGTCGCCAGGCTGGAGTGCAGTGGTGCAATCTCAGCTCACTGCAACCTCCGCCTCCTGGGTTCAAGCGATTCTCCTGCCTCAGCCTCCCAAGTAGCTGGGATTACAAGCAGGCACCACCACGCGCAGCTAATTCGTGTATTTTTAGTAGAGCGGGGTTTCACTATGTTGGCCAGGATGGTATCGATCTTCTGACCTTGTGATTCACCCCCTTCGGCTTCCCATGATTCCTTTTTTTGTTTTGTTTTGTTTTTGAGATGGCGTCTCACTCTGTCGCCTAGGCTGCAGTGCAATGGCATAGTCTCAGCTCACTGCAACCTCTGCCTCCCAGATTCAAGCAATTCCGGCCTCATCTTCCTAAGTAGCTGGGATTACAGGCACATGCCACCACGCCTGCTAATTTTTGTATTTTTTAATAGAGATGAGGTTTCACCATGTTGGCCAGGCTTGTCTTGAACTCCTGACTTCAGGTGATCTACCCAACTCGGCCTCCCAAAGTTCTGGGATTACAGACATGAGCCACTGCGCCCGGCCATGATTCCTTTTATATAGCATTCTCACAATGACAGAATCATAGATTGAGCTCAGGAGTTGCCAGAGGTGAGGATTGGTGAGGAGGGCGTGATTATGAAGTAGTGGCACAAAAGAGGCGTGTGTGTTAGTGGAACAGTTCCATGTTTTACTTGCGGTGATGGTCATAGCACTCTACATGTATGATAAAATTTCATAGAAACGATGAAACCTGGCCAGGCACAGTTTCACCAACATGGCGAAACCCCATCTCTATTAAGAATATAAAAATTAGCCAGGTGTGGTGGTGCATGCCTGTAATCCCAGCTACTCAGAAGGCTGAGGCAGGAGAATTGCTTGAACCCGGGAGGCGGAGGTTGCAGTGAGCTGAGATTGTACCACTGCACTCCAACCTGGGCAACAGAGCAAGACTCTGTCTCAAAAAAAGAAAAAGGAAATGATGAAACCCTCCCCCAAAAATGAGTGATACAAAAAGAGGGAAAATCCAAATAAGACCTGTAGTTTAGTTAATAGTACTGTCGCAGTGACAGTTTCTGGGGTTTGATAATATACTATGGTTATAGAAGATAGCATTGCAGGAAGCATACCTGGGAACTCTGTGTATTATTTTTGCAACTCTTATGAGTCTTAAACCATTTCAAAATAAAAAGCCCCAAAACAAAAGAATTGAAAAGAGATGACAGAAATAACAGCTATGGACATACCAGCCTGGACAACATAGCAAGTCTCTAAAAAAAATAAAATAAATTTTTTGAATTACCTGGGCATGGTGGCACATACCTCCCAGCTACTCGGGAAGCTGAGGCAGGAGGATCACTTGAGCCCAAGAGTTTGAGGCTACAGTGAGAGGTGATCATGCTGCTGTATTCCAGCCTGGGCGACAGATCAAAACCCTGTCTTGAAAAGAGAAGAAGGAAGAAAGGAGAGAAGAAGGGAGGGAGGGAAGAAAAGAAAAAAGAAAAGCAAGAAAAATAAAAAGAGCAGCTGTGGTTACGTACTGAGGGCTTCACCAGCTTGTAGAGAGGATCATGGGGGAGTTTGCTGGCTGTGGGGCTTCCTGGCCACTGGTTTTCCGTAGGTGCCACGCACCTGACTGCCTCTAGTGACACCAGGTGAGTGGGCTTCCAGGCAGGCATGGGAGAGACACCTTGTGTATTTTATTTTCTTCCTTTTGAGAACCCATTAAAATGATGGCAAAGGAATTAAAAACAAAACCCAATAAATCCACAGTGCAAAAAGACCTGGGAAACATCCACTGACAAGAGACTCAAAGAAATCTGGGGTGATAGAAAATGGACAGAGTGTGCTCACTGACCTCAGAGAGCCTGAAGAACTTGGGGAAAGGAGTCTGATGGGAACTGAGCCATTCACCCTGGGGGCCACAGAGGCTGAGGACTGGGCCGCAGAAGGTGGGGGTGGGAATTGGAGTGTGGTGCACAGGGTGGCAGAGCTCCTGGCTTCCCTCCCATACCCCAGCCACCACCAGCAGCTCCCTCTGCTTGGCAGAGCAGAGATTGAACCTCAGGATAATCTGAGGTGCTCTAGACTTGGAAACAGCAGCCAAGGGTGGAGGAGGCAGAACTCTGAGCTGAAAACAGAGGAATTCCCTGAAAATCAGCTGCGAACTCTCCAGTCCCGGCCCCCTTCCTGACTGGGAAAGCTGACCATCCGATGATTGTCCCCCCACCCAATGACAGGAAATTAGAAAGTTCTCAGCAGAAGCCCAGTGGCCCCTGATGACTGTAGAGTGGCCGTTCGCTCGGAATGAAGCCAGCAAGTCAGCCACGACCCTGGGCACACACCCACAGCTCCCAGCCGGCGGTGACCGGCTGCACTCCTAAATACGAACTGACCATCAGGGATCACCACACGATCGAGGAGAGTTTCTAACATGAAAGGCAGGGATATCAAACAGTGAAAGGTAATTGGGAGATGATATGGGAACTGGAATAAAATGCACCAAAAAATTACAATTCAGACAGGAGAAGATACTGCATCTATAAAACAAGAACAGGAGGGAACTTTTAAAAAGAAGCAATCAAAAGGCTGGGCACAGTGGCTCACACCTGTAATCCCAGCACTCTGGGAGGCCAAGGTGGGCAGATTGCTTGAGCTCAGGAGTTCTAGACCAGCTTGGGCAACATGGCGAAACCCCGTCTCTACCAAAAATACGAAAAATTAGCCAGGCATGGTGGCGCATGCCGGTGATCCCAGCTGCTTGAGAGGATGGGGCAGGAGGATCACTGGAGCCTGGGTGGCAGAGGTTGTAGTGAGCCAGGATCACACCACTGCACTCCAGCCTGGGCAGCAGAGTGAAACTCCATCTCAAAAACCAAACCAAAACAATCAAGAAACATGAACATGCTCTGAGAAATTAAGGTGTATCAAATTAAAAAAATAGAATTGGAACATAAAGTTGAGGATATCTGTTTGAGTTGTAGAACAAAAATACAGAAGGCAGAAAATCAAAAAAGGGTAGAGAATAAATCCAGGATATATAAAATCTTCTTCAGAGTTCCAGAAAGAAGAGACAAGAAATAAAACAGGAACGATATTTGGACCTGAAGGACATAATTCTCCACGTGGCTAGGGGTCCCACTGAGTATCCAGTAAAATAAAAATAAAAATAAAAAAACCACCGGGACAGACCATGGTGCAATTTCAGAACATAGAAATCAAGAGAAGGCTTCCAGAAATAAACTTTTTTAAAAAAAAGTCACATCGGAAGAACTGGCAGCTGACTTCAGCAGACCCAGATGCTAAAGACAGTGGAGTAATATCTCTCTCTCTCTTTTTTTTTTTTTAAGACATTGCCTCACTCTGTCACCCAAATTGGAGTGAAGTGGTGCAGTCACAACTAACTGCAGCCTCAAACTCCTGGGCTCAAGTGATCCTCCCAAGTAGCTGGGACCACAGGCACAAGCCACCACACCTGGCTCATTGTTTTTATTTTTTGTAGTGATGGGGGTCTCGATTTGTTGTCCAGGTGGGTCTGGAACTCCTAGGCTCATGCAGTGATCCTCCCACTTCAGCCTCCCAAAGTTCTGGGATTACAAGCATGAGCCACCACGCCTGACCAAGTGATGTCTTAAAAATTCTAAGGAAACTAGTTTCAATCTACTCTGCTCTACTTAGCAAAACAGCAGACAAATGTCAAGGTAAAGGTAATTTCAGACACATGGGGGCTCAGATTTACCTCTCACGCGTCAGTTCTTCGATCATTTTTGGAGCATGATCTCCATTTTGGAGAAAGAGGAAGATGTGGACCTGGCTGACAAGAGTCCTGCCACAGGCCACCAGGAGGGCCATGCTAGGGCGACCGTGACAGTCAAGCCACACCGAGCAAGGTGGTGGAGAGTCCTCAGAGGAAGTCGAGGGAAAAACGGAACGGGCGATTAGCTGAGAGTTTTGTACACCGGAAAAATAACACCGATAGGCCTCAGCCAAGTCTAATACAGCATGAGGACAAGTTTAAGGTAGATAAACAGAAAACTAAGCAAAGGTGGCGGGGTGGAAAGAAACAATTATCCATCGCAGGAAAAACAGCCAGGCTTTACCGAGAAAGGGAACCGTCAGCCTTAGTACAAAGTTATAATGAACACTGACTCTAGATTTATCAGGAAATTGCCATCTAATTGCATAGAAAGTCCACTGGAAAGGAAGACCGAGAGGTATAGAGACCCGAGACCTCATCTGCTGTCGTAGGAAGCTGCAGTTACTCTCCAAAATCAAGAAATCAAGAATATTAAAAATATATATATATCCAAAACTGTAGCAATAAATACAAAAATAGGAGCGTAGTTGAAAGTGCTCTTGGGTGTAAGACCAGGGCTATGGAAAGGTCAAGGCATGGGTTGTTTTTCATCGTTACCACTGTTCGATTAAAAACAAGAGTCATCCTACTCTGTCTCCTCCTGATTAATTTATTCTGAAGGGTATGTGTGTAAAGCACCTGCCTCTTTGAATGTTGCGTAGTAGTTCATTCTTTTTTGTATCGGTCATCTATATAAATGGAGTATGCTTTTGGGGAAGGGGTCGATGAGACTTAAATGATCTCTTTGGGGTGATTAATATCGTGAAGCTTATTGTTCCTGGATGGAACAAACACAATCGCCACGTGTTGTGAGTCGTGAAGTCTGAGTACCATAGGAATGACTTATTGTCTGTACTTCAGAGTTAGGGGATTTTAAAATTTAGACCCACATCCCAAATAGTTGTTTGTCTTATACTTATTCTAGCATTTGTCTTATACTTATTCTAGCAATTGTCTTTATGACTTCCTAGTGATACAGGAATAACACGTGTTAAAATGAAACCTGGCCACTGGCTGCACCATGAAATCCGTGAGAGGGAAACTGTGCCATCTCATCCTAAGCTGCATGTGCAGGGCTTGGCCCATGGTAGTTACTCCACATGCCCTCAGTGAATAATCACTGGAAAAATGCCAGGGAGGCGGGCACGGTGGCTCATGCCTGTAATCTCTGCACTTTGGGAGGCCAAGGTGGGCAGATAACCTGAGGTCAGGAGTTCAAGACCAGCCTGGCCAACATGGCAAAACCCTGTCTCTACTAAAAATATAAAAATTAGCCAGGTGTCGGCCGGGCACGGTGGCTCATGCCTGTAATCTCTGCACTTTGGGAGGCCAAGGTGGGCAGATAACCTGAGGTCAGGAGTTCAAGACCAGGCTGGCCAACGTGGCAAAACCCTGTCTCTACTAAAAATATAAAACTTAACCAGGTGTTGGCCGGGCATGGTGGCTCAATCCCAGCCACCTATAATCCCAGCACTTTGGGAGGCCAAGGCGGGCAGATCACAAGGTCAGGAGATCAGGACCATCCTGGCTAACATGATGAAACCCCATCTCTACTAAAAATACAAAAAATTAGCTGGGCGTGGTGGCGGGCGCCTGTAGTCCCAGCTACTTGGGAGGCTGACTCAGGAGAATGGCGTGAACCTGGGAGGCAGAGCTTGCAGTGAGCCGAGATGGCGCCACTGCACTCCAGCCTGGGCAAGAGTGTGAGACTCCATCTCACAAAAAAAAAAAAGTTAGCTGGGTGTGGTGGTGGTCTCCTGTAATCCCAGCTACTCAGGAGGCTGGGGCAGGAGAATTGCTTGAACCCGGGAGACGGAGGTTGCAGTGAGCTGAGATTGCACCACTGTACTCCAGCCTGGGTGACAGAGTGAGACTACGTCTCAAAAAAAAAAAAGAAAGAAAAATGCCGGGGACACCCAGAAAGAAGTTTCCAGGCAGGCCTGTGTCCTGGGGCCATCAGCAACATGCCACCAACGCCCCCTTCCATGTCCCTCCCCACCCACACCCCTATAATTAGGCAAAGTAAAAACAAAAATTCCTGGAAATTTCGATTCAATGGATAGAAATTTATTGAAATCTATTCAAAACATTGCCTTTGTAATTAAATACAGATAGCTGACCCTGCACTGGCGTTCGTTAACGCTAGAGTGAGCACCATTAGCAATCCACTCAAACCCAAGAGGATGCCAGGCCTACAGTCCCTGCAGGGTATGGTAGAGACATGAATGCCTGCTGCCTGTTCTGATTATAGCAGATTCCAGGCAGCTCCTTGGGAAACTGAGAACTGCCAGGGTTACGGGCACCTTGCCTCCTGCGAGCCCTGTTCCATTGGGTAAGGGAATAGGTGTTCTTCATAGTTTTTACATCAGCATTTAGGCATCCATAGCTATCCTGGGCTGCACAGCAACAAAATCTGAAGATGACTCGGTTTATTGTTTGTTTATTTTATTAATTTGTGTGTTTTGTTTGGCAGAATGTTATGGAACAGTTCAATCCTGGGCTGCGAAATTTAATAAACCTGGGGAAAAATTATGAGAAAGCTGTAAATGGTAAGTCTTTTTCTGCATCGATTATATATAAAGCCACTCAGTAAATATTTAATTAGTTTCAAATGCTTAGTATTGAATTTTTAAATACTTTTAAGTGGCAAAAATTGTTTACAACGAATTCAATCTACACAACTTTGCAGTGACCGTACACAATGATGTTAGCGTATTTGAAACAGGTCGATTGAATGAAAGCGAGGCTATTCTAAGTGATATCTTTTAACCATAAAACCGTGCTTTCTACTTTTTAAACCAAATTCTTAGTAAACGAACAAATATAAAATGTGTACATAAGACATTTATAAGTTAGTGTCCTACAGCACAGAAATTACTCTTTTTATGTATATGAAAGAATTTCTTGTCTTTAGATGTGTCACGTTTTTCATCTTTTTTTCCCCCCAGTATGTCACTTTTGATAGTAACATGAGAAACATTATTTTTAGCCTGCATGAAATTAGCTGAACGTGGTGGCGCGCGCCTGTAGTCCCAGCTACTCAGGAGTGTGTGGCGGAGTGACCACTTAGGTTGAGGCTGCAGTGAGCTGCGATCGTGCCACTGCACCCCAGCCTGAGCAACACAGTAAGGGCCTGTCTCAAAAAAGAAAAAAAAAAACAAAAAACAACTTTTTTTAGCCTGAATGGAAAAACATCTAAATTAAACGGTTGGACTTAGATTCTCATGTCAAAATCTATGCTTCATTGAAAATGAACTTGAGTATTGGTGTTGGCCTGTCTTTGTGAACCAGAGTTGTTAGTTTAAGAGATTTGCATTTAGGAAGCTGATACGCATTTTCCTCCTGAGAGGCGAATGTTATTAAAATGCATCAGTGATCACCTTAAAAACTTAAAATGCTAGCAATCACCAAATTCTAACATGGTCAAGACAGTTCTCCCCCTAAATGTAGCAAGTGTCACCCCAAAACCTTCAGACCCCAATTTCATCCTCTCCGACGGTTCTACTTACGTCACCAACATAAGTAGAAATGTAGTTTCTGACAGTTAGATTTGAAGGCAGCTTCAGATCAAGTTTTACATCTTTTTCTTATCTCTTCTTTCTTTCTTTTTTCAGAGTCTTGCTCTGTCACCCAGGCTGGAGTGCAGTGGAGCAATCTCGGCTCACTGCAACCTCTGCCTCCTGGGCTCAAGCGATTCTTCTGCCTCAGCCTCCCAAGTAGCTGGGATTACAGGTGTGCACCACCACGCCGGCTAATTTTTGTATTTTTAATAGAGATGGGGTTTCACCATGTTTACCAGGCTGGTCTCAAACTCCTGACCTCAGGTAATCCACCCTCCTCAACCTCCCAAAGTGCTAGAATTACAGACGTGAGCCACCACGCCCAGCCTCTTAGGTATATTTTTTGCCATACCACACCTTTGGTTGCTCCCTATTGATATTTTGAAAATAAACCTGTGGCCTCACACATACTCAGCATGAACCTGCCCCAGGAAGGGGCATGAGCTGGCTAGACTGTGGACTCTGGGTGAGGAGGAACATCGTTGCGTGTAGTCGCTGGAAAAGTAAACTGCTCATTCACTCTCTTCTGCCTCGCTGTGCTTTCGGGGATTTCACCGGCAGGAAGTGCAGCAGGTCTGGGATTTTGCTCCCTTGCCCTCCAGCAGTCCCCGTGACTTCTGCAGGTGTCCCCGTCCTCCAGAGAGCCAGAGCCATGCACTTCTGACTCTCCTTCGAAGATTGCTTAGTCACAAGGCCACAAAGTCATTGCTTTAGATGTCCTTGTGAAGGAAATCACTGTGACCTGCAGTTTTTTTGGGTTCGTTTTTGCTTTTTTCTTTCTAGCATGAGCTGCCTTTTTTTTTTTTTTCTTTCTTTCTAGCATGAGCTGCAGAGTTTTACAAGGTGAGCCAGTGAGCTGCCTACAGCTTAGCTTCCTGCTAACAAGGCTTCTCCCCAAAGGGCTCTCGCCACTTTAGCACCTCCTGGGGAGTATTCTGTGCTTCAGAAAGTATTTCCAGAATTTCTGCAGGCCATCTGGTTGTGCCTCTGCTGAAGCCATTGCGAAATGTAGGTAAATGTGTAAAGACCTTGGTGAGAATTTGGAAATAGTTGAGGCTGCTAGGTGTGCAGTCCACAGTTATGTTAGAACACAAGGCAGGCTGGGTGTGGTGGCTCGTGCCTGTAATTCCAGCACTTTGGGAGTCTGAGGCAGGAGGATAGCTTCAGCCCAGGAATTCGAGACCCCACCACTACAAAAAAAAATTAAAAATTAGCTCGAGCCGGGCACGGTGACTCACGCCTGTAATCTCAGCAATTTGGAAGGCTGAGGTGGGCAGATCACCTGAGGTCAGAGGTTGGAAACCAGCCTATCCAACATGGTAAATCCCTGTCTCTACTAAAAATACAAAATTTAGCCAGGCGTGGTGGCACACACTTGTGGTCCCAACTACTTGGGAGGCTGAGGCAGGAGAATCACTTGAACCCAGGAGGCAGAGGTTGCAATGAGCCAAGATTGTGCTGCACTCCAGCCTGGGCAACAGAGTAAGACTCGACTTCAAAAAAAAAAAAAAAACCTGTCTCAAAAAAAAAAGTTAGTTGGGCATGGTGGCATGCGCCGTTGGTCCTACCTATCAGGAGGCTGGGGTGGGAGGATTGTTTGAGTCCAGAAGTTCGAGGCTACAGTGAGCTGTGATTGTACCTCTGCATGCCAGCCCAGGAGACAGAGCAAGACCCTGTCTCAAAAAAATAAAAAAAAAAAAAAAAAAAAAGAATCCAGGTCTACAGGTGAATGGCTAGTAGCATTGTACAGACCAGTGTCACAAGAATTTGAGTGGTGTGGGTTGGTGTGGACTGGAACAGGGCGGAGGCCCTGCAGGAGCTGAGCTAGCTGCCAGATGTTAGGTTTCAGTAGGCAGACACTGCCACATGCATAAAAGACAGCAAGTCAGCCGGGTGCGATGGCTCCTGCCTGTAATCCCAGCACATTGGGAGACTGAAGCAGGCGGATCTCAAGGTCAAGAGATCGAGACCAGCCTGGCCAACGTGATGAGGCCCCATCTCTGCTAAAGATACAAAAATTAGCCGTGTGTGGTGGCAGGCACCTCTAATCCCAGCTACTTGGGAGGCTGAGGCAGGAGAATTGCTTGAACCCGGGAGGTGGAGGTTGCAGTGAGTAGAGATCGTGCCACTGCATTCCAGCATGGCGACAGAGCAAGACTCTGTCTCAAAAAAAAAAAAAAAAAAAAAAAAGCAAGTAAGCCAGGACCTGGGGTCCACACTGGCATGGGTGGCACACTCTTAGGGAGTGGGCGGGATAGGGTCAGATCACTGTGCACTTGAATGCACACGTCAGAGCTTGTTATGCCACGCTGCATACCTCACTGCCCCCAAACATGGTGACTTCAGACAGCAACAGCTGCTTATTTCTCCTGTAAAGGCAGGGCAGTTCTCCAGACCCCCGGGACTCACTCCTGCACCTGCAGTCTTCTGTGGCCTGTGCGGGGCTATGGGCTGAATGCACCCCCACAATGGGGTCTTTCCTCTTCAAGGAGGCCAGACTCATTCCTCACTCCATAGCAGTGGTGTCCTAAGCGTATAAACCTCTCAAGTGCCAGCACCTCTCAAGCCCCTGCGGGAGTCATGCTTGCTGATAACCTGTGGGTCAAAGCGGGTCCCATGGCCACACCACTTGGTAGGGGACCACATATGCTGGGAATTCTGGGAGGTGTGATTCCTGGAAGGCCATTACTGTAAAAATCTACCATAGGCTCTGAGGTGTGTGACTTTACCTCACGGGCAGTGGGAGGCCACCAAAGGCTTTAAGCAGAATGTTCACCCAATGAAACCATATTTTAAGGAAAAATTATCAGGTAGATGTGCATAGATTAGTCTAGACTGAGGAAGTAGTTGGCCAACCACTAAAATAGAACTACACTAGGTATTGTGGCTCATGCCTGTCATGCCAGCACTTTGAGAGGCTGAGGTGAGAGGATCACTTGAGCCCAGGAGATCAAGACCAGCCTGGGCAACATAGTGAGACCCTGTTTCTAGAAAAAATAAAAAATTAGCTAGGTGTGGTGGCATGCACCTGGAGTCCCAGCTACTCAGGAGGCTGAGGTGGGAGGGCCCCTTGAGTCCAGGAGGTTGAGGCTGCAGTGAGCTGTGATCACACCACTGCACTCCAGTGTGGGCAACAGAGTGAGACCCTGACTCTTAAAAAACAAAAAACAAAACAAAACAAAAAACTAATATGCCTCTTAAAACAATAAGTAACAGAAAATATCTTAATGTGCTCACAAAAGGGAGGCAAAGTTATGAAAGTATTAGTTATCTCTTCTGGCTAAATTTTGTAAATTTCAAGTTGCCTTATCATAGCAAAGATGTTTTACAAGACTGAGAAGGTTACATGGTTTTCAGTGTAAGTCAACAGTTAATGAAAAATTGTGATTTCATGTGTGGATGCAAACCAAACATTTTGTTTAAATATTGTGTAATCCTGCATGCCATTCCACCACTAATTTGCTTTTCAGATTATCAGTACTTTACAACTTAAAATGTTCATACTAAGATGTTACATCTTACAACTTGACAGTTTCCTGGCTACACACCTTGTTTTTAGGTGGAGTCACTTCTTTCTTAGTTCTAGCCGAGACCGAAGAGTCAGAAAGCACCATAATTTAGAGCTGAGGAAGTGAAGTGCCCAGCCAGAGCTGTGTGCCTTCCCACTGACTCAACATTGACCTTGGGTATGTCCCAGAGTATCTCCACTCCGCTGCCCTTAGTGCAATGGGCTGATGACATTACGAACCATGTCTCAACATCATTGGCTGGATTAACTAAGTATATATATAAATGCTAATTGCTATTGTTCTTTTTACATTGACATTTTAAGGTTATTCTGAGTCTTACAATAGTACAGTAGCTAGAGTATTGCATTTCCTAAAGTTGGATACGTATATAGTAAAAACCATAACGTATACACATAAATATATATAAAAGTTATATATTTATATATAATATATATTTATATAAAATATATATTTATATATATTTTTGAGACTGAGTCTCACTCTGTCACCAGGCTGGAGTGCAGTGGTGCCATCTCAGCTCCCTGTAACCTCTGCCTCCTGAGTTCAAGCGGTCCTCCTGCCTCACCCTCCCAAGTAGCTGGGACTACAGGCATGCACCACCATGCCCAGCTAATTTTTGTATTTTTAGTGGAGACGGGGTTTCACCATCTTGGCTAGGATGGTCTCAATCTCTTGACCTCTTGATCCTCCAGCCTCAGCCTCCCAAAGTACTGGGATCACAGGTGTGAGCCACAGCGCCCAGCCATAAATTTTTAACTCTATAATAAATCCTCAAGTAGATTAATTTGCCAGAAAAAAAAAAATACTACTGTCTTGGCTTTTCATACCTTCAGCTGGACCTGCACATGAATTAATTCTGTGGCTCACAACTATAATCCAAGCACTTTGGGAGGCTCAGGCGAGAGGATGGTTTGAGCCCAGGAGTTCAAGACCAGCCTGGGCAACAGGCTGGAGTACAGTGGTACAGTTGTGGTTCACTGCAATCTTGACCTTCTGGGCTCAAGCGATTCTCCCACCTCAGCTTCCTGAGTAGCTGGGACTATAGGCATGTGCCACCACCACCGTGCCTGGCTAGTTTTTTTGTTTGTTTTTAATAGAGATGGGGGTCTCCTTATGTTGCCCAGGCTGGTCTTGAACTCTTGGGCTCAAGTGATCCTCCTACCTCAACCTCTCAAAATGCTAGAAGTACAGGTATAAGCCATTGCACCCAGCCCCTTCATTTTTTTTTTTTTTGTAATTAGCCAGGAATGGTGGCACGTCCCTGTAGTCCCAGCTACTCAGGAGGCTGAGGCAGAAGGATCCTTTGAGCCCAGGAGGTCAAGGCTGCAGTGAGCCATGATTGTGCCACCGCACTCCAGCCTGGGCGAAAGAACAAGACTCTGCCTCTAAAAAAAATAAATAAAATAAAATCCACCTTGTTAAAACAATTAATTGCCCATTATACACTGGGCATTGCAGCTGGCGTAGCCTCTGGGCTTCCCAAGGGCTCCTTTAGCTCCAAAACCGTGTGGTCTCCAAAGCTCCAGGAGAAACTGATTTCTATGTCTGAAACCAATCTTACAGTAAAATTCCAAATAAATGCTTTTCTCCAAAATGACAGTAACCAGTCTGGGTCTGTATCATACACCTTCAGTACCTTCAAACCTAGATGGTAAAGTGAAAAAAGTGTATTAGCAGCTTCCATTTGTTCGTCCATCGCTCACATTCTTAGGGCGTTTTAAGGATGAGCAATTTTTGTTTCAGAAAGGGTAAGTGATTTGCTCCAGGAGGTCACATAGTTATAATTTCGTCTTCAGAATCAGTTTGAAGGGGGCAGTATTATTTTTAAGATAATTAGAACCCACCTTGTAGCAATAAAAGTTTTTCTGTCTTTGCCAAAATATAAAAAAATGTAGAGGATTCAGTTGGTTTTTTCAGACAATTGTATTGCTTTTTGGAAAGATAATATATTTCAAATTTCATATATTCTCTCCTGGCAACAAATAGGTTGGTTGGTTGTGGCTCAAAATGTCTTTTTCAATAGAATAATGAAGCACTGCCATCAAATGACCAGACTCCTAGACCACCTCACACAACTCCTCCTAAGAATGTTGCAGACCTGGAGTGCTGGAGAAGAACTAGCTCAGAAAAGATTTCTGGCTGGAGAGGATGTGTTTCTTTTTTTATTTTTATTTTTGAGACAATATCTGGCTCTGTCACCCAGACTAGAATGCAGTGTCACGATCTCAGCTCACTTGCAACCTCCGCCTCCTGGGCTCAAGCGATCCTCTCACCTCAGCCTCCCAAGTAGCTGGGACTGCAGACACTCCACCCATGCCTGGCTAATTTATGTATTTTTTTTTTGTAGAAGCGGGGTTTTACCATGTTGCCCAGGCTGGTCTCAAACCCTTGAGCTCAAGCAATCCTCCCGCCTCAGCCTCCCAAAGTGCTGGGATTACAAGTGTGAGCCACCATGCCCAGCCAAAGCCCTCGTTCAACGTTAGGAACACATCCACTCTGAAACTGGCATCAGGAGCAAGCAGAGCCTTCTCTGGACCTTCAGCCCCTGCTGCTGAAGGTTCCCCGGGGCTGGGCAGAGACGAGGATCTCATGTGACTGTCCCTTGGCTGGGGGGCCTCCACCCCGGTGCAGCTCTCAACACAGGCCTTACCTCCTGAGAGCCACACCTGCCACGGCCCAAACCTTGCGGCCAGAAGGGACCGAGGGGTGTTTGAAAGAAAACTTGTGTCGCTTCCTCCTTTCCTTGTCTAAGTGACGATTTTGTGTGTCACCTTTCGTGTCTAGCTATGATCCTGGCAGGAAAAGCCTACTACGATGGAGTGGCCAAGATCGGTGAGATTGCCACCGGGTCCCCCGTGTCGACTGAACTAGGTGAGCCATCTGTCCCTTTATACGTAAACCCCACTTGTCATCCCGTGAACCCCGATAGAAATGCGTGGGACGGCCCAGTCCAGAACAGGAGAGATCTGGGCCAGCATGCTGCGGTTCTGCTTCACAGTAGTCTGTGGAAATTGACGCTTAGTCGGAGGGTGGGCCAGGGCTGGTGCCGGAGGGTGAGTGGAGGCCTTGTTTTCTGGCCAGCCTCCCTGTTCTCCTAGGAACTTGAGCTTTTGCCCTGGGTGCCTGGGCTCTCACCCTTCCCCCTGGGAGTTTGACCTACATTCCTGATGGGCGAGCAGGGCCTCCTGGGGCCTCGGGCTGCGGCCGGAGTGTTTCCTGTGACTCACCTAGTAGAAAATCCACCTCCTTTACGTTGCTCTCTTGGCCCTTGCTTCTTCCCTGGTTGCTTTCAGCTGTGATTTTTCCGGTTCTGCTGGTATGAATCGCTCTCCTGTGCAGGCAGAGAGGGCGGTCACACCCCGGGCAGTGCCCGCTGCCGAGGGGATTTGGGCTTCTGTTTACAGAACACTTCACTGTCGCGGGGGAAAGGTGGGCTTTTAAAACAGCCCCACACAGCACCCTCATTTAAAAAATGTGTTGAATGTGTTTTATTGTACAAAGGGTAAAATTTCTGGCTTGACCGGAGGAAAAATCATGGTAAAGTGTGTGTGTGTGTGTGTGTGTGTGTGTGTGTGTGTGTGTGTGTGTGTGTTTAAAGAAAAGTGCATCCATGTCCAGTTAAGAAGTAGGAAGGGGACGCAGAGGAATGGGGGGCGCATCACCAAGGGAAGGTGCGGGCAAGCCACATGGTTTCCCGATGGAGCTGTCCTGAGGGTTTTTAGGATTGTTTGGGAAGCTCTTAACTGACCCATAAAAGACAGGAATAAATGAGAGGCCTGACAGTGGAGTTGGGGAGCTGGGCTGTTGGTGCAGAGGCGATCTGGGTCCTCACGGTCTCTGAAGACTTTGCGTTTGAGTTTATAAAGCCATAGGCACACGGTAGACCATATGCTGGAAGTGACGTCCTGTTAGTGACTAAGTCAGTACTGCCAGAAAGAGATCTAGATATTTTTTATTTTTATTTTTTTTATTGAGACAGAGTCTCACTCGTCGCCCAGGCTGGAGTGCAATGGCATGATCTCGGCTCGCTGCAACTTCTGCTGCCCAATTTCAAGTGATTCTCCTACCTTAGCCTCCTGAGTTGCCGGGACTACAGATGCCCGCCACCATGCCCAGCTAATTTTTTTGTATTTTTAGTAGAGACGGGGTTTTGCCATGTTGGCCAGGCTGGTCTCGAACTCCTGACCTCAGGTGATACTCCTGCCTCAGCCTCCCAAAGTACTGAGATTACAGGTGTGAGCCACCGCACCCAGTCTATATTTATTTATATATATACACACTATTTTGTATTTATTTATTTATTTATTTTAGAGATGGGGTCTCTCTGTGTTGGCCAAGTTAGTCTTGAACTCTTGGCCTCTAGTAGTCCCCCCCACCTTGGCCTCTCAAAGTGCTAGGATGACCGGCCTCACCCAGCCCAGTACTGCTATATTTAATGGACTCAGTTACATGCAGAAGTTTTCCAAGATCCTGTCTGTGCCCTGGTTGGTGCCATAATCCTGCATGTGCCAGCGAGGACTGAACTGTAGTAACTCTGTTCCAAGCACGATGAATGTAATAAAATATGGAGGCTGCTGGATGTAGACAGAAGCAGACAGCAAAACCTAGGATGTTTGGGGAAGTTGTTGAGATGATTATAGGGTTCCAAAAATAGCATAAATAAAAAGTAACATCCTATTGGTGTCATGCCTCAGAAAGAAAACATGAGTGACCCTTACATTAAAACATATGGCGCTCCGACTCACCACACCCAGTTTGCCTTTTAAATGTTTTATGGGTCCTGCCACTGTTTAAATAAGACTTCTGCTCCACACCTTACTTGAGTCAGCCGTGAGTTCCTAATGTTGAAACAGCTATTTCCACAGCAACTATGTTGGTATAAACAACACAGGCTTAGAACTTTCATTTCAGTGAGGAAAATATTTTGCGATGGTGAAATTTCTTTCATGTGCATGCATATATATATATGGTGTATTTTTTGTTTGTTTTGGTTTTTGAGACAGAGTCTCACTCTGTCACCCAGGCTGGAGTGCAGTGGCATGATCTTGGCTCCCTGCAGCCTCTGCCTCCAGGGTTCAAGCAGTTCTCTTGTGTCAGCCTCCTGAGCAGCTGAGATTACAGGTGCCCGCCACCATACCCGGCTAATTTTCCTATTTTTAATAGAGACATGATTTCACCATTTTGGCCAGGCTGGTCTTGAACTCCTGACCTCAGGTGATCCACCCGCCTCCGCCTCTCAAAATGCTAGGATTATAGGTGAGAGCCACCGTGCCCGGCCACTTGTGCGTATGTATTTTATTCAGAGGGAACAGAAATAACTTTCTGTTGTATTTAGTCTCAAGCTGTCCTTTTGCTTAATACTTGCTATCTCATGTAATTACTGGTTTTTCTTCTCGTTTCTGACAATTCCATGGTACAGTCCTATCTCAGGAGAAGTTACTTCTTTGACTGGCTCCGTTTTTATTTTATTGATACAGTTCAGACTAAAAAGGCACCCCGTATCTGTTTAAATTCCCTGTACAGAAGAGTCGTGGACAATTCGTAGAAGAAAAAAAAAAGACCAAAGATAGATTGTATTTTTCTCATCTTCCAAGAAGATCTTATTGTCTAGTTACTCCGTGTTGGTATTTGCTATTCACAACTTCATCATGAAACTTAACTCTCCCTACGAGAAAACTCGAAGGGGTGTTATCACATATGTGAAAATCATGAATCATTGCAAAACGCTCATTCTGTGTGCCTCGAGGGTCGGCCTGTGTGACAGTGGTACCATTTCTGATGTCTAGCTGTGGATACTTAGACTTAGCTCCCTCCTGGCATCGGCTCACTCATTGCTGTGTGAACAACGTAGGAAGCTTTGGCCCAAAAGTAAAAAAATAAAATACCCAATGAACAGTGAGTTAAGCAATCAGCATCTTTATTATTCCGTATGAGGAGCAGCAGATTGTCAGTTAATCATCGCTAAGGACCCAGGTTCCTTCTCTCTGTCTTCTCATCCTCATACTCATTTCCTCATGGTGCCAGGATGGCTGCCACTGCCTCTCCAACCATCACATCCTCTCTCCCCCCCATTGTCTCCAAAGGTAGGAAGGGGAATTTCTTCTCAGGTGTGCTGGCTTCCTTTGCCCCAAAGCTCCAGCACACAGCCCCTTATACCCCATGGCCCAATTTAGATCACACGCCCAGGACCCAGCTGCCAGCAAAGCTCCTCAGGCATGAGCCAAGGAACACCAGGGCACAGAGGGTGTGGCTGTTAGGAGATGGCCTGGTGACAGCCCCCACGTCGGCATCTCTGGTATTAAAGGTCTGTTTTCAACAACTTTCAGCGAAAGGGCAAGACTCATAGAAATGTTAGCGGTGCCCTGGGTGTACATGGTGCTTCTGCGTTTTGTGTGTGTCTGAGTGGAGCCATGTTTTTCTCCCTCGTGGGCCGGTGTGTGGTTTTACCAGCATGCGTATACTTCAAACTTTGTAACTGCGGCCAGGCATTGCAGTGGCTCAGGCCTGTAATCCCAGCACTTTGGAAGGCCGAGCAGATCACCCGAGGTCAGGAGTTCAAGCCTTGCCTGGCCAACATGGTGAAACCCTGTCTGTACTAAAAATACCAAAAAATTAGCCAGGCACGGTGGCGCATGCCTATAATTCCAACTACTCGAGAGGCTGAGACAGGAGAATCACTTGAAACCAGGAGGCAGAGGTTGTGGTGAGCCAAGATCATGCCATTACAGTCCAGCCTAGGCAACAGAGCGAGACTCCATCTCAAAAAACAAACAAAAACTTTGTAATTGCTGTTTTTCCTGGGCCCTCTCACTTTTTTCCCCAGAAGACCACAGCCATCCTTTCCAGTCGGTTTCTATCTGGGAAGGGGAGATCTAAGCACAGGGGAAGAAATAGTGGCCTTGGGGTAGGGAGCCTTAGGGTAGCTGTAGGTTTTTTCTGCTGTTTTTGTTGTTGTTGTTGTTTTAAGACCAAGTCTCACTCTGTCACCCAGGCTGGAATGCAGTGGCACAATCTTGGCTCACTGCAACTTCCGCCTCCCAGGTTAAAGCGATTCTCCTGCCTCAGCCTCCTGAGTAGCTGGGACTACAGGTGTGTACCACCACACCCAGCTAATTATTGTATTTTTAGTAGAGATGAGGTTTCACCATGTTGGCCAGGCTATTCTCAATCTGTTGACATCATGGTCTGCCTGCCTTGGTCTCCCCAAGTGCTGGGATTACAGTCGTGAGCCACTGCCCCCGACCATTTTTTTTTTTTTTTTTTTGTATTAGAGATGGGGTTTCACCATGTTGACCAGGCTAGTCTTGAACTCCTGACTTAAGGTAATCCACCTGCCTCAGCCTCCCAAAGTGCTGGGATTACAGGTGTGAACCACTGCACCCAGGCTGACAGGGGACTTTTCAAGAAGGGGATGAGAGGTTGTCGTTAGTGTCTGAGCGGCTGGCAGGCATCATGATAAGCGGTCACAGTCCCCTTGGAAATGGTGGTTTCACTGGGGTTCCAACCATAAACGCCAGGAGTTATGGGGTAAGGATGGTGGAAATCACAGAGGAGTAGCGTGTGCGTGGCTAGTCTTAGAAGTATTGCTCCGTTCTTGTGCCGTCTTGGAAGTATTGCCCTGCTCTTGCACCACGTGCTTCCGTACAGAAACGCGGGTCTCCGGACGTGTCCACCGCATGCCGGGCACTTTTGTCTCATTTCATCCTCAGTAGCCTCCTGGGTGACTTCTTCCTCAGTGGCTGCAGGCTGCGGTGTTTCCTGAGGGCGGCTGATAGGCCCTAAGGGTAAACGTAGCCATCACCTTTTTCTGCATGAGCCTAAGAGATAACTAGTGATAACCTCCATGGGCAACCACATTGGGTCACATGTCCCCAGCAAGGTGTTTGGCAGCCAAGCTAGGCAGAGCACGGACTGTGGGGGTGGTTACCCCTCCAGGGATGGTAGGGACATGGGTGCTGCCTGGGTTGCAGAGCTCACCCCGCCCAGGCGAGTCCAGGAAAGATCCTGTGACCCAGGACAGTAAGGCCAGGCCACATCTCACTTTCCCCTGAGACAGCCGGATAGCATGCCACCTGGCACCTAGGAGATGCTCGGGAGTGGTGACGTTGCCACATTCCTGCTGTTAACTTGTGTGACCCCGGGTAACACTTCACCTTGGGCAGTGGGTTATTTACTCATCGTGGAGGTGACAGCCACGCCTTCCAGGTCATTAGATGAAATGAGATGATGTGCCTTGTGGCTTCTGTATCAAAGACTGGAAAGACGCCTCTCGGTTTCTACTTCACACATTCGCAAATATTTCAGAATTTAAAAACAGTGGCAATTTTCTTCATTGACATTCTTCTCATACCGTAGGTAATAAAAGTTTATAAGAATATATAGCATTTTCTTTTCTTTTTTTTTTTGAGGCAGAGTGTCACTCTGTTGCCCAGGCTGAAGTGCACTGGTGCGATCTTGGCTCACTGCAATCTCTGCCTCCCGGGTTCAAGCGATTCTCGTGACACACCCTCCTGAGTAGCTGGGATTATAGGTGCCTACTACCATGCCTAGCTAATTATTGTATTTTTAGTAGAGATGGGTTTTGTCATTTTGCCCAGGCTGGTCTTAAACTCCTGACTTCAAGTGATCTGGCCACCTTGGCCTCCCAAAGTGCTGGGATTATAGACGTGAGCCACTGCACCCGGCCAGAATGTATATTTTTCTTGATTATTCATGAACCAGTTGTTCAAGTCTCTCCATTGTGTCTTTGTTTTCTGTTTCATTGGTCTCTCCTTTACTCTCTTCCACGTTTCTTTGAGATGACTCTGTTATTCTTTTTCTCATTTCTTTTTTTATTATTATTATACTTTAAGTTCTGGGATACATGTGAAGAACGTGCAGGTTTGTTACATAGATACACACGTGCCATGGTGGTTTGCTGCACCCATCAACCCATCATCTACATTAGGTATTTCTGCTAATGCTATCCCTCCCCAGCCCCCCACCCCCCGACAGGCCCCAGTGTGTGATGTTCCCCTGCCTGTGTCCATGTGTTCTTGTTCAACTCCTGCTTAGGAGTGAGAACATGTGGTGTTTGGTTTTCTGTTCCTGTGTTACTTTGCTGAGAATGATGGTTTCCAGCTTCATCCATGTCCCTGCAAAAAACATGAACTCATCCTTTTTTATGACTGCTCTTTTTCTAATTTCTTAAGTGGTACATGTAACTCATTAATTTTAAAATCAGGCAGCCCTGCTTTGCATGGTAATGGCATCATAAAAATGCGCAAGCTGAAACCACACAAAGTCATCTTTATGCTGCAAAATTACATTGTTCTATGACCTTTAAAAATGTTTGTTAAAAACTCTCGCTGTCAGTTAGAAATGTACAGGGAAATCAAACAATAGTAAAACTAATATTAGTGCCCTTTAAAGCATTAGAAACATTGGGAATTAGAGTTTTGATTTGTAAAAATCCTATCAGGAGTGGTGTAAATAGTGCTTGCCACTTTCTAATGGCTTATGATAGAGCGAACATCTTTTCTATGCTTTAGCAAATTGCCGTACTCCTTGCCAAATTTGGATCAGCTTCCAACATTTTATCCTTGCAATTACAATGTTGTGAAATACCTTCAGGAGTTCCTTCAAGGTGAAGTTTGTTTTTTGTGTTTTGCTTTGTTTGCTGGCATCGCTTTCCCTGAAACACCTTCATCCTTTTCATCACAGCCACTTGCCTCAATTATGTTGGTAAGTTTCGGCCTGACTCAGTTCCTGTGGCCGTTCCTCCAGTGCCTCAAAGGCCAGCAGTGTCAGCATTTCCAGTCAGCTATTTCTTCTCTAACTCCATCTACGTTTGACTCAGTGTTGCTACTTTTCATTTCATTTATGCCTCTTCAGTTTTGTTGGCCAATTTCTCTTGCAGTTACTCATTTTTGTAACACCACCTGGGTTATCACTGGGAGACAAGGAGGCAACACAGCTACACACTTGGCTGTCTGTGAGGATGCTCTGCTATCCTTGCACCAATAACAGACTGTCTTAATTACTGCAACTTTCTAATCTTGATACCTAGTAGCATAACTCCTCTATTTGAGAGTACCTTGGCTATTCTATGACCTCTGCATTTGCTTATATTTTAGAATCAGCTTGTCAATTTCCACTTTAAAATATTCGCTTGGAATTTTGATTGGAATACTTTGAATTTACAGGTTGATTTAGGTGGAGTTGACATCTTAGCAATATTGACATCTTAGCAAATATGGATTTTCTAATTCATGAAAATGGTGTACGATTTCATTTATTTGAGATTTCTTTCATTTCTGTAGCACTACTTTGTATTTTTTATTGTGGAAGTCTCCTGCTTTTTTATAGATTCATTCTTTAGGTGTTTTGTCCTATTGTAAATGGTCTTTTTAAATTTTTATTTCCTGATTGCTGGTTCCATTGAATTTTTTTATTATAGTGCCTGTCTTTCATTACTGGAAGTCCTATTTAGTTCTTTTTTGAAATCTGCAAATTAATTTTTTTGTCGTATTTATTTTTATAGCAGCTTGAGATATAGTTCACCCATTTAAAGTATACAGTTCACTGGTATATTCACAAAGTTGTATGACTATCACCACAGTTAACTTTAGGATATTTTCATCACCTCAAAAAGAAACCCTTACCCACTAGCAGTCGCTTCCCGTTTAACTCCAGCCGTATCCAACCATTCATATGCTGTACATCTTTAACACTTGTTATTGTCTCTTTTTTTAGTATAGCCATCCTGTAAACGATTTTACACATCCTGTAGTGTGAAGTGGGCTCTCATTTTGGCTTACGTTCACATCTCCCTAGTGACTAACGACATTGAGCATATTTTCATGTTCTTACTGGACATTTGCATATCTTCTTTGAAGAAATGTCCATTCAGATCCTTTGCCCATTTTAAATTAATTTTTTTTTTGATTACTGAGTTTGCAAATTGACTTTTAGGCTGGAGCGCAGTGGCGCGATCTCAGCTCACTGCAATCTCTGCCTCCCAGGTTCAAGTGATTCTCGTGCCTCAGCCTCCCGAATAGCTGGGACTACAGTACCCCGCCACCACACCCAACTAATTTTTGTATTTTTAGTAGAGACGAGATTTCACAATATTGGTCAGGCTAGTCTCGAACTCCTAACCTCAGGTGATCCTCCTGCCTCAGCCTTCCAACGTACTGGGATTACAGTCGTGAGCCACTGTGCCCGGCTGTCTTTTCATGTTCTTACTGGCCGTTTGCATATCTTCTTTGGAGAAATGTCTGTTCAGATCCTTTGCCCATTTTAAATTATGTTTTTTTTTTAATTATTGAGTTTGCAAATTGACTTTTGTCATTTATACAGCAGTTCCCTTGCTTGAAGTTCTTGAGACTCCAATTTCACTAGGTCTTTTTATTGTATCTCTTGATGGCTGTTCATGAAGGATTCTTTCTGTAAGGGTTTTGCCAAGTCCTCTTGTTCTCTTCCATGTTGGGCTGGTTGTTCTCTTTATTGTGGGTGTAAATTTTTTCTGTTTTTTGAGACACGGTCTTGCTGTGTTGCCCAGGCTGGTCTTGAACTCCTGGGCTCAAGCAATCCTCCTGCCTCAGCCTTATGGAAGATGTAAAAGTTTTGCCGTTGGAAATCACCAGGAAATGAAAAGGAGAAATGCCAAGCAATGGGAGAGCTCTCTGATACTCTGAAAAATAATATAGTTCACTTCTTTTTCCTTTTTTTTTTTTTTTTTTGAGACGGAGTTTTGCTCTTGTTGCCCAGGCTGGAGTACAATGGTGCGATCTCAGTTCACTGCAACCTCCGCCTCCCAAGTTCAAGTGATTCTCCTGCCTCAGCCTCCCAAGTAGCTGGGATTACAGGCATGCGCTACCATGCCCAGCAATCTTTTGCGATTTTAGTAGAGACAGAGTTTCACCATGTTGATCAGGCTGGTCTCAAACTCCTGACCTCAGGTGACCCACCCACCTCGGCCTCCCAAAGTGCTGGAATTACAGGCATGAGCCACTGCACCCAGCCTACTTCTTACGAAGAAGATACTCTTTAATATACATATGCAAAATTTGCAAGTTAGTCTTAGTATCTAAAACTTAAGAAATAATGACAGATTTAAATGATGTGCAAATCTGTCAGACCTACATTTCACCCCCACCAGAGAATTCATTTCTTGATTTTGCTCCTTAAAATAAAAGACCCTTTGTGAATAGAATCTGTTCTATTAGAGAGATGATTCAGAAAATGTGTCCTTGCTCTTTTTTCAAGTATATTTGAAAATGATAGAAAAATATTGATGATTTAAAGAGAAATAGCAAATTCTAGTTATTTTCATGCTGAATGTTCTCAATGACTTGAAGATAAGAGTTAGCATATAATTTGAAACCTTTTAATTTCATTTTGCTAAAATATCACCTGTACCAGAGGTACCTTAACTGCAGGGCTGAGCAAACTACAAACTACAGCCAGGGATGACCAGGGCCTGCTTGTAAAGAAAGTTGTTTGTTTGTTTGTTTTTTGAGACGGAGTCTTGCTCCACCGCCAGGCTGGAGTGCCGTGACGCTATCTCAGCTCACTGCAACCTCCACCTCCCAGGTTCAAGTGATTCTCTTGCCTCAGCCTCCCTAGTAGCTGGGACTACAGGTGCTCACCACCACACCCAGCTGATTTTTTTTGTATTTTTAGTAGAGACAGAGTTTCACCATATTGGCCAGGATGGTCTCTATCTCTTGACCTCGTGATCCGCCCGCCTTGGCCTCCCAAAGTGCTGGAATTACAGGCATGAGCCATCGCCCCCAGTCAAGAACGTTTTATTGGAACACAGCTGTGCCCATTTGTTCCTGTCTGTGGTTGCATTCAGACAGGATACAATACAGTAGCAGGGCTGTGATACAGTAGCAGGGCTGAGATACAGTAGCAGGGCTGTGATACAGTAGCAGGGCTGTGATACAGTAGCTGGGCTGAGTGACTGCAGCAGAGACAGTTGGCTCACAAGGCCTAACATTTTTGCAATTTGGCCCTTAATCGGACAGTAGAAGATCTTTTGTGTCATCCAGTTGCTTGCTTCAATTGGAGTAATCTCGTGAGGGATTTGGTATCCTTTTCTCCAAAGAAAAAGCATTTCCTTACTACCAGCTAGCTAAGTGTCTGGGTTTAAGGTGCATTAATGACATAATCCTAACAACCACAGTAGCATGGGATACTCAGGTCCTAACCTCTTTGTCTTGTTGGGCAGAGCAAACAAACCATAAACCCAAACCCAGAGATCTGTAGTCAGGGTTTGGCCAGTAACATATTTTAATCCAACTGTTTATTTTATTTAGTTTTATTTTTATTTTTTTTTGAGATAGAGTTTCGCTCTGTTGCCCAGGCTGGAGTGCAGTCGTGTGATCTTGGCTCACTGCAACCTCCACCTCCTGGGTTCAAGCGATTCTCCCACCTCAGCCTCCTGAGTAGCTGGGACTACTGGCTACACCTAGCAAATTTGTGTGTGTGTGTGTATGTATATGTGTGTGTGTGTATATGTATGTGTGTGTGTGTATATGTGTGTGTGTGTGTGTGTGTATATATATATATATATATTTTTTTTTTTTCTTTTTCTTTTTCAGTAGAGACAGGGTTTCACCATATTGGCCAGGCTGGTCTCGAATTCCTGACCTCAAATGTTCCACCCACCTCAGCCTCCCAAAGTGCTCGGATTACAGGCGTGAACCACTTCACCCAGCCGCTCCCACTGTTTAATTGTTAAGTAATAGGTCATAGGGTCAAATTCATGCCATTCAACAGGTGGTCAGTGTGTGTACCTGAAGTCACTCATGTGACTTTATCACATGTTAAATCCTTTATCACACGTGATAAAGGTAAATCCTTCATCACCTGTACACAGTTCAGTTCAAGGCAGCACACGTACCCAGCAGTGCCCATTTAAAAGAGGAAGCTGACATTTTCATAAACTTCCAGTTTTGTTCCTAAATCAAGCAAGGTTTATTTTTATAACTCAGAAAATTTTGAAAAGGTGAAAGGGAAAACAGAAATGGTAAGGGGGAAATGTTTTGCCAAAATCTTTAAAAGAACCTTTGAATCAGTTTTTTCATCCTTAAAGCAGAGAAAAATAAAGGTTGTTCTCATTGACTTCTCAGGAAATAACAGACTTTCTTTGGGGAGTTTATAAATTTGGTTTGAGCTTTTTAGAGCTCACCATTGTGTAAACTGAGGCTGTTATTTTGTTGCAGTTTAGTCAGCCATTGCATTTTGAATCATGTATTGTTTGGGCCAGTTTCTTAAATTGGGCACAAAACAGAAGATTTTATCTCCTATCAGGGAACCTAGAAAATCGTAGATTTCCTTTAATCATTGATAGAATGCTTATGGATTACGCAATTTTTAAAAACTATATTATAGATTTGTCTTGCTGATACTCATAATCCAATCTGACAGTCTTTGGTCTAAAAATTAGAGCAGAAGCCAGGCACGGTGGCTCAGGCCTGGTGCAGTGGTTCCCGCCCGTAATCGCACTTTGGGAGGCCGAGGCAGGCAGATCATCTGAGGCCAGGAGTTCGAGACTAGCCAGGCCAACACGGCAAAACCCATCTCTACTAAAAATACAAAAGTTAGCCGGGCGTGGTGGTGTCCACCTGTAATTCCAGCTACTCAGGAGGCTGAGGCATGAGAATCGTTTGAACCTGGGATGCAGAGGTTGCAGTGAGCCATGATCACACCACTGTACTCCAGCCTGGGTGACAGAGCCAGACTCTGTCTTAAAAAAAAAAAAAAAAAAACCTTAAAAATTTTTGAACTGTTACTAATTCACAAAAATATTACAAATATATTCCTAAGATCTGGATAATAGAATTTATACCACAGTAGGGAAAGAGCTGAGCTGAGCCACAGCAGTTATAATTGACCAAAATCACATATCTTTTAGTTACAGGTTAGACTCACTTTAAAGAGATTAAAATTCTTCCACAAAAATAGCGAAGAAACAAGAGGAGGTTTTATTTACTGAACACCATACCTGCTGTATGCCAGGCACAGTTCTAAGCACATTATAAATGTAATATTCACTCCTGTAATCGTCATGACAGCACTGTGAGGCCCATGCTTATTATTTCCATTTTACAGATGAGGAGACTGAGGTACAAAGGCAGTAGCTTGCTGAGGTCACATATCTGGTCAGTGGCTGGTTCATCTGACTCCAGGCTACCTACCAGGTATATGACCTAGCCTGCCAACTTAATTTTCTGTATGTCCAAAAGATGTGCTTTTTGAAAAACAAAAACTTTTTTTAGAGATGGGGTCTTTCTATGTTGCCTGGGCTGGTCTCGAACTCCTTGGCTCAAGCAGTCCTCCCACCTCAGCCTCCTGGAGTGCTGAGATTACAGGCTTGAGTCACTGCACCTGGACTGTGCTTTTCTAACGTGCTTTACCTTATGGCTGTCAGATTTTTGTGCCCATTAGACTTCAGCAAAATAAAGGATCATGTTAAATTGCAAACCGTCGTATGTTCCACAATGGCTCAACACGTGAATATGAGTCTGTATTTTGTTGGATTTTTCTCATCTGTAATCACAATTTTGCCGGTTTTACTTAGAAGCATTTATAATGCGGTCATTTATTCCAGCTTTTTTTCTTGAGTAATTTCAGTTTGGGGTTTGGAAAATAATTTTTTCCTGGAAGCAAGCACATGGTAAATGCCTTTAGACCTTGCAGGTGGCTTTTTTTATCTCAGTTTTTGGGTGGATGGTCTTCTGTCTTCTCCCTTTTGGAGCAGGAAAGGTCTCAGCTAGAATAATTAGAGAGAAAGGTAGGCTTATAATTTATAAAACCTGTAAGATCCCCCCCGCCCCCTACAAAAAAAAAAAAAATTAGCTGGGCGTGGTGGCAGGCACCTGTAATCCCAGCTACTTGGGAGACTGAGGCAGGAGACTCGCTTGAACCCAGGAGGCAGAGGTTGCAGTGAGCTGAGGTCACACCTTTGCTCTCCAGCCTGGGCAACAGAGTAAAACCCTGTCCCCCCCTCAAAAAAAAAACCTGTAAGAGCATGTACTATGTAAGTCCATATGTCATGTGGGCACATTGGTATAAGTATATATACATTCCTAAAGTTTAGGAAGATGTTCTGTATTTTAAATTGTACTTGTTTACAAAAGTCGTTAAAAGGAGAACATTCCTTCTCTCAGCTTTGAAGTGAGTATATATACACTCAATGTACTAAAATTAGTAAATATTACTTACATAAAAGCTGAATCATCAAATCAAGATTAGCCAATTTAACACTTAGTGCTTCCAGATTGCTTGCTGGGCACATCCTAAGTGTAAATCTGAAACATCATTGCCTGTTTTTCATTGTGACTTTATTATGCTTGCCCGTTCTCTTAAATCTTTGGATTTTTAAGTGTATGAACAGAAAATTGTTTAAACCCAATTTTCACATTACTCAAATTGGTCTGTTTCTCCTTGAAGTATATTGTGTGTCCTAGTAACTCAAGATGGAGAGGGCATAAGCGTCCCTGTCCTCACGCTTCAGCCCCAGCCAAAGGGCAGCTGGCCAAGGGGCTGCAACAACTGGGCCGGACAACTGGCCTGTCATGGTGAGGGGGTGGCACCAAGAACCTGGGGCTGTGCCTCTGCCATCATCACCATCCTTGTTCACAAGAGCTACTTACATCCTCTTACAAATAGGTGTGGATTTGTTACTTTTTCACAGCACCATGCTGGGCCTGCAGTGAAGGGTCAGGAACAAAAACACTAGGTGATGACACCCAAATGGGGAGTGGGAGTTTAGAGCATGCCAAGAAAGAGCTGCTGTGCTCAGACCCACAGGTAGCAGCAAAGGGCGTAGCCCACGTGACAGGTTGAAGAGAGGGATACTCAAAGATGGATGCAGCTGGAATCATGAAGCGAGTGAGGCCTGGCCATGCCAGACGCATTCCCAAGCACACCATGGTGGCATGGTGGAGGGTAGACAGTTCTGGTAGGGGTTTAGAGTCTTCGTGAGTGCAGGTGGGGTTCTAGAAGTTTTTTGGTCTGTAGCAAATTGGGAGTAAATGCACTTCGTTATGTACTCTTTTCTTTTCCCGGTGACTTAACAAAACTGTTAAAAGTAAGAGTGCCAACAAGCACATGGAAAGATGCATAACATCATTAGCCATTAGGAAAACACAAATCCCAACCACAAGCTAGCTACAGCACACCCAATAGAGTGGCCACAATTAAGTCAGACAATAACAAGTGTTGGCAAAGATGTGGAGAAGTTGGAACCCTCGACCATTGCTGGTGGGCATGTAAAATGGGGCAGCCACATTGGAGCCATCTGCCAGTTCCTTAAAACTCAAGCATAGAATTACTGTGTGACCAAGAATTCCATTCTAGACACTGATCCAAGGGAAATGAAACATAAGCCCACGCACAGTCTTTTCTTTTATTTATTTATTTATTTATTTATTTTATTTTTTATTTTTTTTATTTTTTTAGACAGAGTCTCGCTCTGTTGCCCAGGCTGGAGTGCAATGATACAATCTCACCTCACCACAACCTCTGCCTCCCGGGTTCAAGCACTTCTGCCTCAGCCTCCCAAGTAGCTGGAATTACAGGCAGGCGCCACCATGCCCCGCTAATTTTGTATTTTTAGTAGAGATGGTGTTTCTCCATGTCAGTCAGGCTGGTCTCAAACTCCTGACCTCAGGTGATCCGCCCACCTCAGCCTCCCAAAGTGTTGGGATTACAGGCGTGAGCCACGACACCCAGCCCACACATAGTCTTGACCACAAATGTTCAGAGCAGCACAGCTCACAATAGCCAAAAAGTAGAGGCAGCCCAAATGTCCACCTGCTGATAAGTGGAAAAACAAAATGGAATATTATTTAGCCACGAAAAAGAACGAAGTACCACTACATGCTGCTATGCAGGTGAACCTTGGACGTGTGCCAAGTCAACGAAGCCAGATAAAAAGGCCATTTATTGTATGATTTTGTTTATATGAAATGCCCAGCGTCAGCAAATCCACATAGAAAGCAGATTTTGAGGCTTCAAGGGGGAGAGGGGAGTGGGGAATGGCTGCTTAATGGCATCTCTTAAGGTGAGGAAGATGATTTTAAACTGGGTAGTGGTGACAGTTACACAATATTGTGAATGTACCAATGTTACTCTTGGTAAACTTATGTATATTATACCACCAAAAACAGAATTAAATGAGCTAATATGGGGTATCCTAATGAATTCATACTAAAATCAGTAAAATAGGCATTGTAATAATTCAAGAGGCTAGCTGTACATACCTAAGTTTTTTTTTTGTTTTTTTTTTTTTTGGGAGATGGAGTCTTGCTGTGTCGCCCAGGCTGGAGTGCCATGGCGTGATCTCGGCTCACTGCAACCTCCACCTCCTGGGTTCAAGCAATTCTACCACCTTAGCCTCCTGAGTAGCTGGGACTACAGGTGCACGTCACCATGCCCAGCTAATTTTTGTATTTTTTTTAGTAAAGACAGGGTTTCACCATGTCGGCCAAGCTGGTCTTGAACTCCTGCCCTTGTGATCCACCCTCCTCGGCCTCCTAAAGTGCTGGGATTACAGGAGTGAGCCACTGCACCTGGCCACATACCCAGCTATGAAATCTGTAGGAGTAGCAGTTATTTGACCAGTGTTTTCTGGTACTCTGGAATATTCAGGCAGTCTGGAAGCAATGCCATTAACATCTGATTGCTGCCTTATTCTCCTCAACTGTTCACACAAGAATGTATCTGAGGCCGAGGCGGGCGGATCACTTGAGGTCAGGAGTTCAAGACCATCCTGGCCAAATGACAAAGCCTCGTCTCTACTAAAAATACAAAAACTAGCTGGGCTTGATGGCACACGCTTGTAATCTCAGCTACTCGGGAGACTGAGGCAGGAGAATTGCTTGAACCCAGGGGACGGAGGTTGCAGTGAGCCAAGATGGTGCCATTGCACTCCAACCTGGGCCACAGAGCTAGACTCTCAAAAAAAAAAAAAAAAAAAGGTATCTGAAAACCAGAATTGGGTCCTGGTTGGGGAGAGATTTTTCAGACAGCGTGCCAGACACTTTCCAGCACTTCCCACGTGCACTGCCTCATAACCTCGCCATGACCCTGTGAAGAGTTTTAGTTGGCTCTGACTCAGTGCGCTTTGCACAGTAAATGAATTTTATTAGCATTAATGGAAATACGAAATTCAGGAGTCTCATTTAGTTTTCACAGCAGTCCTCTCAGGTAAGAGATATTATTCCCATTTTATGGACAAGAAAATGGAAGCTTAGGTTAAGTGACTTGTCTAATTTCATCCAGCTAAGGAGTACGCACAACAGATAAGGAGCAAAGTTGGGGTTTAAATTCAAAGTCCTTGATTCCATGGATAGTGGGACATTCACCACAAAACTCACAGCACTCAACCTTAGACCTTTCCAGTCTCTCCACCCCTTCTAAAACCTTGTAGGGCACTTCATTTTCTTTTTCTTTCTTTTTTTTTTTTTTTTTTTTTGAGACGGAGTCTCACTCCGTCGCCCAGGCTGGAGTGCAGTGGCGTGATCTCTGCTCACTGCAAGCTCCGCCTCCAGGGTTCACCCCATTCTGCCTCAGCCTCCCAAGTAGCTGGGACTAGAGGCACCCGCCACCACACCCGGCTAATTTTTGTATTTTTAGTAGAGACAGCGTTCCACCATGTTGGCCAGGCTGGTCTGGAACTCCTGACCTCAAGTGATTCACCCGCCTCAGCCTCCCAAAGTGCTGGGATTACCGGCATGAGCCACCACGCCTGGCCTATTTATGCATTTATTTATTTTACTTTTAACTTGTATTTTGACTCGGGGGGTGCAGGCGTGGGTTTGTTACCTAGGTATATCGTGTGATGCGGAGGTCTGGAGTATGACTGATCCTGTCACCCAGGTAGTGAGCATAGCACGCAATAGTTACTTTTTCAACCCTTATTCCCCTCTCTCCCACCCCCACTCATGGTCCCCAGTGTCTATGGTTCCCATCTTCGTGTCCACGAGGACCCAATGTGGAGCTCCCACTTAGAAGTGAGATATGCGGTATTTGGATTTCTGTTCCTGCGTTAATTCACTAAGGATACTGGCCTCCAGCTGCATCCATGCAAAGGACATGATTTCCCTTTTTATGGCTGCGGAGAGGAGGATTTAGACCTCCTGTGTATCGTTCCTTCAGTCCAGTTGAAGGAGGATTCAGGAAGCCAGAATTTGGTTCAGTATAAAAAATGGCCTTGGGACAAGCCCTTCTGTACAACCCGAACAGGAACTGTGAACGGCTGTGCCGCTGCAATGTCTCAAGAATGGGACTGAAGCGGAGGGAAGGTGTCCCGGTGGTCCTTCATTGGCGTCTGCTGGAGGGGGATATGAGCAGGGTAGCTAGCAGCAGTTACCACACCTGTGCCACCCCTGCCCACCTCAGTGATAACTTCTCATGAGGCAAGGATGTGAGAATTGGATGTAGTTAAGGATGAGTTTAGAAATGTTTGTTGATTGACTAAATGAGTGTATCAGATAAGAGTATTGGGCTCTAATCCAATGAATCGGATTTATCTGAGCTTTCTTGAAATCAAGGTCCTCATTTACAGTGTTAATAAGACTTGGTCCCCACCTTCAAGATATCTGCAACGCAGTAAAGGAGATGTTGAAATGTGTATATACGTATACACACATGTGCACATTTATACACATAGTTTTAATACTATTAAGGGTGGAATGCAAGAGTAAAATGGTAGAAATGCTGTAGGATTTCATGGGAAGAGATGAGCCCACCTATGTGGGGGTGGAGGGAAACTGAATGTCAGGTGATGTGTAATATCCCCGTGGTCAGCGTTGGAAGTGGAAAGGGTGATATTTTCTGGGGAAAGGAACAGAAAGAGGGGATGGGATATTTCCACTGACCTGGGATTTAGGGCTCATGGAGAGGATCATGGGAGATAATTCCCTCCCCGCCGAAGATGGAGTCTTGCTCTGTCGCCCAGGCTGGAGTACAGTGGCGCCATCTCGGCTCACTGCCAGCTCCCCCTCCCGGGTTCATAGCATTCTCCTGCCTCAGCCTCCCGAGTAGCTGGGACTACAGGCGCCCATCAAATTTTTTGTATTTTTTAGTAGAGATGGGGTTTCACCATGTTAGCCAGGATGGTCTCGATCTCCTGACCTCGTGATCCGCATGCCTCAGCCTCCCAAAGTGCTGCTGGGATTACAGGCGTGAGCCACCACGCCTGGCCGAAGATAAATTTTTAAAAAGTTGGCCAGGCACGATGGCTCACGCCTGTAGTCCCAGCACTTTGGGAGACCGAGGCGGGCAGATCACCTGAGGTCAGGAGTTCGAGACCAGCCTGACCAATATGGTGAAACCCTGTCTCTATTAGAAATACAGAAGTTAGCCAGACGTGGTGGTAGGCGCCTGTAGTCAGTCCCAGCTACTTGGGAGGCTGAGACAGAATTGCTTGAACCCAAGAGGCAGAGGTTGCAGTGAGCCGAGATCATGCCGGTTTACTCCAGCCTGGGTGACAGAGCGACAGTCTTTCTTAAAAAAGCAAACAAACAAAAAACCCTTAATGGAGCCTCATTATTTTGTGTGCCAGGCTGCAGATTCTGGGTTTGTATGTTCTTGTTTCAAATTGAAATACAAATTAGTATTACTAGGACTAAAAGGTTTTTTAGTTATTTTTAAAAAACTGACTAATATCTTAGAAGTATGGGTTCAAAGGTAAAATAAAAATTACTAGGTGACTAAAGAGGCACATTAAATGGTGAGCTCTACAATGAAGCTGGACTTTTAGACTCCAGAGTAAGTCTGTTCCTATAACTCTTGGATGCACTGAAGCTGATCTGTGTGACTCAGGCATTTAAACTCGAAGGCAGGGCTGTTAGTAGCTTCCATTTTTATAACTATAGAAATTTGTGACTTATTCAGGTCTCTCTTTTTCTCCTTAATATATTTGATTAAACATTTTAATCTTATGCCATGTTTATTCTCCTGCCTAATTTCCCATTTCATATTAACATTTTAAAGTAGCTTACAAGTGCCCCGGGAAGCTTAGAAACATACTTTCATTTTGAAATGGGAATTAAAATATACTTTATGTATTTTTTAAATGTGTACCTTTACTGAGAAATGAACCTAATAAACATCAAACTCAATTTCTATCTCTATTATTTTTAAATACCTGTTTTTATGTAATTAAAACCTGTGCCTACAGACTTTGTGCACTGCTTTTTAAAATATAACACTCCACACATGAGCCTTGGCACCACCTTGGAGCCGTGAGCCACGGAAGAAGATGAAGACTGGAGTACTGGGATTGGGTACAGGGTTTGTGTCTTCTTGGTTCGTGGGGAAAATTGTCCCTTAGTTTGAGAGGGTGGATAGTTATCCCTTGGTATTCTGAAAAGGACATAGAACCAAATATCTAATAAGAAATTGCAGTAGTTTTTCTTTCATATTTAAATATCAGTGTGCTTGCTAGCTTGCTTGCTTATTTATTTATTTATTTATTTATTTAGAGACAAAAATCTCATTCTGTTGCCCAGGCTGGAGTGCAGTGGCGCTATCTCAGCTCACTATAACCTCCACCTCCCAGGTTCAAGTGATTCTCCTGCCTCAGCCTCCCGAGTAGCTGGGATTACAGGAGCCCACCACCATGCCCAGCTAATTTTTGTATTTTTAGTAGAGGCTGGGTTTCACCACGTTGGCCAGGCTGGTCTTGAACTCCTGACCTCAGGTGATCCACCCGTCTCGGCCTCCCAAAGTGCTGGGAGTATAGGCATGAGCCACCGCGCCCTGCCCAGTGTGCTCATTTAAATGAGCATGGCCTGTCTCGTAGGCATTGTTCTAGTCACTAGGGATAAATCAGTGAAACAGAAGTCCCTGCCATCAGGGAACTAACATTCTAGTGGGGTGGACAGATAAACAAGTCTAATATCCAGGTAGTAGAAAGGCAAGGGGCCACCGAGTGATAGAAGGGGTGGGATGCAGCTGGCTTAGGTAGGGTGGTCAGGGACATGCATTGGGGGAACTCATCAGGCAGGTGTCTGGGGAGAACATTCTAGTGGGAGCTGACAAGTGCAAAAGCCCTGAGGCTTTAGTGGGCTTGGGTCACGCACGTAAGCCAGTGTGGCTGAGGGGCAGGCAAGGATGAGGTCTGCAGACAGAAGGCACGAGGCTGGGTCACGTAGGGCTTCGAGGGTCCTGGCAAGAGCGGCTCTACTTCTTAACCTCGGGTGCAGGTGGGGCCTCTGGAGGTTGCCAACTGAGGAGGGATGCCACCTGACTTTTTTTTTTTTGAGGCGAGTCTCATTCTGTAACCCAGGCTGGAGTGCAGTGCGTGATCACTACTCACTGCAACCCCCACCTCCCAGGCTCAAGCGATTCTCCTGCCTCAACCTCCCAAGTAGCTGGGATTACAGGCACCTGCCACCACACCCAGCTCATTTTTGTATTTTTTTTTTTTTTTTAGTAGAGATGGGGTTTTGCCATGTTGGCCAGGCTGGTCTCAAACTCCTTACCTCAGGTGATCCACCCGCCTAGGCCTCCCAAAGTGCTGGGATTACAGGCATGAGCC
>NC_045441.1:7119498-7127900 GCF_002776525.5 Piliocolobus tephrosceles | reverse complement strand
GCACGTGCCACCATGCCTGGCTAATTTTTGTATTTTTAGTAGATGGGGTTCCGCCATATTGGCCAGGCTGTTCTCGAACTCCTGACCTCAGGTGATCCGCCCGCTTTGGCCTCCCTAAGTGCTGGGATTATAGGCGTGAGCCACCATGCCCGGCCCCATATTTTAATATTTTTAAAGAAATGTTTAAAAGTCCAGATGTAGCATTTTTTAAGCCTTGAATAAAAATGCCTACAGTTAATTAGTAGTATCACAGGGAATAAGTCGTTGTCAGCCTTATTCATTATTGATAATCCACCTGTTTTTATTTTTGTTAGCATGAAAATGGTTGTATTTTAACCTTCATCTACTAATCAGTGAAGAAGGAATATGAATAATTAATGCTAATTTACTCGATATAATAAGTTGTAGAAAACTCTTAATCTTTTAATGTTGTGTTACATTCAGATATAAAGAAAACAAGTGCCGCTGGGCGCGGTGGCTCACGCCTGTAATCCCAGCACTTTGGGAGACTGAGGCAGGTGGATCACATGAGGTCAGGAGTTCAAGACCAGCCTGGCCAACATGGCAAAACCCAGTCTCTACTAAAAATACAAAAAGTAGCCGGGCGTGGTGGTACATCCCTGTAATCCCAGCTACTCGGAAGGCAGGAGGATGGCTTGAACCCAGGAGGCAGAGGTTGCCGTGAGCTGAGGTCACGCCACTGCACTCCAGCATGTGTGACAGAGTGAGACTCCATTCTGTCTCAAAAAAATAGAAAGAAAACAAGCACTCGTCATCCGTATATAGATGCAAAATTGATCAATTATTTGTGATACATAATTGATACAGTTGAATAAATTAACATTGTCCTTTTAGCTAAAATAAGACTCATGCATTAAAACCCAACTTGGGAAATATTTTCTCTTTATTGCAAATCCTGTGCTTTAACTCATCAGTACTTGTGTAGAGTAGATACGTTAAGTCAGTTTAATTGCTAATCAAAAGGCAAGTGGGAAATAAACATTTAATTTGCTTCCTGAATTAATTTGTCAGTCCTAATAAGAGAATTGTCACCTAAGCCCTGGGTCTCCCTACTCTTTCATATAGTGAATCCTTTTTTTTTGGAGACGGAGTCTCACTTCTGTAGCCTGGGCTGGAGTGCAGTGGCGCGATCTTGGCTCACTGCAACCTCTGCCTCCTGGGTTTAAGTGATTCTTCTGCCTCAGCCTCCTGAGTAGCTAGGATTACAGGCGCCCACCACTAGGCCCAGCTAATTTTTTGTATTTTTAGTAGGGACGGGGTTTCACTATGTTGGCCAGGCTGGTCTCGAACTCCTGACCTTGTGATTCACCCACCTCAGCCTCCCAAAGTGCTAGGATTACCGGTATGAGCCACTGAATACTTTGTTACACTTTTTGGAGAAGACATCTTTACTAAATACTACCTTAGGTATTGGAAGACTACATCGTACCTCACTGAAAATACGTGACATTAAAATATCCAGAATGTTGTCTCTTTTTTTTTTTTTTTTGACACAGAGTGCTCTGTCGCCCAGGCTACAGTGCAGTGGAGCAACCGTGGGTCACTACAACCTCTGCCTCCCAGGTTCAAGCAATTCTCATGCCTCAGCCTCCCGAGTAGCTGGGATTACAGGCATGCGCTACCACAGCTGGCTAATTTTTATATTTTTGATAGAGACAGAGTTCCACCATGTTGGCCAGGCTGGTCTCGAACTCCTGGCCTCAAGTGATCCGCCCACCTCAGCCTCCCAAAAGTGCTGGAATTACAGGTGTGAGCCACCGCGCCCAGCCCTGTTCCTTTCTTTATGTAGGTCCAAAGTTCTGACCTATGTGATTTTTGTCTCTGAAGAACTTCTTTTAACATCTTTTCGCAAGTCAGACCTACTGGCAACCAATTCCCTCAGTTTTTGTTTGAGAATGTCTTTATCTCTTCTTCACTTTTGAAGGATGATTTTTCTGAAGAATTCTATGTTGGTGAATTTTTTTCTTCCAACACTTAAGTATTTTACTCCACTCTCTTCTTGCTTGCATGGTTTGTAAATAGAAGTCTGATGTCATTGTTCTCATTGTTCTTGTAGAAGCAAGTTGTTCTTTTCCTCTGGCTTCTTTTAAGATTTTTCTTGGCCGGGCACGGTGGCTCACGCCTATAATCCAAGCACTTTGGGAAGCTGAGGTGGGTGGATCACCTGAGGTCGGGATTTTTAAACACACCCTGGCCAACATGGTGAAACCCCATCTCTACTAAAATTACAAAATTAGCTGGGTATGGTGGTGCACGCCTGTAATCCCAGCTACTCAGGAGGCTGAGGCAGGAGAATCACTTGAACCCGGGAGGCGGAGGTCACGGTGAGCCGAGATCGCGCCATTGCACTCCAGCCTGGGCAACAGAGTGAGACTTGGTCTCAAAAAAAAAAAAAAAGATTTTTCTTTTTGCTAATCTACAGTTTGAATATGCTATATGAAGGTGTAGATTTTCTGGTATTCATCCTGCCTTGTGTTCTCTGAGCTTTTTGAGTCTTTGGTTTGGTGTCTATCATTAACTCTGGAAGATTCTCAGATATTATTACATCACTTTTTATTCTTTTTGTTCCCTTCTCTCTTTTTCTCCTGGTATTTCCATTATGGGTATTTACACCTTTTGTAATTTCCCCACAGTTCTTGGATATTGTTTCATTTTTCGTTCTTTGTTCTCCTTGCATTTCAGTTTCGGAAGTTTATGCTGACATATCTTCAAGCTCATTCATCCTTCCCTTGGTCATGTCCAGTCTACTGGTGAACTTATCAAAGGCATTCTTTGTTTCTTCATTTCAGTGTTTCTGATTTCTAGTATTTCTTTTTGAATCTCTGAGTTTCTATTTAATATATTTTGGATATTTGTCCCCTCCAAATTTTATGTTGAAATATGGCCGCCACTATTGAAGGTGGGGCCTAGTGGGAGGTATTTGTGTCATGGGGACAGATCCTTTGTGAATGGCTTGGTGCCCTCTTTGGAGTAATAAGTGAGTTCTCACTGTATTAGGCCACATAAGATCTGGTTGCTTGCCAGGCGTGGTGGCTCACACCTGTAATCCCAGCACTGTGGGAGGCCGAGGCAGGTAGATTACAAGGTCAGGAGATCGAGACCATCCTGGCTAACACCGTGAAACCCTGTCTCGACTAAAAATACAAAAAATTAGCCGGGAGTGGTGGCGGGCGCCTATAGTGCCAGCTACTCGGGAGGCTGAGGCAGGAGAATGGCATGAACCCGGGAGGCGGAGCTTGCAGTGAGCTGCGATCATGACGCTGCACTCCAGCCTGGGCGACAGAGCAAGACTCCGTCTCAGAAAAAAAAAAAATCTGGTTGCTTAACAGAAAGAGCAGCCCTCCAACTCTCTTGCTCCCTCCCTCACCATATGACATGCCTGTGCCAACTTTGCCTTCTGCCTTGAGTAAAAGTTTCCTGAGGGCTTGCCAGAAGCCAAAGAGATGCTGGTACCACGCAGAACCATGGGCCAAATAAATCTCCTTGATTTTTTATTTTTATTATGTTTTTTGAAACAGAGTTTTGCTCTGTCACCCAGGCTGGAGTGCAATGGCACGATCTCGGCTCACTGCGACCTCCACCTCTTGGGTTCAAGTGATTCTTCTGCCTCAGCCTCCTGATTAGCTGGGATTACAGGCATGTGCCACCATGCCCAGCTAATTTTGTGTTTTTAGTAGAGACAGGGTTTCATCATATTGGTCCGGCTGGTCTCGAACTCCTGACCTCAGATGATCCGCCCGCCTCGGTCTCCCAAAGTGCTGGCATTACAGGCATGAGCCACCATGCCCAGCCTAAACCTCCTTTATTGATGAATTACCCAGGCTCAGGTAGTCTTTATAAGCAACACAAAGCGGACTAACACACCATCTCTCTGCGTCCGTTACCCATCTCTTCTTGTGTGATGCCCACTTTTTCCAATAGAACCCTCAGCGTGTTAGTCATAGTGGTTGGCAGTTCTCTGATAATTCCAGATTCTCTACCACATCTGAATCTGGTTCTGATGCTTGCTTTGTCTCTTCGGATTGGTTTTTCCTCGCATGCCTGTGATGTTTGTTGCTTTTAGAAGCTGAACATGACGTGTCGGGTAATAGGAACTGAGGTGGATGAGCCTTGAGTGTGAGGATTTGTGTTTATCTGGCTAGGAGTTAGCATGGATTTAACGATAGAGGAAGCTGTATCTGTAACAGAGTCAGAGGCTTCGGTTTTCCTCTGATGTCCTTGTTTTTTTTTTGTCCCTGCTGTTGTCTTTGGTTTTCCCAAGAAAATTCTTCTAAATGAAGCCTGTGTCTTACGTACGGCTCTGTGCTGTAACCCACAGATACTATCCCGGAGCCATGTTGATGGTTAACTTGGTGGTCAAGTACTGGGGAAGGGAAGAATCTTCCTCTTATGTTTAAATCCCTGTGTTTGGACGGGTGTGGAGTGATAGGCCAGAGTTCCTGGGATGCCTTTCAGAAGAGTTTGAGTCTTTTTTTTTTCCTCCCCCTACTTGAGACAGGAAGACTGGAGGGGGCTGGAGTTAGCAAGTCGCCCTTTCCCTGGTCGCATAAGGCTTTAGTACAGCGGATTCCCTTGAGGCCTGGCCTTCCGTACAGAGAGCATAACTGGAACAGAACAAAGCTCTGGGCATACTTTAGAATGTTTGCCTCCCACCCCCTCCACCAGAAGCCCCAGGGGAATCTTCTCCAACCTCCCCAGTGAGAATGTGCTGGGACTCCTGGACATAAAACTCATGACAGTGTGGGGACTGACCCCCTGAAGTTTTGAACTCTCAGACTCCTCCATGCCAAACCCCCAGCAATTCATCCATTACAGTGTAAGAGTTTCTGCCAGGAATGGCCCCAGCATTGGTCTCTGCTCCCTGTGAACTCTGAGTCTCTGCATCCACCTGTCTGTCCAGTTTTCAGGGCACATCTTTACCCTGTGAGCTTAATTCTGTCATGAATCTCAGAATAACTGTTTCTTATTTTAGCTTGTTTCCATTTGTTTAGCTTATTTTGTGACGACCTCCAAGCTCTTAGACGTGCTGGAGCGGAAACCGGAAGTGCCTTTGCGATTATTTTTGCATCAACAGTGACCAGCTGTGTGTGTTCTCTGATGGATCCGTCCTGATGGCTGCAACTTAAACTATAGGAGAAATGTCAGCACTTCAGACTGAGGTGCTCAGTATTCTGTTTAAGGTCTTAAAAGATAGAGGAAAATAGAGTATATTCTACAGGTATGTTCCCTTAGGTAATAGGAGATTGACACTTTTTCCTTTGAGGACTCTGGGATGGGGGAAAGAAAGGCTATGACAGAAGTGTCGAGCTGAATATATAGATGGATACATGGAAAGTGCACCAAACAATGCTTACTACAGGTACAGGCTGAACAATCGCATGTGTGGATTTTGTTTCCAGAAAACAAGTACCCACCCAGAAAATGGCCTGTTGAGGAGTGTGTGGGCCCATTTTTGTTAGTGTGTGTTCTGAATTTTGTGTGTGTGTGTGTGAGATGGGATCTTGCCATGTTCCCAGGTTGGTCTCGAACTCCTGGGCTCAAGCAGTCTTCCCACCTCAGCCTCCCAAGTAGCTGGGACTGCAGGTGCAAGCCAGTGCATTATTGAACCCATTCGCTCCATGTGACTAGACTGGGGCACCTCAGCAGCCAGTGTTTCTCTGCAGAACACTGGAAAGCACGGTACCCCCCGAAGCCTGTGGAGCAGGCACTCTGCACAGATGAGAATACCACAGCGCCAAGAGATACTGCAGAAAGAGGTGAGGGGACTTCCCAGCATGCGCAGGTACTAAGAGGCCCGTCTGACGTTATTGCATCTTCCTGCGGATGCTGTGACCTTTGCCCCATCTTCGTGTCCTTGAGTCTCTGTAGAGGCCGATGATCCAGAAGCTTCTGCCTTCTGAAGCTGCATCCAGTCTTTTCCCTTTCACAGTGCCTGGCCTTTCTCCAACCTCCTCAGCCAGCCTTCCCATCTTCCTCATGAGCTCTTCTTCCTAAAGATCTTGTATTATATTACTCGGAGGTCAGCAGTCGCTTCTGACTTTTTAGTATGAAAAAAATCAATGTCCTCTGAGCAATCCATTCTAGACTTATATATAAGATGAAGTTGTATTTGTGCAGTGTCTAAAAGGGAACCCATCCTCCAAGAAAAAAAAAACAGTGTTCAGATTTCTGGTTGCAACTCTTTTTGGCTTTTCACCTCCACATCTCCAGCCATGTCTATCATTTTCTAAAATGGAGGTTGTGGCCGGGCGCAGTGGCTCAAGCCTGTAATCCCAGCACTTTGGGAGGCCGAGACGGGTGGATCACGAGGTCAGGAGATCGAGACCATCCTGGCTAACACGGTGAAACCCCGTCTCTACTAAAAAATACAAAAAACTAGCCGGGCGAGGTTGCGGGCGCCTGTAGTCCCAGCTACTTGGGAGGCTGAGGAAGGAGAATGGCGTAAACCCGGGAGGCGGAACTTGCAGTGAGCTGAGATCCGGCCACTGCACTCCAGCGCGGGCGACAGAGCAAGACTCCGTCTCAAAAAAAAAAAAAAAAAAAATGGAGGTTGCCAGGGACCTTACTGTGAAGCAAAATGTTGATAATATTTCTCCTGTTAACACATTTCTCCATTTTCCCCCTTACCTCCCTCAGCAAGCACTGGATTAACTGCCAGAGGTAGATGAAATCATTTTATTCCTCTCTAAAAAGAAATAAGTAAATCCGTTTAGTACTGCAATAAAGAATTGGGACAGGCATGAACCCACATCAGAAATCCTAAACAAGGATGAATAGTCAGGAATACAAAATCTTCCTTTTTTTTTTTTTTGGAGACAGAGTTTTGTTCTTTTTGCCCAGGCTGGAGTGCAGTGGTCTGATCTCAGCTCACTGCTGCCTTTACCTCCCAGCTTCAAGTGATTCTTCTGTCTGGTAGGTGGGATTACAGGTGTGCACCACCATACCCGGCTAATTTTGTATTTTTAGTTGCGACAGTTTCACCATGTTGGCCAGGCTGGTCTCAAACTCCAGACTTCAGGTTATTCGCCTGCCTCGGCCTCTGAAAGTGTTGGGATTACAGGCGTGAGCCAACCATGCCTGCCTTTTTTTGTTTTGTTTTGTTTCGTTTTGTTTTTGAGACAGGGTCTTGCTCTCTTGCCCAGGCTGGAGTACAGTGGCATGATCTCGGCAACCTCTGCCTCCCAAGTTCAAGCAATTCTCATGCTTCTGCTTCCCAAGTAGCTGGAATTATAGATATGCACCACCATACCCGTCTAATTTTTGTATTTTTAATAGAGACAGAGTTTTTCCATCATGTTGACCAGGCTGGTCTCGAACTCCTGACCTCAGGTAATCCACCTGCCTTGGCCTCCCAGAGTGCTGGGATTCCGGGCATGAGCCACCATGCCCAGCCAGGATCCTCACTTTTAAATACCGGATCTCCCTGATTGGATTCAGATTGTGTGGTCTCAGCTAGAATACTGTCTAAGTCATTTTGTGTCTGCTGAGTATAAAATTTGAGCACACAGTGTTCCTTTTCCTCTCATTTGTTATATTTTGATTGTCCATTGAATGTGTTGTCTGATCTCTACACTGGATGGTTCTTTTTTTTTTTTTTTTTAAATCACGACTCGTAAGCAATTGGTGGGGAAAACACTTTCAAACCGTGCAAATCTCTTTCCTCGTCAACACTTGTGCCCTAGTTGAGCATCTGTTGATGATTTCTGCCCAGACAAGTCTTCCCTGCCCTGTGGTGTTGATTTTCCATCTCTATACTCCCTCTTCATTTACTGATTGGCACTGTGCAACTCTGCTTCTGGCAAGAGCCGTCCCTGGTCCCCCATTTCTTTTTTCTAATCTGTTGACTGTGGACTCGCGGATTCCTGGACTTTTCAATGACTTATAATGTATGACTCCCTGTAACTATTTTGGTGCTCAAGTTGTCCCAGTATGAGCTGCTTCACGGCCAGGACTAGCTCCTTCAAGCCGGCTCTTGTGGCATACCCGCTAGTTAAGTGAGTTAGTTTTGAGCACAGTGTAGAGTAACTAGTCTCCGTGTAATACATTGATTAGGATGTGCTGCTGCTGTTTAAGTCAGCAGCTGGACACGGAGGAATGAACCACGCAACGCTCACCCTGTCACTTATTTGGGGTCACCCCTACACACACATTGGTTGTTTGTACATGTTTTTGTTTTGTTTTGTTGAGACAGCGCCTTGCTCTGTTGCCCAGGCTGGAGTACAGTGGCACAGTCATGGCTCACTGTAGCCTCAACCTCCTGGGCTCAAGTGATCCTCCCGCCCCAGCCTCCCGAGTAGCTGGGACCACAGGCACGGCACACACCACACCTAGCTTATCTTTGTATCCTTTTTTTTTCTTTTTTCTTTTTTTTTTTTTTTTTT
>NC_045441.1:7100287-7119398 GCF_002776525.5 Piliocolobus tephrosceles | reverse complement strand
GGCTAGTTTTTTTGTATTTTTTAGTAGAGACAGGGTTTCACTGTGTTGGCCAGGATGGTCTCGATCTCCTGACCTCGTGATCCACCCGTCTCTGCCTCCCAAAGTGCTGGGATTACAGGCTTGAGCCACCGCGCCCGGCCCCTTTGTATCTTTTGTAGAGATGGGGTTTCACTGTGTTGCCCATATCCTGGGCTCAAGCGATCCTCCTGCCTTGGCCTCCCAAAACTGGGAGCTGTGATTACAGGTGTGAGCCACCGCACCCAACTTGTGCAGTGTTGGTGCTAACTGGAGGAGGGCACCTTACCTCCAGCTGCGTCCGGGGACTGCAGGTTCTCAGATGCTGACAGAGCCTTTTGAATTTCGTCACGTTTATGGTTGCTAATCTGCCTCCACACTGATTCAGTGTGGGTGATTCTAATCTTCAGAGCCCATACTCATTTATTTAACGCAGCATGTGTATGTGTTGGGGAGCGGTTTGCTTTTACTTCTGCTGTTTTCGCCTCATCCCATTTGAAACTTGGAAAATTGTCAGAAAAAATCAGTCCTTCTTCCAATGACGTTTTTATTTTTATTATTTTTTTATGCGTATATATTTTTTGAGATGAACTCTTACTCTGTCGCCCGGGCTGGAGTGCAGTAGCACAACCTTGGCTCACTGCCGCCTCTGCTTCCCGGGTTCAAGCACTTCTCCTGCCTCAGCCTCCCGAGCAGTTGCGATTACAGGCGTGCGCCACCACGCCTGGCTAATTTTTGTGTTTTTAGTGGAGATGGGGTTTTCCCATGTTGGCCAGGCTGGTCTTGAACTCCTGACCTCAAGTGATCCACCTACCCTGGCTTCCCAGAGTGCTGGGATTATAGGCATGAGCCACTGCACCTGGCCTCCAATGATTTTTTTTTTTTTTTAAGATAGAGTCTCACTCTTGCTCAGGCTGAAGTACAGTAGCGTGATCTTAGCTCACTGCCATCTCTGCCTCCCCAGGTTCAAGTGATTCTCCTGCCTCAGCCTCCCTAGTAGGTGGGACCACAGGCGCCTCCCACCACGCCCAGCTAGTTTTTGTATTTTTAGTAGAGACGAGGTTTCACCATATTGGCCAGGCTGGTCTTGAACTCCTGACCCTGTGATCTGCGTGCCTCAGCCTCCCAAAGTGCTAGGATTACAGGCGTGAGCCACTGCACCTGGCCTCCAATGATATTATTAATCAATTTTACTTAAATCTGTGCAGCATAGCTTTAGAACAGTACTGGATTGGCTGCTTCCACTTTTTACTGTCTGATTCCACTTGTAGTGATGTGTAGGAAGTAGTGCATGCCTCAGGCATTGCTCTGCGTTCTCTGGAAATAAAGCAGGTTCTGATTATCCATTATCAGATGTAAATGGAAAGAATCTTTATGCCTACGTATCCTATGCAGTTCAAGTACATTAGTAATCTCCATCTGGTTCCTCTAAATGTGTACTGTGAACTGATGAAGAAAATATATTAATAGTCCTATGACTGTATTCTTTTTCTTTTTGGAGACAGGGTCTTGCTCTGTCTCCCAGGCTGTAGCACAGTGGTGCCATCATAGCTCACTGCAGCCTCGAACTCCTGGGCTCAAGTGATCCACCTGCCTCAGCCTCCTGAGTAGCTGGGACTACAGGCATGTTCCATGAAGCCCAGCTAATTTTTAATTTTTTTTTTTTTGTAGAGACGGGGGTCTCACTATGTTGCTAAGGCTGGTCTTGAACTTCTGGCCTCAAGTGATCCTCCTGACTGAACCCCACACAGTGCTGGGACTTAAGCCACCACGCCTGGCCCTGTGTTTCCAGTGAAAATGTTTTATGAGTTCATACCAATAATTTTCCTGAAGTTTTATTCTTTAACGCTATGTTTTAACTTCATACCACCTATTGGCTAAATGCATCTCTTTATGCAATATTGTCCAAAATGTTGGGCATATTTGTTCACAGATTCTAAAATGAGAGTGACGCCACCATTAACCATTCTTTTTTGCTGGGGATTTCTACAACCTGCTAGACAAACTCTCATAAAGCTGTAACACTCTGTGTGAATTACTTATGCGAATATTGAGGAAAAATTGATGGTAGAAAATGTCTTTGAGTTATGTTGAGTTCATGCTTTGGAAATACGTGTATATTGCCCCTCACTCAGACTGAATCACAGTTCGGCGCTGAGTTTCTTCCCAAAAGGGTGACTGCAAACATAACTGGGGGAAAAAGGAAGCAGGCGCCCCAGTGCACATGGCCACAGCGGTGTGGTTCTTGTCGGGGCGCATACTTAGCTCTGCTTCATCTGAGTCCGGCCTATGCCTGCTTCACTTCACCCTCAAATATTTTCAGGGTTTTTTTTTTTTTTTCCTTCTCAAATGTAATTTATGAAAAAGTAGGTTACCGAACTGAGAACAAACAAACCCATGTGGCATCGCATTTTAAACATAAAGTAACACTTGCTCTATTTAAGATGAAGCTTCTGCAGATGGAACATAAAGGGTGTTTTCATCTTCCACTTCAAGATACACTTTCGACTGCTTGCAGAATTGCAGCCAAGATGTGTGTTAATCCTTTCTGTGACCGCGGACTCCACGGCGGCAGCTGCTGTGAGGCGGGCATCTGAATTCCAGGAGCAGTGAGGGACAGGAATAACAAGGCCAGGTGTTGCCCGCCTGCCCGCAGAGTGAAAGAGCTGCTTCACTGCGCCTCTCCCCTGCGCAGCAGGAAGCCACGGGCAGGAGCATGGAGCGTGCCCAGGGGCCCAGCCAGACCAGAGCACCAGGTTCAGCGGTGTTGGCGTCCACCCTAGCACACACCTTGGTTTTGGCAGCATGCTTCCCAGAGAGCCACATTATATAAAGTTATGGAAATAAAGTTCATGAAGGAGAACAGTATGAGAAAAAAATGTGAATGCATTTCCTCTAGCTCAAATCACCGAATGCTTTGAGCCACATTATTTTTGGATGTTTTTATTTTTTTATTTTGTAAGTAGATCTCCCTTGCCAAGAATAGAATGTCTGATTTGCTACATAACTGGAGTGGGTTTTGTTGTTGTTTATATTTCATCCCCAATGAGGAATTGTTTGTGGATTTAAAATAGATGTGAAAGTAACTGAGATTATATCTGAATGGACCGAGGGGCTGTAAAATGGCATGTCAATGGAATTACGCTCTCGGCCGTGTGAAGGTGGCTTTTGCGAAGAATTCTGGTCTGTCAGTTTTCTCGTGCCGCGTTCTAGAAGATGAAGCTGACGTCGTTAAGGATATGGAGTGGGAAGCTCGCTTACTCGGAGGGTGGAGCCCTGAGCGCTGGGATGATTCTGTCTTTACTCCCCGTGTTTAGCCATCGAGTTGAGTTCCTCCATCAGAGCACCGTAAAATCCCACAGGGCTTAGGGACTAGGTTATATACCTGTCACAAGCCCTGCAAGTTCTGCTTCTCTGAGAGCTTCTGACCCCACCTTGTCTAGGCAGCACCCTTTGCAGAGGGCTCTGAAATACAGCAGGGGAGCTGGTTTCCCTGGAACACCACTGGGGGAGGAGGGGAGTGACATGTTACGCTGGCATTTGGAAAGATTCCCTGGCATCTGTGAGGAAGGTGATCCAGGAAGCGACAATCTGGGAGTCCAGAGAGAGGATGAGGGATGGAAGCAGGCGTTGGGGTTGGGCAGGCTTGAGAGAGGACCTCCTCGAAAGCCCACATGGTGGGACGTGAGTGCTGGGGGCTGGGGGTGGATGGGAGAATCCTCTGCCACCTCTGGTGGAACAGATCACCGGGTGAACATGTCTTGGTGACTCCACACACCATTCCCCATGCCTTCTGTCCTGGGCAGGGAAGAGATCACAGAGCTTGGGAAGGGACATGGCCGCACCCTACAGGTGGCTCTGATGATGGCCTCATGTCTCCAAGGGAGAGAGTCTTGGTCATCAGGTATTACACGTGGGTGAGAGGTTGACCCTTGGCTGGCTGGCAGCTGAGAGCTGGAATTAGAGAATGCAGGGCAGCCAGAGAGGTCACTTCAAGACCCGTCGAGGATGAGGTGTGCCCGATGGGACGTCTGCGTGGTCGTGTTCAGCAAGGGTTGAATGCTAACCTGGGACAAGGGAAGCCTGGGTGGACAGTGTGAGACTCAGATGTCCCTAGAACAGGACACGATAGGGTCATATGGCGATCATAGCCGAGGCCGTAGTCCAGTCTGTGCTTTCTCTCTCTCCCCATATTCTACCACAGTCCTCATTCAGATTCCTCTCCTGCAGCCTCTCAGTTCCCCACTAGAATTCCTTTTTTGGGGGGTGGGGAGACAGGGTCTCACGCTGTCACCCAGGCTGGAGCACAGTAGCGCGATCCCGGCCCACTGCATCCTCCACCTCCTGGGTTCAAGCAATTCTCCCACCTCAGCCTCCAAAGTAGCTGGGATTACAGGCACACACCACCATGCCCAGCTAATTTTTGTATTTTTAATAGAGGCAGGGCTTTACCATGTTGGCCAGGATGGTCTTCATCTCCTTACCTAGTGATCCGCCAGCCTCAGCCTCCCAAAGTGCTGGGATGACAGGCGTGAGCCACCACTCCCGGCCTGGAATTCCTTTTCATCTGGCCGCCGAGCTGTAGGATGGTCCACCGGCACATTTTGCTGTTGGTCAGCATTGTTCGATGGTGGCGGTAACGGTAGTTCCAGATGATTCTATGTGTTTCTCCCATTTCTTAGGTGTCAGACCCTAGGAAACCCATTTGGTTCCTGCAGATAAGTTGGCAGAGAGAGGCCCTCGTTCACCTTTATCAGATGTCACCTGTAGAAAGGTGGCAGAGAGCTGGTGCACTGGCACGCACTGCAGAGATGTGATTGCAAACCCAGGGGCCTGACTGCTACCCTCGGCAGTGGGGCGCCTCTGTCCTAGAGCATCTTCCCCGTCACGTGACTGTGCTTGGTTTCAGGGGCTGGTGTATTCCCAGGAGAGGCAGGCTGAGCACTCTTCCTGCTGTGGGTTCCCCTGGCGTTAGTATTTTCCAAAACATTGTAAGAACTAACATGAGAAAAAAGAAATAGCCTTTATCTCTCGTGCCTGACAGATAATCCAATTACTCTGGGGATTCGATAAAAGTAAATCATTGTTTATTCTTAGAGTTATCTTCTGTGATGACCGAAGTAATCATTTGTGAGACACTTTCAAAATTTAAATCAGATGTATAGAACTCAGGAACAAGTGAATATAGAAAGGGCCACGCGGTCCAGGCACAGTGACTCACACCTGTCATCCCAGCACTTTGGGAGGCCGAGGTGGGCGGGTCACTTGAGGTCAGAAGTTCAAGACCAACCTGCGCAACATGGTGAAAACCCCTCCCCACAAAATATCCCAAAAAAAGAGCTGGGTGTGGTGGTGCACACCTGCAGTTCCAGCTACTCAGGAGGCTGAGGTGGAAGGATAGCTTGAACCTGGGAGGTGGAGGCTGCAGTGAGCCAAGGTCACGCCACTGCACTCCAGCCTGGGTGACAGAGCGAGACTCTGACTCAAAAAACAAAAGACAAAACAGAAAGACTCATGTGAATTTGAAGAGAGTTTGCATGAGAGTTTGAATGTGAGTTTGAAGAGTCTGATTAATTATGTCGTAGAAGCCGTTTGCTCTCAGCTGTGTCCCCCTGGAAGCCACTGTGGGACCCCGTCGTGCTCCTGATGTGTCTCGGGGGTGATGCTTAGAGACCTTGAGGGCACTGTATTTCTGTGTTTCCCTGTTCTGTTTTACTTTCCCTAATACTTTACAAAACTGTGCAATGGGCCGGGCACAGTGGCTCACACCTGTAATCCGAGAACTTTGAGAGGCCAAGGCAGTTGATCACCTGAGGTCAGGAGTTCGAGACCCACCTGGCCAACACGGTGAAACCCCATCTCTACTAAAAATGCAAAAAATTAGCCGGGCATGGTGGTACACGCCTGTAATCCAGCTACTCGGGAGGCTGAGGCAGGAGAATTGTTTGAACCTGGGAGGCGGAGGTTGCAGCAAGCCAAGATTGTGCCATTGTACTCCAGCCTGGGCGACAGAGCAAAAACTCCACCTCAAAACAAAAAAAATATGCGATGACTTTCTGCTAACATATCTGGTTTTGTTCCCAGGACATGTCCTCATAGAGATTTCAAGTACCCACAAGAAACTCAACGAGAGTCTTGATGAAAATGTACGTGATCTGTGTTTCTATTTACAAAATACACTTGTTTTAGGTTTTAGAACTTACTTTGCTTAAAGTCTCAAATCTGGTGTGAATTTATTTCCTTTTGTTAACAGTTTAAAAAATTCCACAAAGAGATTATCCATGAGCTGGAGAAGAAGATAGAACTTGACGTGAAATATATGAACGTAAGTGCATGGTTTTCCTCCAGCGCAGCCCCAGCCTTGGGCTGCCTGACCTCCCACCCTGAGGAGAACTCATTCCCACTGTTGACTCATCAGCAGCAGACAGGAGCGAAGGCTTGGTGTTGATGATACCCAGATGCATGAAACTGACAAGCTCCCTTTGGGCTGCATGGGCTGGTTTTTGCTAACACTTGGGATCTCTATTGGAAAGCATAGGGGCCAGGTGCGGTGGCTCATGCCTGTAATCCCAGCACTTTGGGAGGCCAAGGTCAGTGGATCACTTGAGGTCAGTAGTTCAAGACCAGCCTGGCCAACATAGTGAAACCCTGTTTCCACTCAAAATGCAAAAAAAATTAGCCAAGCATGGTGGTGCGTGCCTGTCATCCCAGCTACTCAGGAGGCTGAGGCAGGAGAATGGCATGAACCCGGGAGGCGGAGTTTGCGGTGAGCCGATATGGCACCTCTGCACTCTAGCCTGAGCGATAGACCTAGACTCCATCTCAAAAAAAGAATAGGAAAAAGTATTGCCAGAAATCACGCTGCTTCCAGAAAGCATTGTCTTCACAGAACACATTCATGCTGTAGGACATCTGTGCTTGTGTCACTACAGCTGATGCAGACAGAACACTTCCTAAGCCAGCAGCGCTTCAGGCTGTGGGTGGTGTGCGGGAGAGTGCCATCCGGGGCTCCCGGCGCGCCCAGACCCATCCGCAGAGACCGCTTCTGCATGGCGCCCCTTCTCTGTCCACTGTTGTCCATTCCAGCAGATTTCTCCAGGTCCCCTTCAGGGTGACCCTGCTGCCCCGGTATTGAGGGCTCTTGCCATCTTCCCTTGCTGCTTCCCTGCTATAGAGTACTTAACTTTCTCCTGCCACCCAAAGTCCCCTTTCTGCTCACCAAGACCCCTGTGTGGCAATGAGTGTGTGAGTTGCCCTGAAATCATCCCTTCCCTGTGGTCCTCGTGAGGCCTGCTCCTGGCTTCGCACTCCCGGCAGGAGGCCACAGGACCTGGACAGCTGCTAAGGTGCATTTCATGCCAAATGATTTACATGCATTATCTGATTGTTTTCCCTTCAGAAACTCCAAAACATAAACAACCCTTCTTTTTTTTTTCCTTTTTTTCTTTTTGAGATGGAGTCTTGCTCTGTTGCCTGGGCTGGAAGTGCAGTGGCGCAGTCTCGGCTCACTGCAGCCTCCGCCTCCTGGGTTCCAGCGATTCTCCTACCCCAGCCTCCCAGTTAGCTGGGATTACAGGTGCTCACCCCCACACCCGGCTGATTTTTGTATTTTTTAGTAAAGAGATGGGGTTTCACCATATTAGCCATCCTGGTCTCGAACTTCTGACCTCGAGATCCACCCTGCTCGGCCTCCCAAAGTGCTGTGATTAGAGACGTGAGCCACCGCGCCTGGCCAGCCACCCTTCTTATTTGCACTTCACAGATTATAGGAAAAACGGGAATTTGAATTCTGATGCGGGTCTGTTTAAGACCCTGTGTTCACTGGGCGCGGTGGCTCATGCCTGTAATCCCAGCACTTTGGGAGGCCAAGGTGGGTGGATCCCGAGGTCAGGAGTTCGAGACCAGCCTGGCTGACATGGTGAAACCCTGTCTCTACTAAAAATACAGCCGGGCGTGGTGGTGTGCGCCTGTAATCCCAGCTACTCGAGAGGCTGAGGCACAAGAATCGCTTGAACCTGGGAGGCGAAGAGTGCAGTGGCGCGATCTGGGCTTGCTGCAACCACCTTGGTGGCTAAGTGCTTTGGATGGGACTCTGAGACTTTGGGTGGCAGAAGAAAGTTAACCACCCAGCATCAAAAAGCCTTTGAGGAAAGAAGGAATAAAAGAAAGAGAAGATGTCCTCAGAGACCTGCCTTCTGGTCAGGGCTCCTCATTTAAACAGTAACCTTTAGAACAAAGCCAAGACATTAAAGTTGAATGAAGGGGGCCATGTGAACTGAGGGGCGAGGGTTCTCACCAGTGTGTGGATGGTGTGAACCTCAGAGTGAGAGTCCCAGCCATCGTGCAGATGGTGTGAACTGCAGAGTGAGGGCCCCAGCCAGCATAAGGATGGTGTGAAATGAGGGCCCCGGCCAGTGTAAGGATGATGTGAACTGCGGGGTGAGGGTCCCAGCCAACATGCCAACGGTGTGAACTGTGGGGTGATGGTCCCAGTCAGCGTAAAGATGGTGTGAAGTGAGGAGTGTGGCCCTGGGCAGTGTGAGGATGATGTGAACTGTGTGGTGAGGGTCCCAGCCAACATGGAGATGGTGTGAACTGAGGGGTGAGGGCCCTGGTCAGCATGAGGATGGTGTGAGGTGTGGGTGTAGGGACCCTGGCCGGCAGGAGGATGGTGGGAACTGGTGTGGGTGTGGGGGCCCCAGCCAGCGTGAGGATGGTGTGAAGTGAGGGTGTCAGGGCGCTGGTGAGCCATACACAGTGGAAGTGTGAGCAAAAGCAACTGTGACAATTTGTGTGGTAATAAGCACAGCAATTTAACTTACAGGCAACTCTAAAAAGATACCAAACAGAACACAAGAATAAATTAGAGTCTTTGGAGAAATCCCAGGCTGAGTTGAAGAAGATCAGAAGGAAAAGCCAAGGAGGCCGAAATGCACTCAAATATGAACACAAAGAAATTGAGGTAAGCTTTTCAGCAATATCTTGTTTTCTTTTGTTGTTGAAAATTTGTACAGTTTAAGAGGAGGTTGGCCGGGCCCAGTGGCTCATGCATGTAATCCCAGCACTTTGGGAGGCCGAGGCAGTAGGATCATATGAGGTCAGGAGTTCAAGACCAGCCTGGCCAATGTGGTGAAACCTTGCCTCGACTAAAAGTACAAAAATTAGCTGGGGTGATGGCAGGTACCTGTAGTCCCAGCTACTCAGGAGGCTGAGGCAGGAGAATTGCTTGAACTTGGGAGGCAGAGGTTGCAGTGAGCCGAGATTATGCCACTGCACTCCAGCCTGGGTGACAGAGCAAGACTCCATCTCAAGAAGAGTTTTGAAGTTGATCTCATGGAATTGGGAAGTATAATGATGGTTACCTTTCATTCTCTAGATAGCTGAGGATGGTCCGTGTGTTGACTTGGGGGTGGATGAAGGAGAGGTTGGTTAATGGGTCCAAACGTAAACTTGGATAAAAGAAATACGTTCTAGTGTCCGATAGCAGAGTAGGGTGACTATAGTTAACGGCAGTGCATTGTTTATTTCAAAATAGTTAGAAGAGAGGTCTTGGAATGTTCCCAACACATAGAAATAATAAGAACTTGAGGTGATGGACACCCAAGGACCCTGCTTTGATCATTATCACTTGTGCCCTATAAATATATAAATACAATCTATCAGTTTTTAAAAATAAGCATTTTGACTGAGAGCTGAAGGCTGTAGAGTTTTCCAGAGTTAAGTATAATTAATCCGTGACCTCCTGCCAAAACATGGGCTTTTTCTCCTGGCTCTGAAAGAAGAAGGGATTCTCCACGATCAGTGTTACTATTCCCATTGTACAGATGGGAAAAATGAGACTTAGGTTAAATCATATTTTATTCGTCTGTTTTCATGCTGCTGATACAGACATACCCTGAGACTGGGCAATTTACAAAAGAAAGAGGTTTAATGGACTCACAGTTCCACATGGCTGGGGAGGCCTCACAATCGTGGTGGAAGGGAAGGAGGAGCAAGTCACGTCTTACACGGATGGCAGCAGGCAAAGAGAGCTTGTGCATGAAATGCCCCCTTATGAAACCACCAGATCTTGTGAGACTTCTTCACTATCACAAGAATAGCACGGGAAAGACCTGCCCCCATGAATCAGTTACCTCCCACCAGGTCCCTCCTGAAACACATAGGAATTATGGGAGCTACAATTCAAGATGAGATTTGGGTGGGGACACAACCAAACCATATCACGTATTGTTGGCATTTGGAACTGGGTTTGAACCAGGAACTTTCTGGTTCCAAAGCACAGGTGCTTTCCAGCAGGACACGTTCATATCTCTGGAGTACAAAATAATATTTGTGCAAATCGCCCCGTGGGAATGTCAAGCCCTGGGGCAACTTCTCTCTGCACATGAGTCAGGGACCTCAAGGAGAATGATGGTATCTACTTAGGTCAGGTTACAGCATTCTTTCCTCTCATGTATTTACTCCATTATTCAAATAAAGCAGGCGTAAAGATGGCAGAAGATAAACGTCAGGCTGCACGCTATCTGATGCTCATGTCATACTTAGGTAATTACTGTTTTTTTTTTTTTTTTTAGTACGTGGAGACCGTTACTTCTCGTCAGAGTGAAATCCAGAAATTCATTGCAGATGGTTGCAAAGAAGCTCTGCTTGAAGAGAAGAGGCGCTTCTGCTTTCTGGTTGATAAGCACTGTGGCTTTACAAACCACATACATTATTATCACTTACAGGTGGGTGTGGTGGCAAATTGCCTTGAGTATTAATAACTTTATTTCATATTTAAATGCCCCAGAAGACTGGGCCATGGCTCCCACCTGTAATCCCAGCACTTTGGGAGGCTGAGGTGGGCCTGGGCAACGTGGCAGAACTCTGTGTCTATAAAAAATAAAAACTAGCCAGGCATGGTAGCATGTGCTTGTCCCAGCTACTCAGGAGGTTGACGTGGGAGGATCCCTTGAGCCTCGAAAGTTGAGGCTACAGTGAGCTATGATTGTGCCACTGCACTCCAGCCTGAGCAACAGAGCAGGACCCTGTCTCAATCAGTCCATACATACAGAGATACACATACAGGCACGCCACCCACCTTCCACACAGGCCCAATATAAAGCAGCCGGCCATTTTGCCAACGAAAAGATTCCAGAGAAACTGTTTTTGGCCAAGTTGAACATATAAACTTATAGAAATACAGCTGAAATGGTCAGATGTCCATGTATAATGTTTAATTAGTAATACATCCATATTTAAAGTCCTTCATAAAATAATGCTTCATCATTGAAAAATAGCACGTTTGCTCTTCTCACCTGCGAGTCAGCTTTCCCCAGGCCCTTTCTGATGTGTCCTCAGCATCACTGTCTTCACCATGGCTGCCGGTGAGTCCCAGCGGGCCCAGGTCTACACCACCTGGGCAGTTTGAGATGCTCCCTTCATGGGTCTGTGTCTGGGGGTCACGGGCAGCTCTGCCCCAGCCCACGGGCCGCCATTTACGCACCTCAGGACAGCTGGGCTCAGCGAAGTGTTCATTCCTGTTGGTCGCATTGGTTCCTGGTTTCTTCAACTGAATGACTTCATCACCCTCCTTCTAACACGCACAGCTGGGACGTTTGAACCTCCAGGAATCATTATGCAACACACGTCACATTTCCTTTCCTTTGTTTTACATAATGAACTGTGTTGGGCCTTTGTAAACATCCAAAACTAGCACTGGTTGAGGTCAGAAATTCATTGCTGTTCATAGTAAAGTTAGAGAGTGTTCCAAAAGAGGAGAAGCTTTGCAAGAGCTTGAATATAAGTCAACTTTGTCTTTGTTTTAAAGGAAAAAAACTTGGCCTTGTTTGCAAACAACAACATGTATGCAAATGTTGTATTTTCTATAAACTTTTTACAACTTTAAGGAATATTCAGGACTGGGCATGGTGGCTCACGCCTGTAATCCCAACACTCTGGGAAACCAAGGTGGGTGAATCACTTGAGGTCAGGAGTTTGAGACCAGCCTGGCCAACATGGTGAAACCCCGTCTCTACTAAAAATATAAAAATTAATCATATGTGGTGGTGGGCACCTGTAATCCCAGCTACTCAGGAGGCTGAGGCAGGAGAATTGCTTGAACCCAGGAGGCAGAGGTTGCAGTGAGCCCAGATCGCACCACTGCGCTCCAGCCTGGGCAACAGAGCAAGACTCTGTCTCAAAAAAAAAAGGAATATTCAGCTCCCTAAACTAAATAAGATTTAAAATTCGTACAGCAGGCCAGGCACAGTGGCTCAAGCCTATAATCCCAGCTCTTTGGGAACCAGGGCAGGAGGATCACTTGAGCCCAGGAGTTCCAGGCCAGCTTGGGCAACACAGCGAGACCCTATCTCTCCAAAAAAAAAAAAAGTTTTAATTAGCCAGGTGTGGTGGTGTGCACCAGTGGCCCCAGCTAGTCAGGTGACTGAGGTGGAAGGATTGTTTGAGCCCAGGAGTTCGAGGTTGCAGTGAGCTGTGATCGTGCCAGTGCACTCCAGCCTGGGTGACAGAGCCAAAATCCTCTCTCAAAAAATAACAAAATGGTTACAGCAAAGGAAATAATTGCTGCATTAAGTGATCACTTTTGTCAATAGCACGTCTGTACTAGTTCTGGGAATGTAGAGTTCACTTCAGAATCTTCTCTTCCCAGAGTGAGGGCATCCTGTGGCACTGGGGTCGCAGGCTGGAGAGGACAGAGGTGACCTCGAGGTTCTCTTCCTGCGTGGTGCCCCGCCGTGTCATGAGGCAGCCTGGCCCCTTTTCAGGGAGCTCCAGTTATCAGCAGTCTTTCTTAGACTTAACCATGGGTCCCCAGTAATGCTTTATAGAGTGATGCAGACCAAAACTGCTCCTTTCTATACTGGAAGTTTCTTCAAGTATCTGAAAACTGGTTTTGTGACTTCCCTTAATCCAGCTAAAGCGCCCCAGTCCTTTCTGTGGAGTTGGGATGAAGCAGGCCCAAGCAGCTGGTCCACGGTGCTGCAGAGTGTCAGGGTGATAGTTGGGGGTGGTGTCGCACTGACTTAGTGTGTCAGGGTGACGTGGGGACAAGGGTGGTGTGAGGGGGGCTTTGCCCTTCCCCAGGACTGACGTCAGCCCCTGTCACTCTTGATAAACTCAGAAGCTGAGTAAAAGCAGTGTGACTGCTATGTACACAGCCACAGGACAGGCCCCTGCCTCCCCTTTTCCAACCAGAGTGCCGTTCAGAACAGGTGTTCACTGGAAGCGCTTGGGGGGCCTCTCAGAGTCCAGTTGTCAGCAGAGCCAGGCTTGTGGGTGCTGGAGGGGCGCTCTGCCTCCAGGGTTGCGGGTTCTCGTCCCTGCTGGTCAGGTCTGCTCTGCAAAGCCTTGTTTGGCCTGTGGTGTGGGGGGCATCGCTCAGCACTGCCCACCACTCACCCACGGCCCCTCTTCCCCGTAGACAGACTCTCGGGACAGTCTGATTCACTTCTCTAATGTCTGAATCTGTCAGAGTCAACTCCCGGGCCGGTGGCCTGTGTTGGAGGTGCTGCTTTTAATAGCAGTGGGAGGGAGAAAGTGATGGTTGACGTTTCTGGGGCCACCTGGAAAACGGGATTCATACAGATTGCTCCCTCCCTCCCTTTGAGTTTCCGTTCTTGTTCGTAACCATTGACCATCTCCGTATTAGTCCCATGCTATGTATTCACACCGAGGGAGCAGGAAATTCCTGTAGAGTCAGAGCCTCTGCCCCTCTTGGCCAGTGAGACACAGCAGATCCTCTAGGCGCTCAAAGTGCTCACCTAGTAGTTTAACCTGGAGCCCCCACACTCCTGGTGCTAAGCCAGTAATTCCGTTATCAGCGATATGACGTGATGTCATTTTTCTCAGCTCTTCAGACAATCATCTTTGTCTTTAGTCTTCTTCTTTTGGCTTTGCAGTCTGCAGAACTACTGAATTCCAAGCTGCCCCGGTGGCAGGAGACCTGTGTTGATGCCATCAAAGTGCCAGAGAAAATCATGAATATGATCGAAGAAATAAAGACCCCAGCCTCTACTCCCGTGTCCGGAACGCCTCAGCCTTCACCCATGATCGAGAGAAGCAATGTGGTAGGAGCCAGTTTTCTCTTCCAGATTTCAATCATGTGTTTCCTACCTTGATCTGGGCTACGTTTGCCTTTGTTGGTGGGAATCACAGGTCCTCCTTTAGTACTTCCAGGACCACCTTTTCACAGCTGTATCCCCTTCCCTTTAGGGGTGAAGGTGGCTGGGCACACGTTTGTCTTTTGTTGTTGAGGCCGAGTCTGTCTTGTTTTGTCGCCCAGGCTGGAGTGCAGTGGTGCGATCTCGGCTCACTGCAACCTCCACCTCCCAGGTTCAAGCGATTCTCCTGCCTCAGCCTCCTGAGTAGCTGGGATTACTGGGGCACACCACCATGCCCGGCTAATTTTGGTATTATTAGTAGAGATAGGGTTTCACCATGTTGGTCAGGCTGGTCTCAAACTCCTGACCTCATGATCTGCCTGCCCTGGCCTGCCAAAGTGCTGGGATTACAGGCATGAGCCACCACAAGCTGGGCACATGTTTTATACTATGTTTGGCGCTATTATCTTGGGTTTTTTTTGTTGTTGTTTTTTGATACAGAGTCTTGCTCTGTCACCCAGGCTAGAGTGCAGTGGCACGATCTCGGCTTACTACAAGCTCTGCCTCCTGGGTTCACGCCATTCTTCTGCCTCAGCCTCCCGAGTAGCTGGGACTACAGGCACCCGCCACCACACCTGGCTAATTTTTTTGTATTTTTAGTAGAGATGGGGTTTCACCATGTTAGCCAGGATGATCTCAGTCTCCTGACCTCATGATCCGCCCACTTTGGTCTCCCAGAGTGCTGGAGTTACAGGCGTGAGCCACCGCACCCGGCCATCCTTACTGTTTTTAATTGTAATCATTCCAACTAAGTTTACTCCCAAGGAAGGAAGTATAGGTGTCTCAGAATAAATTAGACACACTCTGATGGCATTCATCACAATGTAAGGCACTTCAGGAAAAAAAAGTAGGCGTCAAAGTATTCACAGTAATGAATTCACACATTTGTTGTTTGCTGATCTTTGAGCCTGGGCTCTATGTGGAGACTGGGATGTAGCAGGTAGTTTGAACACATGGATCCACTCTTTCTGCCCATCTCAAACCCCCTGAAATGTGGCTAGGCACGGTGGCTCACACCTATAATCCCAGCGCTTTGGGAGGCGTTAGCGGGCGAATCACCTGAAGTCAGAAGTTCGAGACCAGCCTGGCCAACGTGGTGAAACCTCGTCTCTACTAAAAATACAAAAAATAGCCGGACGTGGTAGTACGTGCCTATTATCCAGCTACCCAAGAGGCGGAGGTTGCAGTGAGCCGAGATGGCGCCACTGCACTCCAGCCTGGGCAACACAGCGAGACTCTGTCTCAAAATAAATAAATAGCCTATGATTTAAAAAGCCTTGGGAATCTGTAATTCCAGTTCTGTGTTATACTAATATTGGACTAATAATTTTTCACAGGTGAGGAAAGATTACGACACCCTTTCCAAATGCTCACCAAAGATGCCCCCCGCTCCTTCAGGCAGAGCATATACCAGTCCCTTGATCGATATGTTTAATAACCCAGCCACGGCTGCACTGAGTTCACAAAAGATAAATAATTCAACAGGTAAGAGATTCAGTCTGATTTATTTGAAGATACCTTTTACATTTGTTTTAAAATAAGCTGTGAAATAAATATTTGGGATAAATGTGTTGCCAGGTCTGGAGGTAAACAAGCAGGTATGGTGGATACATTCAGCCGTGGTTTTGCAGAGCGTGAGTTCGGAACAAATACAGGTCTAGACTCTGAGGTGCTCTGATAAGTGACAGATTTCGCTGACATTTACCCGTTCTACGCATTGACTGATGTTTATCCAGAGTAAACATACTGTTGAGAATTACCTATTTACAAATAAATGGAGGCCGGGCGTGGTGACTCACGCCTGTAATCCCAGCCCTTTGGGAGGCCGAGGCAGGTGGGTCACCTGAGGTCAGGAGTTTGAGACCAGCCTGGCCAACATGATGAAACCCCATCACTACTAAAAATACAAAAAATTAGCCGGGCGTGGTTGCGCCTGCCTATAATCCCAGCTACTCAGGAGGCTGAGGCAGGAGAATCACCTGAACCCAGAAGGCAGAGGTTGCAGTGAGCTGAGATCGCACCACTGCGCTCCAGCCTGGGTGACAAGTGCAAAACTCTGTCTCAACCAGTCCATCAATCAATCAGTAAGAAACATGCATAGCCTCGCTGTGTGTTCCATATTTGGTGGCGATTGTGATAAAACTTTTTTTTGCAGTAAAATAAGCTATAAAAGTTCACATTGAAATGGGAAAGATTCCCTTGTCCCCTTGCAGGGCCTGCAATGGGCATGTGGCTCGCCTCTTCAGTGGCCCGGCGCTCAGACCTCTAGGGGCGTAGACAGACGGGCAGGCTGTCGGGTTCCCACCTCACAGCAGTGTCTAGGGATGACTGTTTACAGCTGAAGCCCCAGGGGCACATGTTACCGTGTGCTCTTTTAGTTTTAGTTTGAGTCTATAGGTGGCTTGTGTTAACCGACTCAATTACACCCTCTACCTTGTCACGGGGAAAGAGGGTTTTCAGTATCCCGGGTTCTTGCCTTGGTGTACCGGAAGAATTGGGTCACACGTGAGCTCGGAGAATGAGTGCAAGGTTTTATTGAATGGAGGCAGCTCTCAGCAGATGGGGGAAGTTAGAAGGGGATAGAGTGGGAAGGTTTTCCCCTGGAGTCGGGCCACTCAGTGGCCTTGACCAACTGTTGCAGCCAAACTCTGTGTCATTGTGCTGGTCAGTGACCTGCCAGCATGCTAGAGCCTGTCGGTGCCTCCCTCTCAAGGCCTAGCCACCGTGTTTGTTCCTCCAGCGACATGGTCCTTGCAACGTCCAGCAGCTTGCATGTCTGCCTGCTTAGGGTCTTGAGGGTTTTATAGATACAGGATGGGGGTGTGGCCGGCCAGGGTGGTCTTAGGAAATGCAACATTTGGGCAGGAAATGCCTGTCCTCACCTGGGTCCATGGGGGTGGAACCCTAGCCAGAGACCACACCCTCCTCTACCCAGCACTTTCCTCCGTATCATTCAAAGGGAACACGCTCTTCCCTTCCCAGCACTTCATAATTATCAACATGACAAAATTATGATTATTAAGCTTACCAATAAGCTTGGTTTGAATTTTTTTTTTTTTTTTTTCCGAAATCAAGTCTCACTCTGCCACCCAGGCTGGAGTGCAGTGACACGATCTCGGCTCACCGCAACCTCCACCTCCCAGGTTCAAGCGATTCTCCTGCCTCAGCTTCCCAAGTAGCTGAGACTACAAGCAGGTACCACCACACCTGGCTAATTTTTGCATTTTTAGTAGAGACAGGGCCTCACCATGTTGGCCAGGCTGGTCTCAAACAAAGTGCTGGGATTACAGGTGTGCGCCACCCTGCCCAGCTGGTTTGAATTCTAATCAGTGTTTTTCATCATCTGTAACAGAGCACCTCATGCTCTGTTGAAGAACTTAAGTCCCAACTTGGATTTCTTAATTTTGTTGACTATATTTCAACAAGCTGGGGCCAGACGCAGTGGCTCATGCCTGTAATCCCAGCACTCGGGGAGGCCAAGGCGGGCGGATCGCTTGAGGCCAGAAGTTCGAGACCAGCCTGGCCAACATAGTGAAACCCTGTCTCTACTAAAAATACTAAAATTTAGCTGGCGTTGTAGCTCACACCTGTAATCCCAGCTACTCAGGAAGCTGAGGTATAAGAACCACTTGAACCCAGGAGGCGGAGGTTGCAATGAGCTGAGGTCGCGCCACTGCACTCCAGCCTAGGTGACGCAGTGACAAAAACAAAAGTTGGAGCTAGTTACTGTCTACAGATGTTGCCGGCTGCTTCACTGGTCAGACTCCGTCCTTCTGCACAGTCTTATAACCCAGGACCTTCGAGACCTGTGCCGTGGCCCCAACCCATCCACGTGGGGTGTGCCACAGGCCCCATGTTGTGAACGTTGTGGCAGTCAAGCTGTTGATGAGAGAGAGCCCTGGACCAGAGCGTGCCAAGCTATTGGGCAAAAGAACAGAGTTTTCCAGAATGATGACTAGGATGGCCCAGCAGAGGAAGATGATGGTCTGTAGGCATTTGCCTTTGAAGGAAGTCCTGTCAGTTAACTAAAATACACGGTTAAAGTTTATGATACTCTATGCATCCCAGTGATTCAGATGACTGTTTCTTATTGGTAAAAGCAGAATGAAATTTGCTGGTGGAGGGTTGGACATGGTGGCTCACGCCTGTAATCCCAGCACTTTGGGAGGCTGAGGCAGGTGGATCTCAAGGTCAGGAGTTCGAGACCAGGAGGTGATGAAACCCTGTCTACTAAAAATACAAAAATTAGCCGAGCATAGTGGCACGAGCCTGTAATCACAGCTGCTCAGGAGGCTGAGGCAGGAGAATCGCTTGAACCCAGGAGGTAGAGGTTACAGTGAGCCAAGATCGTGCCACTACACTCCAGCCTGGGGTACAGAGCGAGACTCCGTCTCAAAAAAGAAAGAAAATTGCTGGTGAATTCAACACCAGCGAGGTAGAGAGTGGCAGGTTAAGGGGGCACAAGTTTTATATTGTAATCGTGAAGCATCTGCAAGAACAAAGCAGAAAGAGATCTTGCATTGTTTTAAGTTAAAGATGCTTGCTGTATTACTAGCCTGAGAAAATTTGAATGGGAAAAAAAAAAGGGCCAGAAGCAGTGGCTCATACCTGTAGTCCCAGCACTTTGGGAGGCCAAGGTGGGAGGATCACTTGAGGCCAGGAGGTCAAGATCAGGCTGGGCAACATAGCGAGACACCGTCTCTACAAAAAAAAAAAATTAAAAATGAGCCTGGAATGGTGGCATGTGCCTGTAGTCCCAGCTACTTAGGAGGCTGAGGAGGGAGGATCCTTTAAGCCTGGGAAGTCCACGCTGCAGTGAGCTATGATCCTGCCACTGCACTCCAGCCTGGGCAGCAGAGTGAGACTCTGTCTCAAATGTATATATATATATTTTTTTTTTTTTTCCTACCTTTTTTTCCCTGGAGTGGAAATATCAG
>NC_045441.1:7093890-7097287 GCF_002776525.5 Piliocolobus tephrosceles | reverse complement strand
TTTTTTTTTGGATACAGAGTCTCTCTCTGTCACCCAGGCTGGAGTGCAGTGGCATGATCTCGGCTCACTGCAATCTCCACCTCTTGGGTTCACGCAATTCTCCTGCCTCAACCTCCCGAATAGCTGCGATTATAGGCGCCCGACACCACGCCTGGCTAATTTTTCGTATTGTTAGTAGAGATGGGGTTTCACCGTGTTGGCCAGATTGGTCTTGAACTCTTGACCTCAAGTGATCTGCCCACCTTGGCCTCCCAAAGTGCCGGGGTTACAGGAATGAGCCACCGCGCCCAGCCAAAAGTCTCTAACTATATTGACAAAGTTTCTACCTCCAATACATGTATGGAATTCCTTCTTAATAAGATTCTGTTCCTGATTCAAGGACCAGAGATAGAAAAGAGAAAGGTTTTGTGATTTTTCTTTTTTTTTTTTTTCTGAGACAGAGTCTCGCCCTGTCGCCCAGGCTGGAGTGCAGTGGCGTGATCTTGGCTCACTGCAAGCTCCGCCTCCCGGGTTCAAGCGATTCTCCTGCCTCAGACTAACAAATAGCTGGGATTACAGGTGTGTTCCACCATGACGGGCTAATTTTTGTATTTTTAGTAGAGACGGGGTTTCACCATATTGGTCCGGCTGGTGTCGAACTCCTGACCTCATGATCCCCCGACCTCATGATCCCCCCGCCTCAGCCTCCCAAAGTGCTGGGATTACAGGTGTGAGCCACTGTGCTTGGCCTGTGCTTTTCTATACTGGAGCTTTGACATCTTTTATTAGATGGTATTTCATATTTTTGGACACTATTATAAGTGGCATATTCCAAGTTTTAAATTTCATTTTTTTTAACTTTTTGAGGCTGTCTAAAGAAATGCAGTTCATTTCCTCTCCTGGTTTTCTTTGTTTTTGTTTTGTTTTGTTTTGTTTTTTGAGACAATCTCACTCTGTCGCCCAGGCTGAAGTGCAGTGGCTTGATCTTGGCTCACTGCAGCCCTTGCCTCCTGGGTTCAAGCCATTCTCCTACCTCAGCCTCCCAAGTAGTTGGGATTACAGGTGCCCGCCACCATACCTGGCTAATTTTTGTATTTTTAGTAGACAGGATTTCACCCTGTTGGTCAGGCTGGTCTCCAACTCCTGAACTCCCGAGATCCGCCTCAGCCTCCCAAAGTGTTGAGGTTACAGGCGTCAGGCGTGAGCCACCGCACCCGGCCTCCGCTTCTGCCTTTTCCAAATTGATGAAATACACAGTAATAGAAACAACAAACTCTCTGACAACTCTAATCTCACCAGCCAAAGACAGCAACTGCGATTAGCATGTGGGGTGTGGCCTTCCGACCATCCTGTGTGTTGGGGGCAGACGAGGCCAGGCACAGGGAGGTGGCTCCATGGCCTCACCGTTCCGTACCCGGGGTGGACCCAGTGTATCTGACTTTACTCAGCCTTGGACGTCTCGACCATAAGTGACCTTTTCGGCATCCTATGGAACCATTTAAAGGATGTCCCTGTGTGTAAATATTTGTGTGTCTGTGTGTTTACCCCAGTAAATCAGGGGATTTGAGATTTTCTAAGGCGGTTGGCACACATTGCCAAAATATTTCCATCCTGGACACCTCCGCCTCGACTGTGGGCATTGTCCACACAGCCTGGCAACACAGTTGGATCTCCACCCCCTCCTCACGTCCTCCTCAGTCCTTACGGAGGACAGGGCAGGGCTGTGCACCCACGTCTGTCTCAGAGAAGCCCGAAAGGGCCACAGCTGGTCATCACAAAGGCGTGCCCCAGCTGTGTTCTCCAGGCATCTCAGCCTCACAGCTGCCCCCAAAACCGCCCCATGTGCTGCTTCCTGCTACTCGAGTGTCCTGTCGTGACACTAATAAAGTACCACAGACCACATGGTTTGAACAAGAGAAATGTGGCCATGTGTGATGACTCACACCTGTCATCCCTGTGCTTTGGGAGGTGAGATCAGCCTGGGCAACAAAGCAAGACTCCATCTCTACAGGACATTTAAAAATAAATTAGCCAGGTGTGGTGGCACGTGTCTGTAGTTCCAGCTACTCAGGAGGCTGAGTTGGGAGGATCACTTGAGCCCAGGAATTCGAGTCTGCAATGAACTATGATCATACCCCTGCACTCCAGCCTGGGTGACAGAGCGACAGCTGTGGAAGGAAGGGAAGGGAAGGGAGGGGAGGGGAGGGGGGGGGGGGCAGGGGGGGGGAAGGAGAAAGAAAGTCTTCTCTCCTCTGTGCATATCTCTGTGTCCAAATTTCCCCCAACCCCTGCTTCTTTTTTTGAGACGAAGTCTTGCTCTGTTGCCAGGCTGGAGTGCAGTGGTGCAATCTCAGCTCACTGCACCCTCCGCCTCCCAGGTTCAAGCGATTCCCCTGCCTAAGCCTCCAAAGTAGCTGGGACTACAGGCGTCCACCACCACGCCTGGCTAATTTTTTATATTTTAGTGGAGACGGGGTTTCACCGTGTTGAGCAGGCTGGTGTCGAACTCCTGACCTCAGGTGATTCCCCTGCCTCAGCCTCCCAAAGTGCTGGGATTACAGGCATGAGCCGCCGTGCCCAGCAGGCTGTCACCTCTTAGGAGTGCGAGCGTCTGGAGACAGCTGGCTCTGAGACTGGAGCTCGGTGCTTCCCTGCGGGGCTGCCACCAAGGGTGTTATGGGGGTGTCTGAGTGAGCTGGTTGGTTCCCCAGTCTCCCTCGTCACCCGCCCTGTTGTCCTGTCGCAGGGGTCTGCCTACGGACCGGTACATGTGGAGCGATGCCTCGGGGCTGCAGGAGTGCACCAAGGCTGGCACGAAACCCCCGTCCCTGCAGTGGGCCTGGGTGAGGCCCCGCTGCCCCCTGGGGGGTTGGGAATCCGCCCTCCCACCCCTCCTCGCCCCTCCTCGAGTGTTCTGACCGCCCTCTGGATTTGGGGGTTCCCATCCTCACTGACCCACTCCTCCCAGGTTTCCGACTGGTTCGTGGATTTCAGCGTCCCGGGGGGCACGGACCAGGAGGGGTGGCAGTACGCCAGCGACTTCCCTGCGTAAGCCTCTCCCTGCACAGGGCCTTCGGGCCAGGTCCTGAGCGTCAGGGCCCTGCAGTGTGTGGCCTCCGTCCTCACTGCTCTTCCAGGTTGAACCCTGCCCCTAGGCCTGGCCAAGGAGCAGACCCCTGGCGCCAGCCCTGCTACTGGATGGGGAGGGGCCAGCGGAGGGGCTGGGAGGGGCCCAGGAGAACGTTCCCTGCACACATGGCACCTCTGGCCTCTGTGCGTGGCACGGGTAGGAGCGCCATGGCTCCCCCATGCCATGTTCACCCCTGCTGTGCCAGGCACGGGCTCTGGGAGGATCAGATGGTGGCACCCGGGGCACCAGACTGAGGGGCTTGAGGAGGGCGAGTGGCCTCAACGGTCT
>NC_045441.1:7006628-7090890 GCF_002776525.5 Piliocolobus tephrosceles | reverse complement strand
GCACACCTGTAATCTCAGCACTTTGGGAGGCTGAGGCCAGCGGATCACCTGAGGTCAGGAGTTCGAGACCAGCCTGGCCAACGTGGTCTGCATGACACAGTGAGACTCTGTCTCAAAAAAAAAAAAAAAAAAAAAAACTTTAATTTTTGTGAGTACAGAGTGGGTGTGTATATTATGGGGTAATTGAGATGTTTTGATACATAATATGGCATGTCATACATAATAATCACAGCAAGGGAAAGGGAATATCCATCCCCTCAAGCCTTTATGTTACAAACAATCCAATTATACTCTTTTAGTTATTATTATTATTATTTTTTGAGACGGAGTTTCGCTCTTGTCTCTCAGGCTGGAGTGCAGTGGTGCGATCTCCGCTCACTGCAACCTCCACCTACTGGGTTCAAGTGATTCTCCTGCCTCAGCCTCCCAAGTAGCTAGGGTTACAGACACAGGCCACCACACCCGGCTAACTTTTATATTTTTAGTAGAGGTGGGGTTTCACCATGTTGGCCAGGCTGGACTTGAACTCCTGACCTCAGGTGACCCACCCACCTCGGTCTCCCAAAGTGCTGGGATTACAGGCGTGAGCTACCACACCTGGCCTTCTTTCAGTTATTTTAAAATGTACCATTAGCCGGGCACAGTGACTCATGCCTGTAATCCCAGCACTTTGGGAGACCGAGGTGGGCAGATCACTTGAGGTCAGGAGTTTGAGACCACCCTGGCCAACTTAGTGAAACCCATCTCTACTAAAACCACAAAAATTAGCCAAGTGTGGTGGCGCGTAAGTGCCAGCCTCCCAAAGTGCCTGTAATCCCAGCTACTCAGGAGGCTGAGGCAGGAGAATCACTTGAACCTGGGAGGAGGAGATTGCAGTGAGCCAAGACATGCCACTGCACTCCAGCCTGGGTGACAGAGCAAGACTCTGTCTCAAAAAATAAAATAAAAGTAAAGTAAAAAAATAAAATGTACCATTAAAAAAATCTTTTTTTTTTAAGATGGAGTTTCACTCTTGTTGCCCAAGCTAGAGTGCAGTGGCGTGATCTCGGCTCACTGCAACCTCCACCTCCCAGGTTCAAGCGATTCTTCTGCCTCAGACTCCCGAGTAGCTGGGATTACAGCTGCCCGCCACCATGCCCAGCTAATTGTTTTGTATTTCTAGTAGAGACGGGGTTTCGCCATGTTGGGCAGGCTGGTCTCTAACTCCTGACCTCAGGTGATCCACCCGCCTCTGCCTCGCTAAGTGCTGGGATTACAGGCGTGAGCCACCATGCCTGGCTCTGTTGTTTTTTGACTTTATAATAATGGCCAGTCTTGCAGAAATCGAATGGTATTAATATCTCAGTGTGGTTTGGATTTGCATTTCTCGGATGATTAGTGGTGTTGAGCATTTTTTCATATGTTTGTTGGTCATTTGCATATCTTCTTTTTTTTTTTTTCTTTGAGATGGAGTTCTGCTCTTGTTGCCAGGCTGGAAAGCAGTGGATGCAATCTCGGCTCACTGCAACCTCTGCCTCCTGGGTTCAAGCGATTCTCCTGCCTCAGCCTCCCAAGTAGCTGGGATTACAGCCATGTGTCACCACACCCGGCTAATTGTGTGTTTTAGTAGAGATGGGGTTTCTCTGTGTTGGTCAGGCTGGTCTCGAACTCTCAACCTCAGGTGATCCGCCCGCCTCAGCCTCCCAAAGTGCTGGGATTAAAGACGTGAGCCGCTGCGCCCGGCCTCATGTCTTCTTTTGAGAAATGTCTATTCATGTCATTTGACCACTTTTGGATGAGATTATTGGTTTTGTGTGTGTGTGTGCTGATTTGTTTGAATCCTTCTAGATTCTGGTTATTAGTCCTTTGTCAGTTGCATAGTTTGCAAATATTTTCTCCCACCCTGTGGGTTGTCTCTTTACTCTGATGATTACTCCTTTTGCTCCATAGAAGCTTTTTAGTTTAATTAGGACTCCTTTATGTGTGTTTGTTTTTGTTGCATTTGCTTTTGGGATCTTAGTCAGAAATTCTTTGCCGAGGCAAAGCCCTTGAATAGCTTTTCCTAGGTTTTCTTGTCGAATTTTTATGGTTTTAGGTCTAGATGTAAGTCCTTGGTTCATCTTGAGTTGATTTTTTAATATGGTGAGAGAGACGGATCCAGTATCATTATTTCTACACTTGACTATCCAGTTTTCCCAGCACCACTGATTGGATAAACCGTCCTTTCCCCAGTTTCTGCTTTTGTACGCTTTCTCAAAGATCAGTGGGCTGTAGGTATCTGGCTTTATTTCTTGGTTCTCTCTTCTGTCCCATTGGTCTATGTGTCTATTCTTTATTTCATAAAACAGAACAAGATTATATTTCAATATACAACTTCTGTATAACCAAAAAATAAAACACCACAGTAAAATGAATGAGAAAAAACATATTTGCAATTCTAGATAAAATGTTATCCTCTTTAATCATAAATGAGCTCTACAGAAATCAGAACAAAGAGACTAACATTATAAGGGAAGTGAAAATAAAAGGACCAGAGGAAAATGGAATAGCACAAATGAATTATAAGGCTACATGAAGATGATCCAGTTAACGTTAATAACTGAGAAAGCAATTTCATTATAAATTACCTTATCGATCCTTACAAATATTGATTATCTGATGTTTATACAGCTTTGGGAAGTGAAGAATTCTCAAATACTGGGGAAACTTACTCTAATCATGGGGAGTTTACTCAAAAATGTAGATTTTTGCATAAACTTGGCCCAAACAGTTCCAAACCATAGGAATCACTGCAACAAAGTAATCAGATACACACCCACGCACATACACATACATATTTACTACATAGAAAATGTGTAAGTAATATATCATCCCCCAAAAACTACTTAGGTATCAACTGGTTTATAATACATTGGCCGGGGGTGGGCTGTGTGTCTTATTTTTATAGCAGCGCCATGCTGTTTTTGTTACTGTAGGCTTGTAGTATAATTTGAAGTCCAGTATTGTGATGCCTCCAGATTTGTTCTCTTTGGTTAGAATTGTTTTGGGCATTCAGGCTCTTTGTGGGTTCCATATGAATTTTAGGATTTTTTTTTCCTAATTCTGTAAAAAATTGATGACAGTATTTTAATAGAAATTGCATTGACTCTGTAGATTGCTTTGGGCAGTATGGTCATTTTCATGATATTGATTCTTCCACTGATTCATCCCATACTCATCAATCCATGAGCATGGGATGCATTTCCATTTGTTTCTATCATCTCTGATTTCTCTCAGCAGTGTTTTGTAGTTCTCCTGGTGGAGATCTTTCACCTCCTTGGTTATATACATTCCCAGGTATTTTGTGTTATTTTTTGCAGCTGTTGTAAAAGGGGTTCATTTGATTCCCAGCCTGGTTGCTGCTGGCATGTAGCAGTGCTACTCATTTGTGTGCATTGATTTTGTAACCTGAGACTTTGCCGAACTCATGTGTCAAACTTAGGAGTCTTTTGGAAGAGTCTTTAGGGTTTTCTAGGTATTTGATCCTATCATGGGCAAACAGAAACACCGTGACTTCCTCTTTTTCGATTTGGATGCCCTTTCTTTCTTTCTCTTGCCTGATTGCTCTGGCTAGGACTTCCCACAGTTTCTGCCTCAGCAGAAAGAGGATCAGGACGCCGGCCGTGCCCAGCACAATAGGGCGATTATGAGGCTTGGGGGACGCCCTGAGTGTGCAGAAGGCAGAGCTGGCTGCAGCCCAGGCTCCTGAGTGTGGAGCAGTGGACGAGGCTGTGGCCCTGACTCAGGGGCCAGGACCCTCCTGCCTCCCCGGCAGCTTCCCAAACCCCGAAGTGGTTAGAGCGGGGCCTGGCCACCGGCTGCTGGGCCGCACGGGCAGGAGGGGCCGGGAAGGTCTTCCCCTTTATCTTCACTGCTTCTTTCCCCAGGAAACCTGTGGTATCGCCAGGGGATCACGCCCAGCTACCCGCAGGGCTCCAGCTGGGAGCACGTGTCCAACAACGTGTGCCGAGTGTCCGTGGGGCCTCTGGACCAGGTGGGGGTGCTCAGGGGTTATCGGGCGCTTGGGGTGCTCTGGTTCCCTCTCTGGTCTCCCCCATCCCGTGCCCAGCCATCCCACGGCAGCTGGGGCTGAGAGCTGCATGGGGTGTGTGCTCCAGGTCTGGGTGATCGCCAACAAAGTGCAGGGCAGCCACAGCCTGAGCCGGGGGACGGTGTGTCATCGCACGGGCGTGCAGCCCCACGAGCCCAAGGGCCATGGCTGGGACTACGGCATCGGGGTGAGTGGGAGCCATGGTCTGGGGCTGTGTGGTCACCTTGTGTCCTGTGGGACCGTCCCCTGGGACCTGGGGTCTGGGTTGGAGGGAGGCCCCCAGGCAGAGCCCCTCCAGGATCCTGGAGTCCCCGAGTCCCCTGGTGACGCAGCTCTCTCCTTCCAGGGAGGCTGGGACCATATCTCTGTCCGGGCCAATGCCACCAGGGCCCCCCGGAGCTCGTCCCAGGAGCAGGAGCCAAGTACCCTGCCAGAGGTCCGTGGCCCCGTCTGCTGCTGAGGCGCCCCCACGCACCTAGACGCAAGGACGGTGCCCGGTTTGGGGGATCTAGGCTGAGCCATTCTTGTGCTGAAGTGTGTACCGTGAGAGCGATGTCGCCCTGGTGGACTCTGGAGGGAACCTGGCCCCAAGGCTGCGGCCACTTCACAGGCACTGGTTGAGACGGCCCCGAAATGTGAAGCTCCACGGACACTCCTGCACATGTCCCCGTCTGCGAGGAGCCCTGGGGGTGTGGGGCATGGGGTGGGAGCTGTACCTCCCAGAGGCCCCTCCCACCCTTCCCTTCCCCTCTCCCTCCTGCCTTTCCAGGACTAGAACCCAGAACCTGGAGCCCTCCAGGAACACCGGCCCTGGGGCAGCAGAGCCCATGATGGAGCCCTCCTGAGCCGGCATCTCAGACAGCACCCGGGCCCCACTACCCCTGACCAAGAGAGACGGCCGTGGGGCTCAGGGCCTCTTTACCACATGCAGTGACCATTTCTCAGAGCAGGACTTGCAAAGAGGCTTTCATTTCAAAAGTGAAGGAAGGAGGCCGGGCGCTGTGGCTCACGCCTGTAATCCCAGCACTATAGGAGGCTGAGGTGGGCAGATCACCTGAGGTCAAGAGTTTTGAGACCAGACTGGCCAACATGGTGAAACTCCATCTCTACTAAAAAAAAAAAATAACAAAATTAGCGGTGCGTGGTGGCAGGCGCCTGTAATCCCAGCTACTTGGGAGGCTGAGGCAGGAGAATCGTTTGAACCCAGGAGGCGGAGGCTGCAGGGAGCTGAGATCGTGCCAATGCCCTCCAGCCTTGGTGACAGAGTTGAGACTCCCTCTCAAAAAAAAAAATGAAGGAAGGAGACAACAGATTGGAAATAACACTGGAGTGGAAGGGACTGGATAGGACGTTCTTTTCCCTGAGGGGCCCGGGGTACCAGACAGGAGGCTGGGAGAGGACGAGAGGCTGCCCCGTGGCTGGAGGCAGTGTCCGTATGTGCAGTCACCGTCACCAACCCCCTTTCGGTCCCTTCCCCAGACGTGCTGGTGGACAGGGGCTTCTTGGATCAGATCATGTTGTAGGGGGTGCAGACTGTCGGCTTCTGCGGGGAGCAGGACTGTGTCCGTCAGCGGTGGCCATGGGGTGTGCACACAGACCCTCAGCCCGTCCTGCACATGGAGCAGGGCGCACAGTCACCCTCCATCCCGTGGCCAGAGCTCGGCCCGGCCAGGCAAGGCGGAAAGCGTCGGCCACGTGGCCCCGACCCATCCAGCAGTCTCAGCTGCTTTTTATCCCTTTGTGCTCCATGTGGGGGTTTGCCTCCTCCACCTGGACACTTTGCCCGGGAGGTCATCAGAGCCCAACCCCAGGCTCTGCTCGGTTGGAGAGGGGATGACTTTGCCACCACCCGACCTTCCTAGGGTCCTGGTCTCACTGTCAGCAGGAGTCTGTTGTACTTGTACAATATGGGGTTTGTCACCCAAAAGCTGATGCTGAGAAAGGTCTCCCTGGGGCCCCGCCCGCCGGCATCTGAGAGACCTGCTGTTCCGGTGTTTCCGGAAGTGGGTCGCAGTGCCGCCGGCTGGGAAGCTCTCAGATCAATCACGGGAAGGTCCTGACGGTGGCGGCCACCTGGAACCACCCTGTCCTGTCTGTTTACATTTCTCTATCAGGTTTTCTCTGGGCATTACGGTTTGTTCCCCTACAACACTGACCTGTGCATTCTGCTGTGGCCTGCTGTGTCTGCACGCGGCTCTCAGCGAGGTACCAGGAGAGCGTCACTCTGCAGAACGGCAGAGCGACGTGTCCTCTCGCTGCTGAGCACCAACTGTTTACCTGCCCAGCATCACTTCCTCAGATGCTTTACTCAATAAATATTTCCCCTGGAGTGTCCATGCCCTGGTGTTTTTATCGATAACACTGATTGATTAAAAGGTGTGGTTCCCCGCGTGCCTGAAGCAGACATTGCCGTGAAAACTTTTATTTTTGTTTTATGACACAGCGTCAATTTCATGAATACTTTGAAAGGGCCATTAGAAAAAATAAGAGCCAGTTTGGGTCATTTGAGAATCATTTTCAGCACGATTACAGCGGGGACACGGGCCGTTCGGCTCCGGCTGGGTTTTCCCAGACGCGACAATCGCGGTTCTGGCTTCTCCGCGGGTGGGGATGGGGATCGTACCTCCGGAGCTCTCAGGGCGCCTGTCTGCTGAAGGGTGGGTGCGTCCACAGCCCTGGGAGACGGCGCGTGGGGTAGCCCAGGGATGGCACGTGGGTCTCTGACCCGCTTATGCGGGGACTTGAGGGAACTCAGCCCGATGGCCGAGGCAGGGTCTCCCCACAGGATAAGAAGATCCAGCCTGGCCTTGGGGTCCAAGAGGAGGGCCAAGGGAGTGGGCTTGGCCCCTGTCCCCTCTCCTCCTCGAAACACTGGACACCCCGAAGCGAGACTATGGCTACTGAGTATCCTGTGTGATGTGGTCACAGGGCGTCCCCTCTGGCCTCAGGGGAAGAAGGACTGGCTGCTCGGCCCAGGTCACCCTCTAGGAAGCAGAGGAGGTGCGGGTGCCAGTTCAGGGCAGAAAGAGCCACTGAGGCCATTGTCCTGAAGGCGGTGACCCCCAGGCCCTCCTGCTGCCCCCCGGGAAGCCCTGGGCTGTGCTGGACACCAGGTCCAGTCTTCCTCTCCTGGACCGAGGCTCTTCTGGGCTTTCGGGCTCAGCTCGTCGGTCCATTCAGTGAGTTCAGGGGCGGACTGAGCCCTGCTCTGGCCATGGCTCAGCCGGAAACAAGAGCTGCCAGGTTTGTAGCACCTGAGTACCCCCGCTGGTGAGGTCTTTGTCATCTTGAGTCCCCACTGGGCAGGTGTCCCACAGCAGGGGAGCCCTGAGCTCTCGCTGTCCCAAGCTCCCACCTGCATCCAATCTCAGCCTGCAGTGGTGGATCACCCTGACCTTCCAGACTGCCCCCTCCCAAGGGGCAGACCCAGCATCCTGGAGTCCCCACCCCGAGCTGTGCTGAAGGACAGCTGGGGCGGTAGGGCCAGGACCAGACCAGGCCTCTGATAAAGTCTCATTGAAATGAGACCTATGTGCCCGGGCCACCTTAAGGGGCCCTGACCAGGAAAATCAGACCTGAAGCTGTCAATGCCAGATACTCAGGGTATCACGTGTGTCCTTATGTGGCTAGGCGTGACCCCAAGCCTGCTGGTGCATGCAGCCTTTGGCGCCACGACCCCCATCTTGGGGAGAGCAAGGCCACCTGGTGGGGATGGGCCAACCAGAGCCCTTGGTCTCAGCTGTGGCAGCCACATCGCTGGCCCAGCTTGGCCCTGAGGGCCTTCAGGACATCTCTGGGCAGAGGCATGAGGGAGGGGAGAGCCAGTGGGGCAGGAATGCCCAGCAGAAGGAAGCTGGGCTTGGGGCAGCAGAGACGTGCCAAGCCGCCAGGCCCAGCCATGAGGATGAAGTACCTGGGTGGGGGAAGGGATGTACCTGCCACCCCCAGGCTCCACCAGGCCGAGAGACCCAACGGGCTGCCAACTCAGACCAGGACCCAAGCACATCGTAATGTCCTACGGACACAGCATGGTGCCAATTATATGATAACCCCACAGCAGTGAGAATAAGTAACAGCAGTGGCAGGGGCTGGGGTGGGGCACACTTGGTCCCTGCACGGGCCAGGGCTGAGCAGGAGGCCTCAGAGCCGCTCTTGGGGAGCAAGAAAGGGCCTTGGGGCTTCTCTCCCGTGCCCAGAAGGGCTGCACCAGGAACACCCAGCCCTGCCTCCTGCTCCAGCTTCACAGCGCCCCTCACACCCTGCCCCAGACCCTCCACAACCAGGCACAGCCTGGGGTCACCACATCCAGGAGCCCCCACTCGGGAGGAGGGAGGAAGAGACTCCAGCCCCTCCCCACTATTCAACCTTTGAGGATGGATTTGAGGTCATCTGATTAGATTTTCTGGCAGCTCCAACCATCTCAGATTGGCCCCATTCCCTGAGCAGCCTTGGGCTCTGCCGGGCTTGTCCCAGGCCTCAGTTTACCCCAAATGCAGATGCTGAGCCCAGGCCCCATGTAGCCCTACAATGAAGGTTGGAGGTGGGGGGGTCCCATGCTGGGGCCTTGGCCTCGGAAAACCTGCAGGTAACCCTTTTCCTGGGATCTCCCCTTGCCTTGGAGGAAGTCAGGGTGAAGAATCGTTGGTGCCAAGCCTAAGGAGGGTTTTCAACTTTTCCTCCTTTTCAAGGAGTCTCTTTTTCAAGGAGACTGCCTGGCTCAGTGAAAAAATCCGCATCTGCCTGGGCCCTACCCAGAGGTTTGGGCCTCACGCCGCTCTCCAGGGCCACAGCCTCAACTAGGCCACTGGCTGGTCCCCAGCGGAGCAGGAAAAATTGCTCCAGGGAAATGGCTGAATGTTCGGGGGGAAAATGGAAAGGCTGAGGCCGTGTCCTTGTGGGGTGTCCCCGCCCATTTGGGGCTCGGGGCTTGGAGGGACTGGGGCTGAGAGGAGCAGGCCGGGCAGCCGCGGCCACTGCCACCCCCACCCAGGGCTGGGCGTTAGGTGCCCTCTCGGAAGCTGTGGATCTGCGTGGAGTACCTCTGCAAGTGGCCCTGGGGCTGGGCCTCGGTGGCCCCCAACGTGCCCCCGGCCGCCTGCTGCTGCTGCTGCTGCTGCTGCTGCTGCTGCTGCTGCTGGTAGTGCTGGTAGAGCTTGGGGCCCGGCCCCTCCAGGCCCGGGAGGCGACTGCTGGACATGGTCAGGATGGTGGCCGTCAGTGATTTGATGTAGTTCTTGGCCAGTGTGAGTGTCTCGATCTTGGAGAGCTTCTTATCGGTGCGCACGTGCGGGATGACTTCACGGAGGGCCTGGAAGGCGTTATTGAGCTTATGCATCCGCTGCCGCTCCCTCTCGTTGCTCTCCAGCCGCCGCTGGATGCTGCTGTCACGACGGCCACCGGGTCCCGAGGCGCCTGGCCGCCTGCGCCCGCCCTCGCCCCTCGCCCCTGCTGCGGCCCGGGCCGGCCGGCTCCGCAGACCCTTGGATGGCTCTGGCCCCGGGTTCGGCAGGGACCCCTCTGGCGTCCCCTCCCCAGGGGTGGCCTCTGTGTGCTGCACCGGGGCCCGGCGCCGTGGGGGCCGGTTCTTGGTCTTCATGGCCCTGGACTGGCTGTCCCAGGAGGTGGCGGCAGGGAGGTGAGGCCCTTGGAGCTGAAATCCGGAACACAGGACACTCTGTGGTCGCCCCCACATGGCCAGGGGACCCGCTGGGGGGCCGTCCCCGGCAGCTTCCTACTTGCTGACAACAATGGTACCAGGGGCAGGGGGTGGCGCTCCGCGACTGGCGGTCCTTCTGTTCACACGCTTAGCCCTGGGCTGACCCCACCCCACGCCCCTGCTTTACCTCATATAGACCTCTGCAGCCTGTCCCTGTCCCTGCGTCCACCTTCCCCCTGGGTGACTCACCCTGACCCCTAGATCTTCCTCTGGCCTCATGCCCCTCACTGCCCCCCAGTGCCTCCTGAGCTTGGTGACCTTTGACACTTTGCCTAGACCACCCTGAAATGCGTCCCCCACCCTAGCTTAGGGGCGCCTCTGCCGGAGGCAGCACTGACTCCTTCGCCCCGTGGGCGGGCAGTGACTCCAGTCACCAGGCTCTCGCTATCCTGCCCCGCTGGACGTGACACGTGCAGGGACAGCACCGGGGCCAGAACCGCTGCGGATATGGGGCAGCCGTGGAGGTCAGAGGTCGGCAATGGCCAGGGCCTGGCGGCAGCCCCCAATCCCACCACGTCGATATGGCCCCCGTGGGGGCTCCGGACAGAACCAGAAGTCCCCGACCCGGGTTTCCCCGGAACCCCCACAACCCCGACGCCAGGTCCTGCCCCTGGGTTCCCTCCCCGCGGCCCCACCCGAGTTCCCAGCTCCCGGGTTACCTGGGGATCCGCTGCCGCACGCGCCGAGGCTGCCCACGGGGGACAAGGACACGTCGCTTTAGCCGCCCCGGGCGGGGCCGCGGACGCATGCAAATGAGCCCTCGGGGCGGGGGCGGGGCCCAGGTCCGGGTGTCCCGGGCGGGCGCGGGCAGCAGTGGCGGCACCTGCGGGCGGGCGGGCGGCCGGCGCCTGGGGCTCCCGGACCAGTTGGCCGCGTAGCCCCGCCCCCAGCTTCCGCCCCGCCCCCAAGACAGAAAACCTCCCCCGCCGGCCTCTCCCCATCCTCTCCCTACAGCCCTCGCAAGACAGCCTGCGTCCCCACCTCCCCTACTCCCGCCCCCGACAGCCTCCCCACAACCTGCTGGTCCCCATCCTCCCCCTCAATTTCCACCAGTACCTTCCCCACTCGCCTACCCCACATCCGTGCCCGAGACAGCCTCCCCCCACCTGCTTTCCCCGACCCTGCCCCGACACAGCGCCCCCGCATCCATGCCTCCCGCGGCCCTCCTTCCCCGGCCTCTCCACTCCTGGCGGGGCCCGGGCCCATTCCGCGGATGGGGAAACAGGTCCCTGGGAGCAGCCGGACGGAGGGGCAGCCCCGGTTCAGGCTCAGCACAGAGCCCAAGTCCAGGAGCACTCGGGGACGAGCTGCTCCGCGAAAACGCCGGCATCTCCCAGGGGCTCCCCCGCCCCGCCGCCGGGAATGTTTAGGGGAACCTGGATCCCGAGTTGGGGGTGGGGGGGCTGTCCATGGGAATGCCTTTTTTTTTTTTTGAGACAGAGTTTCGCTCTTGCTGCCCAGGCTGGCTTGCAGTGGAGCGAGATGATCTCGGCTCATGGCAACCTCCGCCTCCCGGGTTCAAGCGATTCTCCTGCCTCAGCCTCCCGAGTAGCTGGGATTACAGGCATGCATCACCACGCCCGGTTAATTTTTGTATTTTTAGTAGAGACGGGGTTTCTCCACATTGGCCAGGCTGGTCTTGAACTCCTGACCTCAAGTGATCCACCCGCCTCGGCCTCCCAAAGTGCTGGGATTACAGGCGTGAGCCACCACGCCCAGCCAAAGCAGCATCTTGCTCAGGGAGGGACCATTCAGGGCTGCTAGGGGTGTGGTGACTGCGAGTGCTCCACACTCATGGGTCTCGCTGCCCTGTCTCAGTACTTCTGGGTGGGGACTCAGAGGGGCCATGGTGGGGTGGGGGGCCGGGGGGTGGGCACAGAAAGGCTGGCTTGGAGCCAAGGTTGGTTAGTTCTTCTCTTGGCCTAGAGCTCATTTGAGGCTGGGCCAATCGAGGTCTTTGGAAATGAAAATGCTTCCGAAATTCATGAGTGCAAAGGCATGGATTATAGACATGCTTCAAGGGGGCACGAACACTAAACAGGTTTGGTTTTCCAGTGGTGACACAAAGCTTTATGTCCTCAGGAGTGTGGGGAGTTTAAGTCTGTCCTGGCACACAAGCTCCAGAGGGACCAGGGCAGGGGCCTGGGGCACAGGCTGCAGGCGCTCACGGGAGGGCAGGGCCAGGCCACCCACCCAGGTCCTTGCACATGGACAAAACATAGAAGAAACGCGGCAACAGAGTTTATAAATATATAACTATATTTATTTTTGAATATTAAATAGTCTTTAAATTACAAGCAATTTATTGAATCACACTATGCATCAATATACAGTAAAAATCTTACAATTTAAAAATGTACACAATTTAAACTGGAAGTTCATTGACTGTTACATTGCCGGGGACCTTTTTTGCCTGTGTTAAAGAGACAGCAGGGAGGCCTGGGGGATGTGACGTCCCCCTACATCCTCCTCTGCAGACGGAATCCCACGCTGGATCCATACACCAGCCCCATGATCAAGATCCCGCTCAGCCCACTAAGCCTGCGCGCTTCACCAGCACGTGTCCACACCCCTCCCACTGATCTTCACAGGCTGCTGGTAATTCAATACTGTCAATGCATCTTTAAGAATTTTTTTATAGATGAAAGAGAATGTTCTTTGTTAATAGAGACTTGAGCCAACCCCATTGCTACTTAGGAATATTGTTTTGGAGATTTCCATCGGAAGTCACTGCGTACACCCATTCTTTTTTTAAGGCTACTTCTCATAAGGCTCACATGTTGAAGCCACTCTAACAGAAGCCCAACCTTTGGCGTCTAACCCTTGGTTCACTTCTGAATTTTCAGATGACAGGCTGAGTCGGGGAAGAGCAGGCGCTGCCTTCCTTCCACCGGGGCCCTGGGAACAGACATGCAGTAGGTCCTTAACTCTACAAACACCCTACGGGGAACAGGAATAAAAGGAGGGGTTCTGAAAGGCCTTTTACAGCAGCAAGACGTACCAAGACTTTTCTTAGATAAACCCATTTCTATAGAAACGATTGAACCTGTACATTTAAAAATAGCGCGAATGCTGTTTGCAATTCGGCTTGGTCGAGCTTTCTGCACCCTTAAGAGGAATGGCTTCTCGTCCAGACACACGGGCCAAGTCTCAGAAGGGATTTGGGGAGCACTTTTTCTGTGTTGCCCTTTCTGGCTTATTGACAGGGTCATTTGAAAAGACAAATTCACATCTAGCTAGGAAGGAAATGAAAGCTAGATTATTTTTGTTATAGGATTTAAAATGTACAAACTCCACCAAAATAGGTCTAATTCAGATTGATTCTGGGTTCCTACCCATAGAAGGCCAGAAAATATGCTAACCTTCCCCCACATCATCCAGAGAACGCCACTGATTTCATTGCACAACTTATTAGAACAAGTACGTTTTGAAAACCCACCACTGATAACCAACTTATTAGTTAAAAAATAACAAAACAAACAACAAAAATCTGACCTGAACACAGCACATGCTGACATTTCAAACATGGGCTGCAATTTTTATTCTACTTAAATTTCCTGTGTATTGCTTGGATTTCAAAAAAACATGTTAACCCACGTGTTGATTATAAATATAAAATTTCGCCCCTCCATGCAACACCACACTAAGATCCACCCCCCCCCCCAACTCAATGTATAAAATGCTTTTTTGGCAATTAATTATGAGTGACTCAAAATAAATAAAAATGGGAATTATGAAAATCTTTTTTTTTTTTTTGGAGACAGGGTCTGGCTCTGTTACCCAGGCTAGAGTAAAATGGCATGGTCTCAGCTCACGGCAATGTCCATCTCCTGGGCTCTAGCCATCCTCCCACCTCAGCCTCCCAAGTAGCTGGGACTACAGGCACACACCACTATGTGCCTGGCTAGTATATTTTTTTTCTTTTCTTTTTTTTGTATTTTTAGTGGAGACGTGGTTTTGCCATGTTGCCCAGGCTGGTCTTGAACTACTGGGCTCAAAGTGATCCGCCCGCCTCAGCCTCCCAATGTGCTGGGATTGCAGGTGTGAGCCACCGTGCCCAGCCAAAATCTTAATCCTAGTGGAAAACTGACACCCCAGAAGGTCACTCGAGGCGACACTGTATAAGAAGACGACAGATTCCATGGAGCTGCATGACTTTGGTCATTAAATCTGAACTGCTTAAACCCGCAGTTGAAAGTAGTAGTACAATCACGTCTCATTTCTCCTCAGCCAAGACTAATCTTAGACGTAAAAACAGAAAACTCAGGAAGTCCCCACAGCAAGAATTCAGTCATGACAATTTTGGCAAAATCATCTTCTAATGCCCTGTTAATTACACACACACACACACACACAAAAAAAAAATCACGCATCCCGAGAGCCAGCGGTGCTCCCCGCACAGCCCAGGCGGGCACCGCGTCCACCCCATGCCTAGACAGGAGGGGACTCTCTCCATCCTAACTTCTTGCTTTGGAAAGTTATTGCTTAGTATAAAATATGAGAGGAGTGGGGCGGAACTGGCAATGAAGGTCATTTGCTGTGCACACTCTGGCAATGTCCACCTGCATTTTCCACTAGGACTCAACTTCCTTCCGTGTACCCCAGGCGGCCCCTGCATGGGTCTGGAGACTGCCCCAGGTTGCGCTGGAGTCTGGAAACGTTATCAGCACCGGAAAATATGTGGGGTGAAGGGTGAGTGTGAGGGGATTGCAGGCCCGACGACCCCCCGAAGGAACGGGTGCCTCCGCAGCACAGCACGGCTGTGCTGCACCAGCCACCGGGGACTTTTTATGTCAGAGCAGAACTCAGGGAGGGAGGCCTGAGGTCGCCCATGACCGCTGGAGCTCATGCCGACGTGATGAAGCTACATTGGGAGCGCTGGGGCCCTTTCAAAGACAGAAGAGAACCTGGGGCTTAATGCAGAACAGAGGGTCCGTGAGATGAGTCCCGGGGACCACCCAAGTCCCCGATCCAGACTCTGTGTCAGCTGCTGATGCTCTGCCGTCCTCCCTTGTCCGTCCCCCTTCACTGAAGCTGCGGGATGTGGTGTTATCTCATCCCACGCAGATAACCTGAGACTGGCCAGGCCCAGCTGGACGTGACATGGAGCGGCTCGGAGAAGATTCGGCTGTGGAGTTTTTTTTAAAGCTCAAGTCCCCCCACCTGACGTGTGCACACATCACCATCTCAGACCGTCCTCCACAGCTGGCGTGCTCCGCGGAGATGGGTCTGCCTGAGTTCCCCGGCTTCCTGAAGGAAGGACGGAACACAGAAGCTTCCCAGGAGCCTGGCCTCCGAAAACTAGGCAGAAGAGCTGCGCGGAGGGAAGCGGTGCGGCGGCCCCGTGCGGGGTGCAGCTCTCCCGATCGCCACCCAGCACGTCCCCAGGGATGGGCCAGGTCCATCTGAGATCTGGGGCCACAACCTGCCGGTTTTTACCAAAAGGGCTTTAAAACATGGGACGTGGGGTGGGAGAATGACAAGGAGAGGCTGCAAGACCTCTCAGCTCCTCAGAGAGAAGCCTCATTTGCTGCCGGGAAGCTGCTTCATCAAGAAGAGACAAAAATGCATTTGATTCCATCAACAAAACAGTGGTATTTTGGACTCCTTGAAAATATTTCCTATATGAACATAAAACACTAACATTCAGAATCATGTATCATTTATGAAAGAGTACCATATGTACAATCCCAACAATCCTAGACACAGGAGAACACTCAAAATATTTAAGCTTTACAAGTACCATGCAGCGCAAACTATAAAACAGAAAAAAAAAAAATCAAACTAGTGGATAGCATCAGCTTGACCTGCCTCATTTTCCTTGAATAATTTAAGATTCTGTACAACAATGGAGACTCTCAGAACATTTATCCACAGTGCAATTACAGAAAGCAATTCGTGATTTCTCTAGAAATAATAAATATGGCTCACTGGTGACCATTCCCCTCGCGTGTCCTCTGTGGTGCCCACACGTGGGCCGGGATGTGCAGGCGTGGACGCAGAGACGCCCCTGTGGAAAGCACACACGCAGTGCGCACAGCTCCACACACACATGCACACGGAAGCTGCGCCCCTGCCTCCCCGACGGCCAGCGCGGGAGCACTGCCTGGGAGGCCGCGGCCGGGGGTGCCTGGGGCACCGAGGGATGCTGGCTCCTGGACACAGCCTCGCTCCCCACCTGGGCTCCCGAGGGCCCCGCCTTGAACGCAGCTCAGAGCCGTCTCCCTCTTCACCTCTGGATTCTTCCTCCCAAGCTCATATCAGCAAATGGCGAGTGGATGTCCCTGCTCGGGCTGAGGGCGCAGGGGCGCCGCTCCAGGGGAGCAGCCTCGGACCCGAGCGTGCGCGTTGGCAGCCACCTAGTCCTTTTCTCCGTCTTCGCTACTTCCTGTTGAGGAAAGAGGAAGTGAGACGACAAAGCTGGATTTTTAAAATGATCAGACAAGAATGGCGTGGACGGTGTGTGCGCTGCACCACGGGAACAGAAGCGGGTGCTTTGAGCCCAGCACCTCCCAAGCCGCCCTTCCTGTCCTTTCCTTCAGAAGCAGCAGCTGCCCGACGCTCCCACCAACACATCTGCTAGGCTCAAATGCCAGCTGGGCGCTAAGGGTCAGGGTGCAGAAGAAGTCAGCTGGGATCCACACATCTGCCCCAACAGCCTGGCAGGTAGCAGGTGTTATCTAATCTGCACAAATGAAGCCTAGCGCCGATGCAAACAAAGCCTCTTTGTATTCCATATTTATTATTTGATCTGTAAACTTCCAATCAAAAAATGAGCTTATTAACCTTTATCTTTCAATCTAGTGACGGGGAAAGAAGGCTCCCTATGTTCAGATACCTCCACTTCCAACGGCCCCTGCCCATTCACCCCACCCCACCCCTGGGAGCCACACCAGGACCGAGACTCAGTAGCAAAACCAACGTTCCAGGGGCAGCACCAGCGGGCGTGTGGGCTGGTCCCAAGGCCAGGGGTCAAGTGCTCTTACGAGCCTGCTGAAGAACGGGCTCTCTCTGGGAAAGGAGAGAGAGTGTGGAGGGGGACTATGCAGCCACAGGGGAAAAAGAGGAGATGGTGCACAGCCTGGGCATTTCTGGGACCCAGAGCCCCTCTGCCTCAGCCTGGCTCCACAGGGTGGGCAGTGACGAGCCTGAGAGTGCCCACGACAAACAGGCAGGGCGTGGCCCCGAGAGCACGCTCAGGATGCTGGCAGTTTTATTTACTCTAGAGACAGGGTCTTGCTCTGTCACCCATGCTGGAGGGCAGTGGTGCAGTTACAGGTCACTGTAGCCTTGAACTCCCGGGCTCCAGCATTCCTCCTACCTCAGTCTCCTGAGCAGCTGGAAGTGAGGGTGCACACCACCACACCCGGTTAATTTGTCAGTTTTTATTTTTTGTAGAGATGGGGTCTCACTATGTTGCCCAGGCTGGTCTCACACTCCCAGGCTCAACTGATCCTCCCACCTCAGCCTCCTGAGTATCTGGGATTACAGGCAGAAATCACTGCACCCAGCTGATGATGGGAGTTTTTAAAAAACGAGTTTGTAATCTACTCAGCAAATGTGAAGAAGACATGAGATTATCAAGCCTGCAAGATCACCATCTCCCCAGCTGCAGCGCCCCACCCCCAACTCCACACCCCCAACCCCCAGCACGTGGCGCCTCTCACCGCCCTGCTCGATGTCCGAGTCGGTCAGGTGTGTGAGAGAAAAGCTGGCAATGTTGGCGGGAGAGATGGAGAACCGGGAATAAGGCGCCGAGTGCGGCCAGCTCTGCTCCGTGCTCCGGGCCGGTGGTGGTGGGGAAAAGTACTTGGATGTTTGGAGAGAAGGCTTGGAGCTGAGCAGGTTACTTGTTGTCTTTGACATAAAAGGATCTGGGGAGAAGTCATCATCCCACTCAAAGCCACCACCTAGAAATAAAAAACAAAACCCCACCCTTTATCACCGCGCGATGAGGCAGAGGGGGAGGCTCTGGGCAAGTGCACCCTGCAGGTTGGAAGATAGCCTGGCCCGACTGGCAGATGGCAGCGCTGTGCCCATGTCGGGGGGGCGTCATTAAAGCAAAATGGGAAGTTACCCTCAAAAAACCTTTACATGACTCAATTTTTCAGTTTCCTTTAAAACTAGTCAATGACGTGAAATACCTTCTTCGTCGGTGGAGCTTTCAGAGTTGATGCACCTGCTCAGGTAGGGAGAGCCTGAGGCCGGGGCTGGGCGGCTCAGGTCGGGGCCGCACGCCTCTCCTCCACAGGGCCCCAGCTCTTTGGTTGGGGTCTCCTGAAAAGCCAAACAGAAACTCCCGTCAGCAAAGGCCTGCTCACGGGAACCCCATGTGACCACGTCCCCACTGGCAGGCGCATAGGACTGACAGACTGAGAAGTGAGCGTCTCAAGACAAGGGCGGCTCTGGGCCTGGGAGGACGGACAGACACGAGGCCCCGTCTCTCCCTCGTCCTGCAGTTCTGACCTCGGCAGAGGCATGAAGCAGCTCTCTGAGGCTGCAGAGAAGCGCAGAGCAGCAGGCAGGCGGGGACGAGCAGCAGAGATGCCACCCGCCAGCACCAAGTGTGTCGGCTTCTCCTCCACAATCCCCTGCCTGGACACAACTCAGCCCGGGATCCAAAGTGGGCACCACCCTGGACAGAGCGCTCCGGGAGAAGCGCTTAGTTCTGGCTTCCGAGCAAGAAGGGGGTCTTCTGATGCTCAGAAAGAGAAGGGGGGAATTCCAGCTTTCTTCTTTTCTCTGTTCTCTTGCTCTCCAGTCCCAAGCAATCCCGGGGCAACAGCTGTCTGTAATCCTGAGGGCCATAAAGCCTCCACTCCACTGGAGGACTGTGATCCCGAGTGGGAGGGGACCCTCACTGGGTTTTTCCCCTTCTGTCTTCCCACCGCTTGGCTCCAGACGTGCATGCGATTGCAGGAAGTATGGCGCATCGTGTAACTAAAGCCTCAAATTTCTAGCTAGGGGACCAGAAAGGAGAGGCCCAAAGAAATGCAAGTATCAGGGACATAACAGAAGAGGGAGGAGCTCAAAAAAAGGTGACCCTATGAGAGGCTGTTGGGGGGCTCCTGGGCTTACCCCTGAGCTGTGCGTGGTAGATCTGACTCTGAACACACCAAAGCTTTGAAAATGAACCTCAGGGGAGACCGGGGTGGAGTGCGGGGCACACACATGGGGCAAGTTCAAACAGCACAGCGAAGGCTTTGAAAGGGGAACTGGGAACTGACACTGAAACCACAGCCCACAGAAGGCTACTTGGAACGTGTGGCCTGCGCCCACGGGGTCAAGGCCTGCTAAGATAAAAATATCAACATTATTCACGGCGTTTAAACACGGCACAGACTGCCTACATGATAGGAGGATCCAAAAGCTAAACTTATTTTGCATTCGAAAAACCAGGAACACCTCAATTTCCCTGGGAAAAGAAAATCAACCAGTGCCAGTGTCACGGTGCCACCAATGTTGGAATTATCTGAAAAGGGACTACTATAAAAATGCTCCTACAGCTAAGGGGAGACACTCTTACCATGAATAGAAATAGAAAATCTTAGCAAAGGAACAGATGATAAGAAGAATGACAAAAAGCCAAATTCAGAAGAGAAAAGTACAATAACCAAAATCTAGCAACTCAATGGATGGGTTCCACAGCAGAATGGAGATGACGAAGGAAATCATCAGGGACCTTGAAGACAGAGTCACAGAAATCACCCAATCCAAACAAGAGCAAGAAAAAAAAAAACCTGGAGGAAGACAGGACCAGAGCCTCAGAGCCTGAGAGAGAATACACAGGGCCTAACCCTGGAGCCCCAGGAGGAAAGGAGACAGGACATGGGGCAGAAAAAGTACTAGAAGAAAATAATGCCTGAAAACCCAGATTTGGTGAAAGACACAAAACTACAGATTTAAGAAGTTTAACAAAACAAAAATGGGATAAATACAAAGAAATTAGGCCTGGGGGGGGGGGGTGGCTCACATCTGTGATCCCAGCACTTTGGGTGGCTGAAGCAGGAGGATCCCTTGAGGCCAGGAGTTCAAAACCAGCCTGGGCAACATAGTGAGATGCTGTCTCTACATACAATTTAAAAATCAGCTAGGTGTGGTGGTGCACGCCTGTAGCCCCAGCTACTCAGGAGGCTGAGGAGGGAGGATCACTGGAGCCCAGGAGTTCAAGGGTGCGGTGACCTATGATCACGCCACTGTACTCCAGCTGGGTGACAGAGCAAGACTCCGTCTTAAACAAAACAAAACAAGACACACAGACAAAGAAGTCCACCCTCGGATGCACCATAATCGAACTGCTGAAAGCTAAAGCTAAAGATCTGAAAGCAGCCAGGGATAAAAGATGTATTACAGTTCGAGCACCCCAAATCTGAAGGCCAAAAATCCAAAATGCTCCAAAATCCAAAACCTTTTGAGCACTGACATGGCGCCCACAGTGCTCACTGGAGCACTTGTGATTTCGAATTTTCAGATTTAGGATGCTGAACTGGTGAGTATAATACAACTATTCCAAAATCTGAAAAAAACCAGAAATCTAAAATGCTTCTGGTCCCAAGCATTTCTGATAAGGGACGCTCCACTTGTACTTCTAGGACAATGATCTGAGTGACTGCAAATTTCTCATGAGAGACCCTGGAGGGTGGAGGGAAGTGATACATTTTTAAAATGCTGAAAGAAAACAATTATCAACTCAGAATTCTATGCTCAGAGAAGACAGGCTTCGGGAATGGGTGTGAAATAAAGATAGTCTTAGACGGAAAAAAACACTAAGATAATTTATTTAAAAATAAAAGGAATCCTGCGAAAATTTTTTTTTTTTTTATAAAAAAGAGAGAAAAAGGCCGGGCGCGGTGGCTCAAGCTTGTAATCCCAGCACTTTGGGAGGCCGAGGCGGGCGGATCACAAGGTCAGGAGATCAAGACCATCCTGGCTAACGCGGTGAAACCCCGTCTCTACTAAAAATACAAAAAATTAGCCGGGCGCGGTGGCGGGCGCCTGTAGTCCCAGCTACTCAGGAGGCTGAGGCAGGAGAATGGCGTGAACCTGGGAGGCGGAGCTTGCAGTGAGCTGAGATCCGGCCACTGCACTCCAGCCTGGGTGACACAGCGAGACTCTGTCTCAAAAAAAAAAAAAAAAAAAATAGAGAGAAAAGGAAAGCTAGTTAACTTTCTTTAATTAGAAGGGAAAGGGTCCCAGAAGGAAACCTGGAACATCAATAATGAAAAAGAACAAGAGAAAGACAGGAAGCCCTCCAGATCAGAGAGCTCCACCTCCTCACAGTCAACCGACAAGGACAGAAAACATTCAGAAAAGACAAATAAGACATAACAGTACAACAACAACATAAATAATACAGTATAACAACTATTTTCATAGCATTTACAGTGTATGAGGTATTATAAGTAATCTAGAGATGACTTAAAGTCTGCAGGAGGATGTGTGTAGGTTATATGCAAATATGACGCCATTTCATATAAAGCACTTGGGCATCCTCTAATTATGGTATCCAAATTATGGAACCACCACTTCTTGGAAACCAAGGGACAACCCCAGAAACGATCTCAATAGAGATCAGTGACAAGACCCCCCATGCATAGCCACACCTGTGCATACTAAGTCCTGCGGTTAGCCTTGTGGAACCCACATATACCAAAAGTCAGCCCTCCGTATCTATACACAGGTTCTACATCCCAAGAATATTGTGTTTTCGATCTGCTTTGGGTTGAAAAGAAGCCATATTTAAGTGCACCCACACAGTTCAAACCCATGTTGCTCCAGGGCCAACTGTATAATACTATTCATTTCCTCTTGAGTTTCTTAGAATGTGTTTGATGACAGAAAGTCAAATGTGTTGCATGTCTGAGGGGTTATCAATGTACATTATATGCAACACAGAAGAGCATGTCAGGATGGGGACGGAGGGCAAAAGGCCTGAGTGACAGAAGGGTTTCCACATTCCATCTGAAATATGCAAATATAGATTCTAAGTAGATTGTGAGAAGTTTAATACATACATTGTAACCCCCAGAACAACCACTACCAAAACTACACAGAGAACAGTGTGTAAAAAACAAAAAATAGAAAAATTAAAATGTAACACTAAAAATGTTCAATTTATTAAAAAGAGGAATAGAAATAAAAATAGAACAAATCAAATGGTATATGTAAATCCAAAATATAAATAATTTTATTAAATGTAAATGACCTAAACATACCATTAAAAGGCAGATTTTTCAGAAGAGTCTTAAAAACCCCACGTAATTATAAGATCTACAAGAAACTCATAAATATAATGATAGAGGTAGATTAAAAGTAAAAGGATGCAAAAGATACACCACACAAACATTAACCAAAACAATGTGGCCAGGAGCGGGTGGCTCACGCCTGTAATCCCAACACTTTCGAAGACTGAGGCGGGTGGATCGCTTGAGCTCAGGAGTTCAAGACCAGCCTGGCCAACACGGTGAAACCCCATCTCTACAAAAAATACAAAAATTATCTGTGTTTCGTGGTGCGTGCCCACAGTCCCAGTTACTTGCAGGGCTGAGGCAGGGGGACTGCTTGAGCCCAGGAGGTCAAGGATGCAGTGAGCCAAAATCATACCACTGCACTCCAGCCTAGGTGACAAAGTGAGACTCTGTCTCTGAAAAAAGAAAGAAAGCTGGAGCAGCTCTGTGAATATAAGACAAAGGAATACGGAAGGACATTACAAAAGGATAAAAAGGTCAATTCAGCAAGAAGACATCATCAACCTAAATGTATATGCACCAACAGAGCTGCAAAATACAGAAAGCAAAAATGAACAGAAATGAAAAGAGAAACAGACAAATCTAAAATCACAGCTGGAGCCTTCAACAACCTCTTGCTCAGTAATAGAACAAGTATGCAGAAAAATCGACAATGATAGAGAAGAACTAATACCATCAACAAATTAAATCTGACATTTATAGAACAATCCACCCACCAAAACCGAAATACACACTCTTTCAGGTACATGTGGAATAATTCACCAAGAAAGACCATATCCTGGCTCTAAGATAAACCTTAACAAATTTAAAAGCATTGAAACCATATTAAATATGTTCTCTGCCCGTAATTGAAATAGACTGAAACTTAATAATGAAAAGATACAATAAAATCTCCAACTCTCAGAAATTAAACAATATACTTATTCAACATTAACCAATTATTAGTCATTATTAATTCTAACAATATATTAAACTATATTATTAATCTATGCTCCCAAGAGGAAGTCTTACAAAAAACTTTTTGATCTGAATGAAAACAAAAATCCACACATTAAAACTGGCTGGGTGCGGCTAGAGTAGTACGTAAAGGGAAATTTATAGCATTAAATTATTAGAAAAGAAGAGGCCAGGTGCAGTGGCTCATGTCTGTAATCCCAGCACTTCAGGAAGCCAAGGCAGGCAGATTCACCTGAGCTCAGGAATTCGAGACCAGCCTGGGCAACATGACGAAACACAAAATACAAAAATTAGCCAGGCATGGTGGTGGGCGCCTGTGGTCTCAGCTACTTCCGGAGGCTGAGGCAGGAGAATCCCTTCAGCCTGGGAGGCGGAGGTTGCAGTGAGCCGAGATCACGCCACTGCCCTCCAGCCTGGTGACAGAGTGAGACTTCGTCTCAAAAAAAAAAAAGGGAAAAGATCTCGAATCCTAAGCTTTTCCCTTAAGAGTCTAGAAAAAGTAAAATAAATTCAAAGCAACGAGAAGGAAGAAAATAATAAAGACAAAGCAGAACCCAATGAAATAGAAAAGAAAAAAAAAATCCATGAAAACAAAAGCAAATTTTTGGAAAGATCAACATCAACAAATCTACATAATCTCTTCCAAACACTATCAGAGAAGGAAATACTTCTCAACTCATTTGATGAGACCAGCATTAATTACTGATAACAAAACCGAAGACAGTGCCAGCAAACAAACAAAACACAAACCAACCAAGAAAACCCAGGTGGAGCCCGCCAATGTTACTCCTCAAAGGTGGAAAGCGGGAGCCTCTCAGACAGGCTCGCACTCTGCCGCCCAGGCTGGAGTGCAGTGATGCAATCACAGCTCACTGCACCCTCAAACCCCTGGGTTTCAGCAACCCTCCGGCCTCAGTCTCCCGAGTAGGTAGGACTACAGGTGCGTGCCACCATACCTGGCCAATTTGTAAAAAATGGGTTCTTGTTACGCTGCCTAGACCACGCTCACCTGGCCTTAAGCGACCCTCCTGCCTCAGCCTCTCAAAATGTTACGATGATGGGAGTGAGCTACTGTGCCCAGTCTTCAGGGCTTGTTTACAGTATGACTGATGAGGCTGGAGGGAACCCTGTTGCGCTAATTGCAAGTAAGCATCATTACCCGCTACTTTTGTCTCAATAACACTGTGCAACTGAGGAAAGACATCACAAGCGCCAACAGTTGAACGCGATGCCAGGCTGCAGATTTTAAAGGTGCATGCAAGAGGCGGCAGGGCTCAGTGGTGAAAAGCTCTGTGCTCAGTCCAGGAGACTCGAGTCAAGCCCTAGCACTGCTACTCACTGGGGCCAGACCCTGTGCAAAGTCTACCTACTCTGAGCCTCAGGGTCCTCTCCATGAAGATCGTGACAAACACCCCCACATGGGAAAGCAAAACAAGACTCAATGTAGAATAATAACTCAATGCCGGCACCCACAGACTGTTCAGCAGCCTTTACTACTTCACACAGTAAACGCTGGTTAAGTATTTGCTGAACTAACAAATAGTGATAAACCAAGAAACAATGCTGCCCAATCCCATGAACACTCAGTTAAAACTTTGGAGCCAGGATACTTCAACCGCTTAAAAACGATACAACTTCAGGCCGGGCGCGGTGGCTCAAGCCTGTAATCCCAGCACTTTGGGAGGCCGAGACGGGCGGATCACGAGGTCAGGAGATGGAGACCATCCTGGCCAACACGGTGAAACCCCGTCTCTACTAAAAAAAAAAAAATACAAAAACTAGCCGGGCGAGGTGGCGGGCGCCTGTAGTCCCAGCTCCTCGGGAGGCTGAGGCAGGAGAATGGCGTAAACCCGGGAGGCGGAGCTTGCAGTGAGCTGAGATTGGGCCACTGCACTCCAGTCCGGGAGACAGAGCGAGACTCCGCCTCAAAAAAAAAAAACCAAAAAAAAACCCGATACAATTTCAAAACCAGCTCATTAAGAACGAAAGCAGGAGCGGGAGGAAACCCTCAATCCTCAGCCTGAACGCTTGGTGGCTGTCGCTTCAAGGCACGCTGCACGAGACGCATAAGCAAACAAATTTCAGATCATCAGAAAGATTTTCCTCATTTTCTTCTGGCCCTGACCCACCTTCCGACTTTCTCTCTGACACTAACTTCCTTGTCAAAGCCTCGCATCCATTAAGCATGTCTAGTATTTGATCTCTGTACCTTCCATCCCGTAACTAGTGTGCCCTTGTCACAAGTCTTCATCTTTTGCAATTCTGCTCTGTCTTCTAAAGCCAGAGAAACATAACATCCTCCACAGACTTGTGCAAGAGGCCCACGCTCTGCGGCCCCAGGGAGCTTTCTCCCCACGCTGCTTCCACTGGGGCCACATCCCTCTCACTACTCCAGCTACCCCCAGGCTTTCAGGAAGTGGGGACAGCGTGCTCCCTAGCTCCTACCCACACTGCTCACCGAGCACAGTTGACAGTTCCATCCCACCTATACATTACCCCATCCACGGAGAAATGCGGCGATAATCCCAGTTCACAGAGATGGGGAAGAAAGGGCTATGTGGATGCGCTGAAAACAAAACACAAAGCCGAGGGGCCAGGTGATCGCTTCTCCCTTCCACTCTTACTAGAAAACGGCAGCTTGTTTTCCCAAGCTCCCTGAGCTCAGAGGCCCCTGAGTTTGAGATCTGCCTAGGAACCACCTGGGGAATGAAAAGGCAGCCTCTTGGCCCCTCTCACAGATTCAGGCTCAAGAGGTCAAGCTGAGCTCAGGAGGCTACTTTTCTTCTTTCTTTTCTTTTCTTTTTTTTTTTTTTTGAGACACGGTCTCACTCTGTCACCCAGGCTGGAGTGCAGTGGTACAATCCCGGCTCACTGTAACCTCTGCCTCCCAGGTTCAAGCAATTCTCATCATGCCTCAGCCTCCCAAGCAGCTGGGACTGCAGTCTTGCCTACCGTGACTGGCTAATTTTTGTTTTCGTTATTTTTAATAGAGATGGGGTTTCACCATGTCGCCCAGGCTGGTCTTGAATTCCCGATGTCAGGTGATCCACCCACCCTGGTCTCCCAAAGTGCTGGCATTACAGGCATGAGCCACTGCACCCGGCCTTACTTTTCATTTTTTAAACATCCACCTCCCCACAGTATATGCTATAGCTCAAATGCGGGTGATTTACCGATTTTTAAAGAAACATCATAAAAACCAAAGTGAAAAAAACATAGAGGAACAACAAGGCATAAAGTGACATTCAACAGACACAGCTCCTGGGGGAGGAGGTGGAACAGTGCTTGGATCCGCCATAGCCATGGACCCATGGTGCCACGCAGGGGCTGAGACCAAGGTCTGGGTTCCCAGAACGGGGTGAAAGGGAAGGCAAGCAATGTGAAGGAGACGGCGAGGACTCCTGCACCTTCTAGAAGGTGAGGGGACCCTATTCTCATGTCCCACCACTGAGCTCTCCCAACAATCCAGCTGATTCAAGCAGCAAATTCAAGCGCTACAAAGACTAGTATGAAAAGGACGTTTTTTTTTTTTAAAGCATACTTGAATTATAAGCTGTTACATTTTTAAAGGAGCCTAAATCCATGCCCACTCAGCAGTGCACACTAAGCCGCCTACTCCAAAGCAGGAAAAGAGGACAGGTCAGGGGACAGAGCAGAAGGACCACAGACGCTCCTGCTGCATGTCCCACCCTCCAGACACCCATCGCAGGGCTTCTGATCGGCCCCTCTCCTGAGCTGTCTCCAGGGCTGCACGCTAGCAACAGTTCCAGGCTTGCACCCAAGTGGTGGGTCCTACTGCCAATTGTCAGGCTCTAAAAATTGGAGGCTGAGTGCAGTGGCTCATGCCTGTAATCCCAAAACTTTGGGAGGCTGAGGTGGGAGGATGGCTTGAGCCCAGGAGTTTGAGAGCAGCCTGAGCAACATAGCGAGACCGTGTGTCTACAAAAATTAAACAACAATAACAAAACCTTAGCCAGCCATGGTGGCATGTACCTGTGGGCCCAGCTATTATGGAGGCTGAGGTGGGAGGATCGTTTGAGCCCAGGAGTTCAAGGCTGCAGTGAGCTGCAATCGCACCACTGCATTCCAGCCTGGACCACGGAGCAAGGCTGTCTCAAAAGAAAAATAAAAAGCAAAACAACAAAAATTTGGTGTGTAAAGGGTGACTAATTTCAGAAAGACTCCAGTAGAAGACCCAGGAAGAACATTTGCTCTTTCCCTTAATTTAATACGAATTCCCTGCACAAATGACATTTCTGCATATTCTTAGAACTGTAACCAACCCCAAATGACTTTTTATGAGTAATCACAATCTGCTACCTCAAAACGGCAACTAGAAAACAGACCACACTCAATTTCCTAGCACATTTTGGAATCCTTACATGGATAGATATAGAAAATGATTTAGAGGGAACAGATACCTGGTCAAACAGGTAGACTGTGACATCATTGAAAAATGTGACTGCCTTCTTTTCCTTCTTCCAGTCCTCGGGCAGCGGGTCAGGGGCTCCAGCCGCCGTGGGCTTCAACAGACTCCGCAGGTGCCTCCCGTCCTCGTTGCTGAGGATGACGGGCACAGGGTGCTCGGTCTCGTCCTCCGACTCGGAGCTGAGGCTGTGCAGGTTGAAGGCCCGCAGGTCCTCGTCCGAGTCATCGCTGTTTTCGTCTTCCTCGTCCGCATCCATCCCATCCTCCGAGAGGTCGAGCATCCCCGACACCCCAAGTTTCCCCAGGTACTTCCCTTCGATGTCCGGCTCCTTCAACTTGGGGCCCTCGGAGTGGCTGGACAGGGACTTGTCCACCGCAGAACTGGTGTAGGCAAGGAGTTCGTTCGTGTTGGTCCCCGTGGAAGCAAGGGTGCAGGGGCGATCTTCCTGTGTCTCGAAGTCATCGCCACTGCTAAGTTCTGAGTTCAGCACACTCCAGGGACTGCTGGCCTCGTCTTCCGTGGGACGGACCTGCTGGGGAACATCAGTCTGTGCTGGCTCCGGCGTGGCTCTTAATTCCAGGTCACTGGAGTTGTGCAAAGCAGACAGACAACTTTCATCTGGCTGGCTCTTTCTGGCTTCCAGGCAGCTATCCTGGGCACCAGGACTTTGCTCTGGGAGGACAGGCTCAGGCAGGGGCTGCTCCTGTACCAACACCAAGGCGGATGGGGAGGTTCCTGGGACCTCCTCGGACCTTTTCTCGGGCTCAGAGTCATTGTCTGAGAAGTATGCAGAGTCTCGGTATGAACCCTGGGAGCCAGCTGTGAATGTCTGAGGGGTCACTTCCGTGCCTCTGTGACCATCGCCGGCATCTGAGATGACAATGACCGGGTTGGGAGGCAGACCGCTGTGGCCGCCGTTGCCCGCGGTGGCTGGTTCTGAGTCTGAGGTGCCCTCGGGGGCGGGATGCAAGGTCCACTCGGGAGACTCCAAGTTCTCTGTTTCGTAGCCGCTGTCTGCCGGCTTATCGGGCGGCATGAGTTTCTGAGGAGAGTGAGATCCTAAAGAGTCCAGCAGTGCTTCGTGGACGTCCACTGACTCCAGGGAGTCCGGGGTTTCCAGGGACGGCTCCGAGGCTGGGAAGGGTGCTGACAAGCTGTCTTCCAGGAGGCTGTCCTGACTGGTGGAGTCCGAGGAGAGGGCGGACACCAAGCCTGCTTCTTGAGCTGTGTCTTTAGAATTGAGCTGATTTAAAGTCTCCACAGCCTCCAGGTTTTTCTCTAGCCGGCAATGACTGTGATGGTCTTCCAAAAACGGTTCACTGTGTAATTCCTGTCCCGGTTCCGGGAGACTACTCCCCACACTCACCCTGCTGGCAAGGATGTCATCAGCAAGAACAGAGTCACTTTCGGTGAGTCGCAGGGTCTCCTCACTCTGGCCAGGAGAGTCCTGGGACCTGCCATCCATGTTGCAGGTTTTGGCATCGGTTGAGAGAATTTCAACCGGGACAGTCAGAGCGTCTGGACTGATGTCCTGGCTGAGACAGTCCTCCAGGACAATCACATCTAAACCCGTGGGATGGGTTTCTCCCTGTGTCGGGAGTGAGTCTGGGGGTACCCGATGGGGCGTTTCTTCTGTTTCAAGGGAGATAGGAGGTACCTGCACTTCTGGGGAAGACTGCAATGAGGTGCTCAAAGTATCACCTGTGAACATGACATCTGCGTCGTCACCCTTCATGCTTATGCTTTCCTGCAACAAAGACAAGCCTGGCTTATTTTCCACAAACTGAAGCTCAGTGTCTAAAGAGTTTCTACGTGACGTTTCTAACATAGCTTCGGTAAAACCAGCATTCTTAAGTTCTGTCTGAAGATCATTTATGTGTTCTTTGCTGGACAATGAGCCTTTTAGTAAGTTTTTCTCTTGAAGAAATAAAAAGTTTTCTGACAATTCTTGAACATTCAATGGATCAAAATTATCTTGGTGTATAAGATTATCTGATAGGCAGAGAGGCTCACTGTCAAAAAGTTTACGGGGCTTTTCTTTCTCCAAGTGGCTCGTTAAGACTGACTCTTTGGGGTTATCCAAACTGGAACTTAAAGTGGCAGGTTTAAAGTCGGCTTGAACTCCGTTTAGTTCCATTAAGTCGAATATTTTCTGGTGACTGGGCAAATCTTCCGATTTGTCCAGGTCATTAAATATATTGTTGAAAGGGCTCTCGGGGCCACTGGTCACGTGTAAGTCCCCCGGTAAGCTAGAGTCTTTGGGGTCTGTACTGCTTTGGAAGAAGTCCTCATCTGTACTGGACTCCTCAAGTTCAACGTTCCTGAGCGCCGTGAGCTGGGATGGTTCAGGACCAGTCCTTTCTGGATTATCCATGTCAGTTGTGAGCAGCGCTGGCGGGTAATCAAGCTCCAAGTTACTGCCACTCTTTTCTTCTAACTGGATATAATAGTCACTTCCAACAGAAAGGTTGTGGGCATCAAAAACAGGAACCACTCCAGGGGCCCTCAGGGGGACATCCTGGCCGCTGTCATCTTGCTTTCCGGGCCCGGGATCTGAAAGCGAACTCTCAAAAACTTCAACTGGATAGAAGATGCTCGTGTAGGACAAGTCTTCGTCCAGGTGGCCCCGGCTGCGCTCATCAAAGTGGTCGTGCTTAGCGGCCTCCCAGACATACTCAAAACTCAGGCCCTGGCTCGTTTCGGTCACAGTGAGGACTTCCTCCATTTCACGACCCAGCCGGTCCCTGGCAAAGTGGTCGAGAATTGGGAATGCAGCATTGTTGGAGGAGTCTCTGCTATTTGTGTTCGGCTTCAGAGCGTTCCACTGCTGTTCAAAGTCGACCTCTGAGTCCCGCTGGCTCTGCAGCCGCAGGTAAGTCAGCAGCCTATGCACATCTTCTGCCGCGGGTCTCTTTTCTGGTGACAGCCAACAGAACTGTAAGACTTCATACCTGAGCAGTACATGACAAGCAATCAGTGGAACCATCACGAATCTTTTTGTTTTGTTTTCGAGACGGAGTCTTGCTCTGTCACCCAGGCTGGAGTGCAGTGGCATGATCTCGGCTCACTACAACCTCCACCTCCTGGGTTCAAGCAATTTTCTTGCCTCTGCCCCCCAAGTAGCCGGGATTACAGGCGCCTGCCACCGCGACCAGCTAATTTTTGTATTTTTGGTTCAGACAGGGTTTCACTATGTTGGCCAGGCTGGTCTTGAACTCGTGACCTCGTGATCTGCCTGCCTTGGCCTCCCAGAATGCTGGGATTACAGGCATGAGCCACTGTGCCTGGCCGAATCAGTTAAAAATATCAAGAGGCCAGGCACCCTGGCTCACGCTTGTAATCCTGGGGCTATGGGAGGCTGAGGCAGGAGGATCACTTGAGCCCGGAGTTCAAGAACAGCCTGGAAAACATAGTGAGACCTCGTCTCTACTTTTTTTTTTCTTTTTTTAAATACAAATAAATAAATAAACAATATGAAAAGACTTTACAAGGACCCTAAAGCCAAGTCAACACCCCAAACGTTTCTACACCTTCGTCACTGCCAACCACATTAAGTAGTTCAGCTCACGGTGAGGTCATGGTGAAAGAGGAAATGAAGAAATATAATATTTGGCCCACAAATTTTGTGTTTTGGGGACACTTCACAGTGAAGATGAAACAGAACAGTTGCAATGTGAGGCTACCAACCATCTATCAGAGTAGGGCTGCTCCAGCTGGGGCTTCGAGAGCTTTGTCTCTCTCTCTCTAATGACTTGGTTGAGGACATCTAAGTTGGAAAGGTTTGAATACGGCTGTGCAGCATTGTCAAAAAGCTCCCAAAGTGTCACACCCAGGGACCTGTTGGAAAAAGAAAACGGTTGTTTCTCTCTCCTTTTAGATGTTAAATTCTTAACACTCACATTTGTTATATAGCCAGTAATTTTAAGGATAAGGTGTGTACTGAAAAGATTAATAATACAATCGTTCTTTTTTTGTTTTGTTTTGGTTTTTTCTTTTGTTTTTGTTTTTTTGAGACGGAGTGTCGCTCTGTCACCCAGGCTGGAGTGCAGTGGCCAGATCTCAGCTCACTGCAAGCTCCGCCTCCCGGGTTTACGCCATTCTCCTGCCTCAGCCTCCAGAGTAGCTGGGACCACAGACGCCCACCATCTCGCCCGGCTAGTTTTTTGTATTTTTTTAGTAGAGACGGGGTTTCACCGTGTTAGCCAGGATGGTCTCGATCTCCCGACCTCGTGATCTGCCCGTCTCGGCCTCCCAAAGTGCTGGGATTACAGGCTTGAGCCACCGCGCCCGGCCTTGTTTTGTTTTTTTGAGACAGAGTCCCACTCTGTCACCCAGGCTGGAGTGCAATGGTGCGATCTCCACTCACTGCGACCCCTGACTCCCAGGTTCAAGCGATTCTCCTGCCTCAGTCTCCCAAGTAACTGGGATTACAGGCACCAGCCATCATGCCCTGCTAATTTTTGTAATTTTAGTAGAGATGGGGTTTCACCATGTTGGCCAGGCTGCTCTCAAACTCCTGACTGACCTCAGGTGATCCACCCTCCTTGGCCTCCCAAAGTGCTGAGATTACAGGTGTGAGCCACCACAACCAGCCAAGATCGTTCTTTAATCTCAAACCAATAATCAGCACAATAGCAAAAAAAAAAAAAAAAAGAGGATTTCTGTTAAAATGAGGAAGCCCATGCCTCCTATTTGCTACTGAATACTACCCTAGACGTTTTGGCCAACGAAAAATGTACAAAACAGAGATAATAGGTGTAATTATGTGGAGATGACTATCAACTTTTAAGTACTCAACAAATTATTGGAAAGACCATCAGCATGTTCTAAAAATTCGGCAGAATGGCTGGAAACAAGATAAATACCCTGAATTCTGATTTTTTGTTTGGCAGAAAAATACACCTATTAACAACAGTAGTAAACACCAGAAAGCATCTAAAAGGAATCTTTACACGGGCAAGACAATGTCTGCAACCCACAAGTTTGGTTTGAGTTGCCCCTCAGTATCGTGGGTTTTGCTGCCATTCTGAAGGGATCCCCCAACACGCCGGCAGCTGTCTGTGTGCCAGGAGAGGCCCTGAGGGCTGACTCACCACAGCAGGAACACCCTTCTCAGTCCCAGCTCAACCCTCTCTCACACCCCGGTGCTCTGTCCCCACGGAAACAGCCTCTGCTGGCTTCCTGGGTCAGATGAGCTGCCTCTCATTTCCTCCATGAAGTCTCTGCATCTCCTCCCCACCACGCACTGCCCCCGTCCTGCATTTGTGTCTCCTATTTACTGCCATGTTCCCGAACCTGACTCTCATCTGCGTCCTCTGCGAAGCCATGAACACACACACTGGCAGGTCAGGTCCACCCCTAAGGATGCTGAGTGGGTAGATCCAGGAGTGGCCTAGAAAACTCTCTTTTTAAAAAGCTCCCCAGTGATTGTAATGTCCAGCCAACCCTCCATGACACACCCCAAACAATGAAGAAACAACTACATTTTGACAAAAATCACTAAAGGAGAGCACCAGAGCACATCCAAGGAGTAACAAGGACTCAGGAAACTCAGGACGGCCACAGCGAGAGCGGAAGGAAACGCCTGGCCTCCACCACCCCATCCCTGGAAGGGGCAGCCAGGAACCAGGAGCAATTTTCTCTTCCAGGTAAGGGCAAGTAAGAGGACCTCACTGTGAACACCTACATCCTCACACTGCTCACTGTGCACACCTACGGTCCTCACAGGCAGTAAGCCCAGCTGAAGAATTCAATAAATGAAATAAAAAGAAATACAGAACTTCAACAACAGACTCAAGCAGAAGAATCTCTCAACTTGAAGAAAGGTTGTTTGAAATTACCCAGTCAGAGGGAAAAAGAGAGAAGAATGAAAAGGAGAGAAGAATGAAAAGGAGTGAAGAAAGGCTTCAGGGCTTATGGGAGACTACAGAGCAAACAAATACACACATTATGGGAGTTATAGGAATAAAAGAGCTAGGGGAAGGCAGAGAAAGGCTCCATAACGAAAGAAGAGCTAAAAACTTCCCAAGTCTTGGGAGAGATATAGACATCCAGATCCAGGAAAATCAAAGGTCCTCAAAATACAATCAACCCCAAAAGGTCATTTCAGAGGCACATTATGGTCAAATTGTCAAAAGTCAAAAACAAAGATAAAGATAAAATTCTAAAAACAGCCAGAGAAAAGCATTAAGTCACATAGGAGGAAAGAAGAGAATGGGATGGTACATTCAAAGTACTGAAATTGGCAGCTAGGAACACTATGCCCCGCAAAGATATCCTTCAGAAATGAAGGAGGGCTGGGCGCGATGGCTCATGCCTATAATCCCAACACTTTGGGAGACTAAGACGTGAGGATCGTTTGAGGCCAGGGGTTCAAGACCGGCCTGGGCAACACAGCATGACCTCATCTCTACTAAAAATATATACATATAATAACAACCTTTTAAAATAAAGAATGGAGAAATAAAGTCTTTCCCAGACAAGAAGAAACAGAGGGAATTCATCACTATGAGACCAGCCTTAAGAGAAATGGTCCAGGAGTCCTGTATCTGGAAGCTAAAGGAGGATAACCATCATCATGAAAAAACACAAAAGTATCAAACTCACAATACACAAGGTAGAGCAGATACACAAGAGAGAAAGAAAAAGGAAGAAAACCTCCTCACTCATGTGGAAGTTAAAAAGGTTGATCTCATAGAAGTAGAGAGTAGAAGAGTGGTTACTTGAGGCTGGGACGGGGAGGGAGGGGAGGAATAGTGAGAGGCTGGCTAATAAACACAAAATTTCAGCTGGGCAGAAGGAGTAAGATCTAGTGTTCTATAGCACTGAAGGGTGACTATAATTAACAACAAATTTTTGTATATTTTCTTTTTTTTTTTATTTTTATTTTTATTTTTTGAGACGGAGTCTTGCTCTGTCGCCCAGGCTGGAGTGCAGTGGCCGGATCTCAGCTCACTGCAAACTCTGCCTCCCAGGTTTACGCCATTCTCCTGCCTCAGTCTCCTGAGTAGCTGGAACTACAGGCGCCCGCCACCTCACCCGGCTAGATTTTTGTATTTTTAGTAGAGACAGGGTTTCACCGTGTCACCCAGGATGGTCTTGATCTCCTGGCCTCGTGATCTGCCCGCCTCGGCCTCTCAAAGTGCTGGAATTACAGGCTTGAGCCACCGCGCACGGCCAAATTCTTGCATATTTTCAAACAACTAGAAGAGCAGCTTTTGAATGTACCCCAAAACAAAAAAAAATGACAGGCTTGAGGTGAAGGGGATACTAGTTACCCTGATTTGATCATACACTGTATATAGGTATCAAAATATTACACTGGGACAGGTGCAGTGGCTCACACCTGTAATCCCAATACTTTGGGAGGCCGAGGCAGGCGGATCACCTGAGGTCAGGAGTTCGAGACCAGCCTGGCCAACATGGTGAAACCCCATCTCTACTGAAAATACAAAAATTAGCCGGGTGTGGTGGTACATATCGGTAATCCCAAATACTCAGGAGGCTGAGGCACAAGAATTACTTGAACCAGGGAGGTGGACATTGCAGTGAGCCATGAGCCGAGATTACACCACTGTACTCCAGCCTGGGCAACAGTTAGACTCTAAAACAAACAAACAAACAAAATATATATATATACACATATATCACTGTACCCCATAAATATGTCCAATTACACTCATTGAAAAAAATAACAAAAGCAAAAAATATTGTTTTAAAGAAATCCAAAAGAAGGCAAGAAGAGGAAAAAAAAAACCCCAATAATCAAAAAGCAGGACAACAGCACATAAAACAGAGCTATAAATTAAGAAGGCTGTGACAGAAATTGTTAGTCAAAGTTTTAGGTGCATCTTCTTAGCTTCCATTAAACGGACTCCTATAAATCATAGTATAAACATGACAGTTCACACCCCTTTCCGTTTTTTTCTTTCACTTCAATAAATACGTATTAAATATCTATTATATATCAGGTCCTGTGGGAGGCACAGAACATGAAACGACTTGGTTCCTGCTTTTATAAAGGAAAATGGGTAGCAGAGGCAGTATTCAAAACGTTAACTACATCACTACAATTGTGATAATTACTATTCCGTTTCTTAAACTGTGATTTTCACACCATCAGGCACTCTTTTGTTCCTGCATTTTATACAACTACTTTCCTTTAAGGAAGTACTCAAAGAGGAAGAAGTTAGGATTTTGCTAAAGAAATGCCTAATAAAACGGTAAGCCAATACATACCAGATATTACTATACTTAGTCTGATCCGCAGTGAGCAGTCTGTCTTGAAAGCTGGTTACTAATTCTGGAGCAGTCCATCGTAGAGGGAAAACTTTTTTATCATCTGTTTCAATATAATCCTCCTGTTTTGTTAGAAAGCACACAGAATTTTGAATAGAATTATACTTCTGGTGAGTTCAAGAATGTAAATCCATGATATTCTCAGAAAACATACACCGAGTCCAAAAAAAAACCAGGTCAGAAAAAAAAGCAGGCATGAAGAGCGACTTTCTGGGTAGAAAGTGGGTAAGGAGTTTCTCTGAAGCCTCCTGGGCTTCACGGGCTCATCTGCAAGCCATGAACACTTGCTAAGTCATCTTTCCTGGAAAAGGAAAGTACACTGTGTCTGATGCATATAACACAGACTTTGAGCAAAACATTAAAACAATATATACTGGGCCTTATGTGCTGAATAGTGAAGCCAGTTAGTAAGATTGCAGCCTTTAGACTCTGACAGGGATTTGAAGTCCTCATTCTACCATTTAACAGCTATGTGATTCTAGGCAAGCAACAACTTTGTGAAGTTTTTTCCTGATCTGTGAAATGAGGAAAACCCACTCTTTGTGGTGAGGATTAAATGAGATGATGTAGGCCGGGCACGGTGGCTCATGCCTGTAATCCCAGCACTTTGGAAGGCCGAGGCAGGTGGATCACAAGGTCAGGAATTCGAGACCAGCCTGGCCAACAGGGTGAAACCCCATCTCTACTAAAAATACAAAAATCAGCCGGGCATGGTGGAGGGAGCCTGTAGTCCCAACTACTCGGAAGGCTAAGGCAGGAGAATAGCGTGAACCCGGGAGGCAGAGCGTGCAGTGAGCTGAGATCGTGCCACTGCACTCCAGCCCGGGCAACTGAGCAAGACTCTGTCTCAAAAAAAAAAAAAAAGAAAAAGAAACCCCGTCTCTACTAATAACACAAAAAATTAGCCGGGCTTGGCGGCGTGCGCCTGTGGTCCCAGCTGCTCAGGAGGCTGAGGCAGGAGAATGGTGTGAACCCAGGAGGCGGAGCTTGCAGTGAGCCGAGATCACGCCTCTGCACTCCAGTCTGGGCGACAGAGCGAGACTCCGTCTCAAAAAAAACAAAAAAAATTTTTTAAACAAACTTTTGGAAAGCTGTCGCAAAACCTCGGACATAAAGCCGCAGACTTACACAAGCTACACGCCAGAAGCCCAGACCACCATTAAAATGACTGCTGCAAATCCCTCCCCAGAAAGCCTCAGACTAAGATTCTTACAAATAACAGTGGGGCATTTGGTGACATTACAACTTCATAATACAAATTAAATCAGACTGAAAACAGTTACGCCTTTGGCTTACCTTGTACCTGCTGAATCCTATTCCGTAATCTCCCACTTTCACATTTAAGTCGGAGGTGAGAAAACAATTCCGCAGGGCTAAATCGCTGAAAACAGAGGGAAGTGAACATGGCAAGAAGAATCAACAACCAGGATCGTGCTACATGGAAATGGCACAGAAATGGGCTTTCTCTCGGGATCCGAGTAAGTATACTGAGCTCTCTGCTTAATAATTAGTGTCTTAAGATTCTTTTTCATAGAAGTATTATATATGTCATCAATCACTTAACTAATAAAGATGATCACATTTTTTGGCAAGTAATTAGCTCAGGTTAAATACTGATCATATCTGTACCATGTTCTGCATTAAACCCGGATTTACAGCTTGTTTCCTTGTATTTTCTTTTTTTTTCCTCATTCAATTTAGAAGTTTATTTTGCCAAGGCTGAGGACCATGCCTGTGACACTGCCTCAGGAGGTCCTGACAACATGTGTCCAAGGTGGTCAGGCTACAGCTCAGGTTTATACATTTTAGGAAGACATAACACATCACTCAATACATGTTAAGATATACAGTGGTTCAGTCAGGAAAGGCAGAACAACTCAAAAATTCAAAGTGGAGGCTTCCAGCTCATAGGTATGTTAGAGTAGGTAGTTAGATATGGACAGGGCAGGGACGCACCCCCCCCACACACACACCCCCACCCCCTATTGCCCCCAGGACTGTCAGGCAACCATAAGGTGATGGTCAGGTGGTTGTTAAACTGTCTCTCTAAAATGGTAAGTGGTTACAGTCAGCACCAGGAACAGACAGTCTCCTAATAGATAGAAAACACTCGGAGCTGGTGTTATCCTCTTCTCAGTAAGATCTCAAACAGGCACACTAAGAAGCAAAGTGGCCTCTTATACAAGCTTCCGCTGGGAACGCTCAAAGGGAAGGGAAAAACTCCGCAAGTGAACAGGTGCATAACTTCAGCAAACCCCAGAACCATGACAATGTATAAAACCCCAAGTAGGGGACGAACAGGGCACCTGGATCTTGCAAGTCACCCGCTTGGCCCTTCCAAGTGTACTGCTTCCTTTCACTCCTGCTCTAAAACTTTTTAACAAATTTTCACTCCGGTTCTAAGACTTGCCTCAGTCTCTCCCTCTGCCTTAAACCAACTACTGCCCTTCAGCGAAATTCTTTCCTCCAAGGAGGCAACAATCAAGGTGTTGCGGACCCATATAGATTCACCACTGCTAAGAGGTGGACTCAGATTTTCCGACAGGCAACTTGTCAAAAGAGTTCACCTAAAGACCAGAAATCCAGTCGGGCAAGGTGGCTCATGCTTGTAATCCTAATCCCAGCATCTTGGGAGGCTAAGGCAGGCAGATGACTTGAGGCCAGGAGTTCAAGACCAGCCTGGCCAACATGGCAAAATCCTGTCTCTACTGAAAATACAAAAAGCTGGAGTGAGGCTGGATCATGGTGGATCACCTTTGTAATCCCAGCACTCTGGGAGGCCGAGGCAGGTAGAACACTTAAGGTCATAAGTTCAAGACCAGTCTGGCCAACATAGCGAAATCCCATCTCTACTAAAAATACAAAAAATTAGCCAGGTATGGTAGTGTATGCCTGTAATCCCAGCTACTCAGGAGGCTGAGGCACGAGAATTGTGTCAACTCCAGAGGCGGAGGCTGCAATAAGCTGAGATCGCACGACTGCAATCCAGCCTGGGTGCTCAAAAAACAAAAAATAAATAAAAAATAAATACCTGAAATTCCATATAAGGGAGTGTCTGGGTTAAGATAAGAGGTTGTAGAGACCATAGTTCTTATTATGCAGATGAAACTCCAGATAGCAGGCTTCAGAAAGAATAGATTGTAAATGCTTCTTATGAGACTTAAAATGATGCAAGACTCAGATAATTCTCTACAGGAATGGAGAAAAGACTTAGAAAGGGAAAAGTATTCTCTACAGAATGTAGATTTTGCCTGTAAGAGACAGTTTTTTGCATGGCCATTTTAAAATATGTCAAAGGAATATATTTTGGGGCAAAATATTTCAATTTCTTCCAGGGCCTGCTATCTGTCATGTGATGCTTTACTTTGTCAGGCTGGAATATAGTGTTTTGTTGTTACAAAAAGTCATAAGATCCCTGTTTTAATGTTAATGCTGGTCAGTTGTGCCTGAATGCCAAAGGGAGGGTATAATGTGGCATGCCTGATCGCCCCCTCCCCATCATGTTCTGAACTGTGGGAGGCCCTTGGCTGAGAGGACGAGTTCATTCAGACAATTAGGAAGCTTAAGGCTTTATTTTTAGTTTACACTTCCATATTTCAGCGATTGTGAATAACGCTGGTATGAACATGGGGATACAAATTATCTCTTCAAGACCCTGTTTTCAACCATTTTGGGGATCAACCCAGAAGTGGCATCACTGCATCATATGGAAATTCAATTTTCAATATTTATAAGGAGCCACCGCACTGCTTCCCACTGTGACTGTACCATTCTACCTTCCCACCAACAGTGCACAAGGGTTCCAATGTTTTCCACGTCCTCACCAAAACGTATTACTGTTTGATGTGGATAGTGGCCATCCTAATGGATGTAAGGTGGCTTTTCATTATGGTTTTGACTTGGATTTTCCTAATGATTGGTGATGCTGGGCATCTTTTGGGGTACCTATTGCCATTTGTATATTTTCTTTGGAGAAATGTTTTTTCAAGTCACCCATTTTCCAATCAAGCTGTTTGTTGTTGAGTTGTAGGAATTCTCCATATATGCTTTATAAAACCCTTTTCAGACATATAATTTGCAAATGCTTTCTCCATTCTGTGGTTGTCTTTTCACCCTATTAATAGTGTCTTTTGATTAACAAAGTTTAAAAATGTTCATGTAGTCTTCAATGTTGTTGTTGCTTGTGCCTCTGATGTCATACCCAATAAATAACTGCTGAATAAATCACTGTCATAAAGTTTTTTCCTTATTTTCTTTATTTATTTATTTTTTTTTTTGAGACGGAGTCTTGCTGTGTCTCCTGGGCTGGAGTGCAGTGGCCAGATCTCAGCTCACTGCAAGCTCCGCCTCCCGGGTTTATGCCATTCTCCTGCCTCAGCCTCCCGAGTAGCTGGGACTACAGGCGCCCGCCACCTCGCCCGGCTAATTTTTTGTATTTTTAGTAGAGACGGGGTTTCACCGTGTTAGCCAGGATGGTCTCGATCTCCTGACCTCATGATCCGCCCGTCTCGGCCTCCCAAAGTGCTGGGATTACAGGCTTGAGCCACCGCGCCCGGCCTCCTTATTTTCTTCTAAGACTTTTATACTTTCGGGTCTTACCTCTATGTCTTTGATCCCCTTTGAGTTAATTTTTGTATACGGTGTTAGTTAAGGGTTCAACTTCATTTTTTGCATGTGGATATCCCGTTTTCCCAGCAGCGTTTGTTGAAAAGACTATCCTTTCTCCATTGAATAGTCCTGGTACTCTTGTTAAAATAATCATTTGACCGGCTGGGTGCAGTGGCTCACACCTGTAATCCCAGCACTTTGGGAGGCCAAGGCAGGCAGATCACGAGGTCAAGAGATCGAGACCATCCTGGTCAACGTGGTGAAACCCTGTCTCTACTAAAAATACAAAACTTAGCTGGGCATGATGGTAGGTGCCTGTAATCCCAGCTACTGGGGAGGCTGAGGCAGGAGAATCTCTTAAACTTGGGAGGTGGAGGCTGCAGTGAGCTGAGATCGTGCCACAGCACTCCAGCCTGGCAACAGAGCAAGGCCCTATCTCAAAAAGAAAAAAAGAAAGAAAAGAAAAAAGAAAAAAATCATTTGACCATATATATATATATATATACATACATACATATGAGGTTTTGTTTCTGGGCTCTCTCTTCTATTTCACTGGTCTATATGTCTGCCTTATGCTAGTACAACACTGTTTTGATTACTGCAGCTTTGTAGTGAGTTTTAAAATCAGAAAAGGTGAGTCTTCTAGCTTTGTTCTTCTGTTTCAAGACTGTATTGTATTGACTATTTGAGGTCCCTTCAGATTCCATATGAATTTTAGGATATGCTTTTCTGTATCTGTAATCCCAGCTACTTGGGAGGCCTAGGAGGGAGGATGCCTTGAGTCCTTGAGATGGAGGCTACAATGGGCCATGATTGCACCACTATTCCAGCCTGGATGACAGGGTGAGAGCCCATCTCTTTGGGGAGAGCTTTACTGGTCCACAAATCTAGTTGACATGTGAAAATGCATGTTCTTGTTATAGATCAAAAGGGACTTAGGCTCAGTACAATAGAGTTCTCCAAACCCAAGTCTTGGTTTGCAAACAGAAATTGAAGAGGAATCAAGAAACAGAGATAAGGTAAGTTCTCCCTCAACTGAGCTGCTGGAAAAACAGCATCTCCACATTTTCTTTCAGGCTTTGAGAATTTTTCTCCCATTCCACACTTTTATCTTGACACTGATATCACAGTGGCGCAGAAAGGCTCCACAGAAGGGCTTCCCAGCTCCTATTCCCTGAATCCTCCTCCTCCTCCCCTCCCCTTTCTCTCTCTCTCTCCCTCAGTCTGCCGGGCGCTCGCAGAACCGGCCGGGCCTGGCCTGGCCTGACCTGAAAGAGCGTTTCCTTGTATTTTCAGAGTGACTAAGAAAGAACTCTAAAATGCTATTAGCAAAATTGCCTGAATTTTTTTTTTTACAGCTTGTATTACTTGAGTAATAGTCTAGTAAGAGTCTAAGTAAATATTAATAAATTTATAACTTCAAGCACCCAAAAATAATCCACAGTATTAAAAATGTTTATTTTTTCCCTTTTTAAAAGATATGCAAGCGTTGTAGTCAGGTCCTTTCCAAATTATTTTCATGTCTTCCAAACTCTACATCTCCACAAGGGAGGGAAAGAGCATATTTCAAGACTGACTTAGAACAATTATATAATTTATTTTTTAAAAAGTTAATTTTCAAAAACACAATTTGACAAGCAAAAACTACTTTTTCTAAAGGAACTTCCCATACTGACAACAGATTAAGTTTTCAGGCTTTTGGCTTTAACCCTTAGAGTCTTTATAATCACCAACTGGTATATGAATAAAAAAGCCATTAAATTAAAATAGAAAAGGAGGCCTAATTTATAGTTTTAAGCTGTAAACTGAAGATTTCAAAGTTGAATTTCCAGAGTCCAAAATGTATGTCATTACAGAACGGCAAAAGACCAAAACCTTAAACTATTAAATTCATATTTTCAAGGATTTTAATTTCCAAAGTTCACACGTCTGAACTATAGGGATAATGGAGATGATGATGGCAACGGCTAACACTGATATAATTCAGTAACAGCTTGGTACATAACACTGATTCAGTAACATAATCATGGCTAATATTCACAAAGTCCTTACTTCACAAGAGGCATTTTACATTTTCTCTAAGTGTTTAATCTTCACAACAAACCTGTGAGGTGGGTACTATTATTTTCCTCATTAACAAATATGGACACTGAAGCAGAGAATCGAAGTGACTTCGCCAGGGCCACAAAGCTAGCAAGGTAGTGTTCGGTAATATGTTTGCGCTTTCACCATCAGTAACTCTCAACGGTGGTGCAGTGATTCTCGCAACTGCTGTTCCAAGCATGCAGTTGGTCCTCAATGTGAATTCCAGTCAGCTACATCACATCACTTGCCACACTCTTTGTGCTTCCAAGTGATTTTCTGCGCTCCATCCAGAAGCCTTCAGGCCTGCTGAAGTGCCTGGGAAAAATCTTGGGACACCTGTGACTCCACTGTTATGAACAACATAGAATCTTCTAATTGTAAGGAGAAAGGTGGTCCCCTTTTCTTGGAATTAAGCAAGGGAAGAAGGCAGGGAGGGAGAGAGGGAGGAGGAACACGCCATTTGAGGAGAGCAAAAGTGAAAATGCTTTAAGTCAGGCTGCTCTATTCATTGGGCCAACAGCTGTGACTGCAGAGATACAGGTTTCGCCAATAGAAGCTCCGTCACTAGGCACCACCAACGACCGCCTCTAGGGTCTGTAAACAGACCCTGTGAACCTTCCCAACATCTCCCTCCTGAGACCAGAACAAGGAGCTGGATGCCAGCATTCCAACAAGGGCAAGCACGTGTCCTGCTAGGCTGGGGGAAGCAGCCTGAGACTAGCTTGGGCGATGTCGAGCTCAGGCACCTCCTGGGCGGCAAGGCGACGGTCCCACTCCCTCCCTCCTCTTCTCTCTCCATACAAATGTTCCACATAGGTCTTTGGATACTTGAAATGTGAAGGCTTGGTAAAAGATGAACAATTACGCCTGCAGAAGGTCCTTGGCTCTCATTATAAAACTCGAAAGCAAGCAACTGGTGTTCCCAGGGGAAAAGGCAATGCTTCTCATGACCTGAAACCCACAGGTGGTGAGGAAGCAAACAGCGGCAGGACTAGGTCCTGCCCCCCACTCCTCCCCAAGTGCCCAGGCTCCACAGTGCAGTGGGAGGGAGCCCTGGGCAGTCAGGAGGCCAGAAGCTCATTTCAGCTCCACTGCTCCAACACCATGTGATGCTGGGCTGGTCACGTGCATAGCAGAGGAGCCTCAGTTTCCTCACAAAACAACAGGATGCACTTGAAATGGTTAACTCACAAGGCTGTTGCAAGGGTAAAATTGAAAAATATATGAAATGTTTTGAAAACATAAAAGTGCTGTACAGATGCAAAGTAATGATGCAATTTGGGTCAAGGTTGGTAAAAATAAATATGATTTGAAGCCAAATAATGTGCAAAGCTAAAGAAAAACATACAGGTGTCATTTCTTAACAACAGAGGGAACTCTTAACGTCAATGGCTGCTTTTGTCAGGAAATGGAAACACACAGCCAGTCTACTCTCCCTTCAAGTTGAAAAACAGGTCCAGGGATGAGGCTGCCAGTGGCACCAGCCCCGCCCGGCTCTCAGAAGGCTCTGGCAGGGTCGCCTGTGCTTGGCAGCACTTGCTGTGACTGAGACCACAGGAACCACGAGACTCAGGGCCACATGAGCAGAGTGATGGACAGAAAGTGGGAGCCCACGGTTCTGAAGGGTTCCCACCCCGATTCACAAGGAAGTACCACTGCTTGCTGCTCACTCACGCTAGGACTAGTTTGTGCGTCTTCAGGGTTCTCCAATGCAAACTCAACATGCAGGAGGCATTTTCAAAATAATCCACACCTCTATTACGTGAACTACCTATGCCTTCCCGAGTAACCTGGATTCCTGATAAGAAGAGTTCACAGACAGGAAGCAAAATACCAGCAAGTTACTGAATATTCTTCTAGCAGCTTGGCATACTTTATCTGCATCTTGACAACAGCACTCCAGGGCTTTAAAGACGATCCCCATTTTATAGAAGAGATATAGCTCCAAAGGATGAAATAACCAGGCTTATACCGGTAAAGCTGATGAGAGGTGAATGAAAACTTCAACTCCAAAGGCTCTCTCTGTCCACCAGGCCATTCTGACTCTGGCAGTCACAAAGACTTAAGCTTCCAAAGGGACTCTGCACTTAACACCCTAAGATGGGATGGAGACGTACCAGGAGAGGATTAAATCAAGAGGATTCTGATAAAGCACAAGGAGGCAACTTTATACTAGAGCTTTGACAGCGTTTGCCCTGCTTATTAGGTCAGTCTTTGCTAGCTGGGCAATGGTACATTTACTGAGTGCTTGCTGTGTGTATCTCAGGCACCTGCTAGGACTTGGGTACAAAGAGTTCTTCCACAAGGTGTGAAATTTTTATTATACCCTAGGGAAAACGACCTGGCTGGAATGGGGCCCACCACCGATGGTGCCTATGTACAGTCCCAGCTACCTGGGAGGCTGAGACGAGAGGATAGGTTGAGCCTGGGAAGTCAAGGCCAAGTAAGTGAGCCATGATCGTGCCACTGCACTCCAGCCTGGGTGCCAGAGCGAGACCCTGCTCAAATAAATAAATAGATAGATAGATAGATAGATAGATAGATAGATAGATAAAATAAATAAAAACCTGTTCAGATTCTAATGGGAATTCTTTGAGTGAATCGGCATTTCTGTGTGGCCTCCCACCATAAACCATGGTGCATCTTCCCATGTGTCCACACATTATTTTAAATTCTTCAATAAGATTTCATAGTTTTCTTCATACAGTCCTGTGCCTTTCTCACATAACATATACCCAGATAACTTATAATTTTGGCATTATTGAGAATAAAATGGTTTTTATTCACCTTCACTGCTGGGTACATAATTATACCTGTACAGACAAAAACTACTGACTTATGTATACTGTCTTATAAAAAGCCACAACAAGTTCTTTTGTGAATTCTTATTTTTTAAAAGCATACTTTCTTGGTTTTCCTAAACATACAACACCATGGCACCAGTAAAGAAGTGTGGTGTAGTTCGGTGGTTAAGAGTATAAATCCGGAGGCAGAGGGTGCAGCTTTGAATCCCAGCTGTGCTGGCTTCCTGCTGCATGACCCTGAACAAGTCAGTATACCTGTCTGTGCCTGTGTCTCCCGACGTGTAACACAGGAAAACCAGCACTACCACCTAGGAGTTGGTGTAAAGTAGCTGGCATGCGGGCAGCATTTGGTAAATCTTAACTATTATTATTGAGACGGAAACTATTATTATCATCATCATCATCGAGACGGAGCCTTATTATTATTATTATTATTATTAAGACGGAGTCTCACTCTGTCACCCAGGCTGCAGTGCAGTGGCACAATCTCAGCTCGCTGCAACCTCTGTCTCCTGGGTTCAGGCAATTCTCCTGCCTCATCCTCCCGACTAGCTGGGATTACAGGCGTGCACCATCAAGCCTGGCTAATTTTTTGTATTTTAGTAGAGATGGGGTTTCACCCTGTTGGCCAGGCTGGTCTCGAACTCCTGACCTCAAGCAATCCACCCACCTCGGCCTCCCAAACTGCTGAGATTACAGGTGTAAGCCACTGTGCCCGGCCTATTTTTTTTTTTTTTCTTTTTTTCCTCCTTATTTCTTGGGCCTGTTATTTTTAAACTGATAATTTTATAGTTTGTGTTTGTATTTGCTAGTACCTCCAATGAAATGTTGGAGAGTAAAATAAACAGTGGGCACCTCTGCCTCGTTTGAAATTGAAAGGGCTTTATTATTCTGCCATTTAGCAATAGCATGATATTGCTATTGAGTTTTGGTCAAGTTTTGAGTCTTAGTCCATATGATATTTAAGTTGTACCTTTCTTTTCCTATCGGAAGAAAAGTTTCCCATCAGAGGAGAATATGTTTACATAGTCTATGTAAACACAGAATAGCTGCTGAATTATACTAAATGATGTTTCTGCAATCTATTGCTATAATGTATTTCTCCTCTTTTATTCTGTCAATGGAATGAATTATGTAGACATATTTTTATAATATACATCTACCCTTAGAGTCCTAGAATCAGTCTTAATTGTTTTGTTCACATACTGCTGGATGCAGTTTGCTAGTATTTGTGTCTATGTTCATTCATGAGAATCATCAATAATTTCTTTACGCCATCTTTTGCTACATTAAGGTTGTGTTGGATTCATGATATGAATTACAGAAATTTCCGTCTTCTTTGTGGTCTGCAATAGTTTATACACACTGGAGCCACCTGTTCACTAAAGGTCAGACAGAGGACACCCATGAAGCCCTCTGGACCTCGAGCCTTTTTAAAGGAAAGCTCTTTAACCACCTTCCCAGTGCAGCTGCTCAGCTGATGACAGTCTTTCCATCTCTGCTTGGGTTGTAGCTGCAGTCAAATTGGTTCCTTTCCCGTGAAGCCTTTCCTCATTTCTATGTGACATACATCATGGGAGATACAAAGGTCAGGAAGATTCAATACCTGCCTTCAGCAAGTCTTCCATGTAGAAAAGGAAATAAGGAACCTTCATGGAAACCCACCACATATGAATTCCTGTCTGGTTCTCTTTTCAGTAGTGTCTTCTCTTTCTAAACCAGCCTAAGCTGTAGTGCAACAGTGATTAAACACGCACGCACGCACGTGCACACACAAAGTTCTGGGCATGCTATCCTACTGCCTACAGAACACAGCCTGAAGGCCTTATTCTGGCCCTCTGTAACGTGGTTTCAAGCTGCGTCTCTATTCTTATCTCCCACTATCTTCTCTCCTGCGTCTTCTGTTCTAGTTACACTGGACTATCTGACATTTCCCTAAACTCCCTTTCCTTCTCTTCCTCCTACCACATCCATCATCTTGCTACTCCCTTCTCCAGCAATTCTGAATGTCCTCCAGCCTCCAACTGATGCCCATTCTTCAAGGATCACTAAAACGCCACTTCCTTCCAAAAACTGACCTGGACTCTTCCCAGACAAAAGTAACTCTTCCTCCTCCTGCAGAAATGACCACACACGGTGTGTGCGCCTGGGTACAAACTGCTCATCAAATGATGAAAGGAGTGGCTGAGACAGACCAACTGCTCAGCACCCCGAGCCTCAGTATTCTCCTCTGTGAGTGGGATTAATAATGGCACCTGCCTCGTGGTGCTTGGGGTGGCCCTGACGATCAAATCACTACTCACGGAATGTTGTGCAAATGCATGGAACACGGCAAACACCGTGCCAAATGAGAACGCGCGTTTCCACGCTCCTGCTGGGGCGGTAGTGAGCAACAGGTGTGCATTTTGCTTTGATTTTAAATGTATTTCTTTGTCTCTCACCTTGTCACTGGATTTTAAATGTATTTCTCTGCCTCTCACCTTGTCACTGAACTCTGCAGGCAGGGGAAGTTCACTGCATGCTAACCCCAGTGTTGCTCAGCAGAAAGTAACTGTAATGCTACAACTGGGCAAATCCTACAGAGGCTCTTTTGTACACAGTGGTCACCCAGGTACTCCGTGAGGCTACCCACTCCAGGTCTCCAGCTCCATGAGCTGCTGCGAGGAGACAGGCCGCCTGTGGGAACCCCCTGGCTCAGCTCATCACAGTGACCTGGTGGCATCTCACGGACGGGCTGCTCAGGAGACTGGCAGGCAGGGGACAGGAAGTCCTGGGCTCCAGGCCAGCAAGGCAAGTGGAATGGCACAGCAGCAAGCTGGCAGCGCCTGCTGTTTACACGGCCTTCCAAAAGTCACATGCACGACTTCAGAGACGCCAGGCTCCTGAGACTCCGGGTTAAGGCTCTTCTTAAAGAATAGGTAGAAATACAACTTCACCACGGGTGCCTTACTAGATTAGTTTCCAAACGGAGCTAAGAACTTTACTTGGACATGTAGGTTGTTCTGTTTTCAACCAACAGAGGAAGTCCTAATTTAAGTCAACCAATAAATATTCTAAATTCCAACTTAAAAATATACTACATGATATGCTACTGACAAAAAAGATCTTAAAACACAAAACTTTGCCCCAAATGGAAATTTAATATAGATATGATTACTTTTTTTACAACAAAATGAAACAGCTGTCAATGGCTTCAAGGATTTTCTTTTCTTTTTTTTTGAGATGGAGTCTCGCTCTGTCACCCAGGCTGGAGTGTAGTGGCGCGATCTCAGCTCACTGCAAGCTCTGCCTCCCAGGTTCATGCCATTCTCCTGCCTCAGCCTCCCAAGTAGCTGGGACTACAGGCGCCCGCCACCACGCCCACCTAATTTTTTGTATTTTTAGTAGAGATGGGGTTTCACTGTGTTAGTCAGGATGGTCTTGATCTCCTAACCTGGTGATCCGCCCACCTCAGCCTCCCAAAGTGCTGGGATTACAGGAGTGAGCCACCGCACCCGGCCTCAAGGATTTTCTTTAACCTGAGTTTTAGAACTTGAATAAAACCCAAACTATGTGATTTACTCATCATCTTTACTTGTTCTAAAGTCCACAAGATTTGAAATTAAGTAAAACTTTAACTTGAAACTCATAGGAAAATACTATTTACTCTGACATCTTTGCCAATTTAAAAAACGCAGATTCTAGCTGTCTTTGATAATTTTACACTGCTGATTCCAATATGATGCTCTTTTAAAATTAAACCCCCTTCTCTAAAATTTAAGAATTCCTAAGCCAGTATCAGTAATTATCTGCATTTTGTAACATATTAACAATATAAATTATGCTAGATAAGAAACTGTTGGCCGGGCGCGGTGGCTCAAGCCTGTAATCCCAGCACTTTGGGAGGCCGAGACGGGTGGATCACGAGGTCAGGAGATCAAGACCATCCTGGCTAACACGGTGAAACCCCGTCTCTACTAAAAATACAAAAACTAGCCGGGCGAGGTGGCGGGCACCTGTAGTCCCAGCTACTCGGGAGGCTGAGGCAGGAGAATGGCGTAAACCCGGGAGGCAGAGCTTGCAGTGAGCTGAGATCCGGCCACTGCACTCCAGTCCGGGCGACAGAGTGAGACTCCGCCTCAAAAAAAAAAAAAAAAAAAAGAAACTGTTATAAAATACATCAAAAACTAAATACAGGCTTTCTCCATTATGAAATCTTTATAGTTTCATGTAAGGGATTCTGCTTTGGGTCTTAAGAAACTGGTAACTTTTTGAGTCTTTAAAAAAAAAAAAAAACCACTTTCCAGAATGATTTGTTTACTATTGTAAATCAAACAAGATATAAATGTGTAAGAAGAAGGTTAATAATTTTCCTCCTTGCCCCCTTGAAGTAATGTTGAGAGTCTGATAGGCACAGTACACTTTTCCATGCCTGTTGATACACACACGCCTCTAGAAATACAACCAGGTGTTTTCATACTTAAAAAAAAAAAAATGGAATCACACTACAAATATATTACTGTGAAATCTGCTTTTTACAAAATAGAATACTTCAAGCCAGGCACGGTGGCTCACACCTGTCATCCCAGCACTTTGGGGGGCCGAGGTGGGCCACCAGAGGTCAGGAGTTTGAGACCAGCCTGGCCAACATGGTGAAACCCCATCTCTACTGAAAATACAGCCAGGCCTGGTGGCAGGTGCCTACAGTTCCAGCTACTCGGGAGGCTGAGGCAGGAGAATCACTTGAATCCCAGGGGTGGAGGTTATAGTGAGCTGAGATCACACCACTGCACTCCAGCCTGGGTGATAGAGAGAGACTCTCTCCCGGCCGGGCGCGGTGGCTCACGTCTGTAATCCCAGCACTTTGGGAGGCCGAGGCGGGTGGATCACGAGGTCAAGAGTTCGAGACCATCCTGGCTAACACAGTGAAACCCCGTCTCTACTAAAAATACAAAAAATTAGCCGGGCGAGGTGGCGGGCGCCTGTAGTCCCAGCTACTCGGAAAGCTGAGGCAGGAGAATGGCGTGAACCCGGGAGGTGGAGCTTGCAGTGAGCCAAGATCATGCCACTGCACTCCAGCCTGGGTGACAGAGCGAGACTCTGTCTCCAAAAAAAAAAAAAAAAAGAGAGAGAGAGAGAGACTCCATCTCAAAAAAATAATACATAAATAAAAAATAGAATACTTCATACACTCCCGTCAAGTCAAGACACACAGGTGTTCCTTCCTTTTTAGGTCAATGGATTACTAAGAGTTAAACGATTTACTTAAAGTCGATTAAAGAAATACTGCCTGGTTTCCCTGGAGACCTAAGAAATAATTTTAAACGTATTGTGTTGCTTTTAAACATAAAGCACAGCTCAAAAGCCTAGAGGAGAGTAAGCAGAAATCTCCTTTTGGGTTTACAGAACAGACTCATCATTTGAGATAGGACTCCAAGTCCTTTGGTGTTTTAATTACGAAAATCACCATCGATGATCTGAATAAAATACAACGTGCTCCAAAGAACTATGGTCATTCAAGTGGGGCCTGAAAGGTTGCCACAGAAATGTGCTACACAGATTGCTGCGCTGTCCACAAGCAGCCCGACCCCCCACCCAGGGGGGCCTCTTCAGATCGGATCCCGTGACACCTCTGCTTCCGAATGGGCACCTATAGCCCACCCTTCAGTGCTATGACCTTGTGCACACAGAGGCTGCTGGCCCAGAGATTCTCTCTTCCTTTCTCAGGAATGTGAACTGGGACGCACTGCAAAACCGGGCGGGTAGCACCAGAAGCCTAAAGCTGGTGTGGCAAGGATGAAACACGCGAGGTGTCACGTGGTGGATCGGGACTGTTTACTCCCAACTCTGAGGCAGGTACAACCGTTCACATTCTTTGAAATTCTGGAAATAATAAATGTATTAAGACATCTTATTCCCTAGTACTGGTTTCAATGAAGTCCAACTCAACCCTCATCCGGACATGGGCAAGAACGAGATCGCTTCTACCTGCATGAGCTGGGCTCATCCTGCCACCTGTCCTCCTGAAGTTTCACAAACCCGGCAGCCTCTCTGGACTGTCCCGCCGGCGCCGTGTGGGGCGTGCACCTCTGGCGCAGGGACCCACCTGTGCAGGAAGTGCAGCTTGTGCATGGCGGCCAGCCCGGCGGCAATCTCACACGCCATCCTCTGCAGCAGCATGGTCTGTGAGTCCCCCCGCATGTGCTCCCGCTCGGTGCGCAGATACGCCTTCAGGTCGCCCTGCAAAAGTCAGCCCGTTTGAGTTTCAAAACGAAGCACAGGAACAAAGTGAGCACTTAAATACGTGCCTCAGTGAACACTAACTGTTAAGATTATTAGAAACTTCTTTTGTTCGTATTTAAAGAAGTTCCAACCCAACACTGCAAAAGTATAGACCACTATTATGCTTTTAGGAACATTCTAACTGGTTAACATTTTTGTCATATAAACACATGGAAAACAAAACAGTTTTAAAAAAGATAGTTTTGCAATGATGCACATTTAAACTAAATGCTGTGCAGAAGTAGAGAAACTCCCAGGTTACCTAAGAGATGACACGGAGAGTATAAGAAATGGTGCCACTCACACTGCTTGTTCTATGGATTCCAGGCAGCCCCCGGGCAGTGAGCGCTTCATCAAGAAGGCGCTGTGGCTACTGCCAAAGCTTGGAGGAGCAATGGAGTGGGAGAGAAGGAAAGAAAAATGGGCGGGAAAGGAGAAGTCCAGGCAGTACGGCAACAATTGCTTCAGGTCTCCCCCACCTTCCCCAGGACCCTGTGCTGTCCTGAGACGGTGAAGAGAGAGAACATTCCAGCCACTCCAGAAAAACTCACCACGTTAACAAGCCTACTCTTCAAAGGGGAACAACCTGAGCATGAAAATAAACAAACTTACAGTCAGACACCCAGCACATGGCCATGACACTGCGGGGCTCCCCAGGCCTCCTCCAAGACTTCCCTCTGTTATGCTGTCTTGATTTCATGATTTTCATTTAGGACATTATGTTTTGGGGAGTTTACAGTATAGCCGTTATGGGGAATACCCTTTTAAGGGAATAAAATCTTCCATATTCTCCTTACCACTGATTAAATATTTATTGATACGATTTCATTCCAAATTAAAGCTTCCTCGAGTCAGTTAATAAAATTCAGAAAGCAAGCCAATGGCTTTCAGTGTTCTTTAAATCTGAGTCAAGAAAAGACTCCTGGAGGCAGAGAGCAGGAAAAGAAAAAGAAAAAAGAAAAGACTCCTGAGGAAGGACATTTTCCTTGACCAACTAAAGAGTACACATCTTGTAACTGTTACTGAAGATAGCCAATTTATCAAATACCTCCCAGAATAAAACCTTAAAACACAGTATTCCTTTACAAACATTTGCCCATATTTAATACTGAGTACATTCTGAGGTAACTTCTAGGTCCACTCCAAGAATCTAAATTTGTTTCCATTCCCAGTTTCCAAGATCTTTACACGAGTGATAATGTTGATATTAATAGTCGCCACCATTTGTGCTTTGAGCCCTGAGCCAAGCGTTGTGTTAGGAGTTTTTGCACTTGCTACTGCAAACACAATTTGAGATGTTTACCAGATATGGAACTCAGGCTTAGGGAGGGTAAGAAATTTGCCCAAGGCCACAGAGCTAATAAATCGTAGGGCTGTGCTTCTACTTTTCGGTTTACCAGCTAGTCAAGAAAGTTCTGTTTAGCAAGTGAATTAAATCAGTATGCAGACAACATCAATGTATTTTGTAAGAATGAATATAAAACAACTGAAGGTCAATCCCATCAGTCTGCAGGGGGTCTCCCAAGCGTCACGTGACTGCTCTGCTAGGGCAGCAGTGGCCTTCCCTCGGTGCCGTGCACCTGGTATCACTGTCCTTCACACACTCCTTCCAAACGTGGTGCCCTCTCCTTTGTTCCCAACGAAATTAGAAGCCACTCCAGAGGAGAAAGAGACATTCTTTTTGTTCCTTGTAAAAACATATGAATATGACCCTCCATCCAGGTTAGGCTCTGTGGAGCTTGGGAGTTGGAAGGATAACAAATGATTGAGAAGACAATTAAATTCACCCAGAAAAATTCCAGCAGAAAACTCCAGGACTACAGGTGGATAGGAGTTTCATAAGGCAGCCCGTACAGAAAGTAAACATGAACAAAGCCTAAGTCTACCTACATTACCAGTGAAATGGCAATCAAATTCTTCTGCCTAACCCCTCGGCCACCAACACCCATCTAAGGAAAAAACTGCTCTCACACGAAAACATGGTTATGCTGGGCCGAATCTGGCCAATCTTCAAAATCAACAGCAGCTGCTGGCAGGCAGTGAACTGCGACTCCGGCCATGAAGGCAGGGGAAGCACAGACTGGGCGTGGCTGCTTCTCAAGGATACCTGAAGTATATCCACCACCACTTGCTGTTCTTAAAATGTCTTCTCTCCATAATAGTTCACTTCCCAAATTTCACTCAAAGACAGAATATAATCAACAGAAGGGGGTTTTACTTAAGAATAGATAAAATCTGTACATTCCAGGCAAAAATATCCTTAACCCAGGAATAGGGAATAACATCAAAGATTACTGGAGGCCCCTGGTCACAGTTCTCATGGATGAGACTTGTGATGGATTGTGTAAGATCCAGGGTTAGTTCTATGTTCCAGAAATGTCAGTAGAGCTCTCCTGGTACCACAGTTTAAAAGGAAAAATCAACATAAAATCTTTAATTAGCGTCAATATGTTTATATTAAGCAAGTATTAAAACTTGATTCATTCTATCCAAAACGGACAAACCTATATTTAGATATCGGATTCATTTGTATTTTAATGGTGCTTAGTGATATAATGATGATAATAATGGTGATTATTTTGGTCCATTGTTTAAAGAAAAAAAGCTCACCAAGAACAGCAAAGTATTCTGAATTAAAATAAACATTCCTTTATCCATGTTTTATAAATTTCTCAGCTTCCCAAACCCCCCCAAAAAACTCCCGAAAGAAAACTTATGACACTAGATGGCAGCAGAGCGCTACACCAAGCACTCCAGCAACAGAGCAAGTGACCTGCAATGCCTTCGTGGAATGAGTCATTCACACACCTGTAAATGGGTTCCTTGCAAGCCCCCTCCTCAATGCTGACATGAATGGCCAGGGCGGGCTTTCTACAGCTTTTCTGCAGGACACTGGGAGCAATGAATTAATTTCAAAACAGTGCAAAAAGTTAACAAGTAAATAGCTTTAGAACTGAAAAATTAAAGTCATCTATATGTTTAACAGGATGATTCTGGGGAAAAAACATAATTTTCAATAATTTTATTGAAAGGATGAAAGAATGATACAGACAGCGCAACAACCCCCGCTTCTGCTAATGAAACAGAAGACCTGCAGACTGGCGCAGCTGACGCCGCCACGCCTCCGCGCAGCCCGGGGCCTCTCTTCCCTCCCAGCAGCTCTCTTGCCTGCATCTATTTTTTCTCAGCCCCACTGGTCCCCCCACCCACTGGCATCCATAACCTTATACATCATCTCCTCTCTGGTTGCCATGGATTTCTTCGTCCTTGTGCCTTTCTAAGCTCAATCTTCTCGAGAGTCCGTCTCTTCTCTCTGCTCTGGCGCCCAAACACCTCCCAGGTAAACTCAGCCCTCCCCTCCCCAGCCCTCCAGTTCTCAGTCTCCTCTCTGTGGTTCAACTCCTCAGACGCCTGGTCGGTCCTGGCTCCTTGCTCAGGAACCCCTCAGCCCTATCAGAAGCACTTTCATCCACCATTCAGTGGCAGCTGCTCTCGCCAGGCCTATCAAGGAGTGACCTGCCCACTTCTCCCCAAGCAGAGCTGGCTGGGTCTCATCTCACCAGCGTTAATGGAGACGGGCCCATTCCTTCCTTGCTTAAACACGTCCTTCTTCACAAGCCTTCGGGCACCGCAACCTCCTGCGTTTCTTCCTATCCCACTGGCCGCTCCTTCTTCGGCCTCCCGACTGGCTCTGCCTCCTCTCGCTGATCCGTAAGGACCCCAGAGCTCCGTCCTGGTCCTCAGCCCTGGGGACGCTCCCTGCCCAGGGGTTCCAGCCACCCCATGGCTTGAAAGTCCATGCCTCACGTACACCTCTCTGGCCCAGCCCCTCTTCTCCTGACTCGACTTCCCTCACTGCTGTCTAAGAGTCCTCCGGCACAGACCTCCGCCAATCTCAGTAAGCGGCATCGCCCTTTTCCCAGTGGGTCAGACAAAAAGTGAAGATGTCATTGGTGAGTTCCGCCTCTAGGCGGCCACATCCAACCAAGTTCTGGGTCTGTTTTCAAACTACCTCTCATGCCTCCGCTTCTGTGGTGCTGGTCCCTGCACTCCCCAACCTTGAGGACCCACGCCTGCGCCAGTCCCCCTGCAGCCTCCCTGCACCCATTCGCCTGAGCAGCCAAAGCCAGTCCCTGAAAACATAAATCCAACTGTGATCACCTGTGTTCCTCCCTGCTGTTTTCTTTGTCTGTCTCTACCACTAGAAAGCAAGCTAGACATGGCTAGGACTCCATCTATTCCCTATTGTGTCTCTAGAACCTAGAACAGTGCTGGGCACACAGCATGTGTTTAATATTTGCTTAATGAATGGGAAGACAAAACACTTATGCAGACATTCTAAATGATGCCCTACAGGTTAAAGTCGAGACAACTGTTTTCCCAAGGCAGACCCCATCCTATCATTTCCATGTAATAATCTAAGAAGAATGAACTTAGAAGTAAATCTGAAATTTCACATTTTTACTGGGCTTTCAAATTTATTACTTCATTACTCTGTATATTAAAGCTAGCCAAAGACACTTAATTTGGGAAAATAATTTTTTTTTCTTTTTTCCAAGACAGAGTCTCGCTCTGTCGCCCAGGCTGGAGTGCAGTGGCGCGATCTCGGCTCACTGCAAGCTCCGCTTCCTGGGTTCAGGCCATTCTCCTGCCTCAGCCTCCCGAGTAGCTGGGACTACAGGCGCCCACCACCACGCCTGGCTAATTTTTTGTATTTTCAGTAGAGACGGGTTTCACCGTATTAGCCAGGATGGTCTCAATCTCCTGACTTCGTGATCCGCCTGCCTCGGCCTCCCAAAGTGCTGGGATTACAGGCATGAGCCACCATGCCCCTCCAAAAATAATATTCTTTAAGTAAAATCTGTTTCTCCTTGAAAGTAAATGTTACTTTGAGAACGGAGTCTAGATTATTCTAAAACTCAGTTAAAATACAGCCATGTGTCACTTAACACTGGGGATGCCTTCTGAGAAATGTGTTGTTAGGCAATTTCACCATCGTGCAAACGTCACAGAGCGCAAACGCCACAGGAACCTAGATGGTCAGCCTACTGTACCCCGAGGCTACATAGGGTGGTTTCTTGCTAAAGCCTAGGCTTCAAACCTATAGAGCATGTTACTGCACCGAATAGTGTAAGCCACTGTAACATGATGGCAAGCATTTCTGTATGCAGCCTTGACCTCCTGGGCTCAAGAGACACTTAGGCCACAGTAAATTTATATAAAAAATTGTTCCTTCTCAATAATAAATCTTGGCTTACTGTACTTTTTTGCTTTTTAATTTTTTAAAACTTTTGAGTCTTTTTGTAATAACACAGCTTAAAACAAAAACACATTGTACAGTTGTACAAAAATATTTTTATTTCTGTAAGTTTTTTTTTCTATTAAAAGTGTTTTTCTTTTTAGACTTTTACAGACAACAGTGAGGCCCCCATCAGCCTGCCCCAGCACCATAGGAGGGCGCCAGAGAACCTCTGCTGAGATCACGGCGGCCACCCCGTGTTGCTTGTGCTCCAGCTACACCTTGGTTATAAGCAGCGATGACCTGTCACTGCAGTGACGGGGAGAAGACAGCGCCTAGGAGCAGGCCGGCCACACACACGGGGAAGCAGTGCCAATGGACGAAATGCAGGGGAGGGGGAGCAGGCACCAGGGAAGACAGGAAGGGCCTGGCTAGAGGCAGCTGGAGCAGACTGTCAGCAAGGGCCAAGGCCGTAGTGCCCAGGCTGCAGCCAGGTATGGGGAGGGCCAAGGCCATTGGCAGGGCCCCAGCACAGGGCCAGGCACCGGAACAGGGCAGACCCAGGGACTGGGAACATACCAACGACCCAGTCACCCCCACACCTCAACCCATGTGGTCGTCCAGCACAGGCCTCCCCTCTGCTGGCTCTGGTCAGGAACCCCGTCCACCTGTGCCCCTGGCCCTCCTCACGCCTGTTCCACTGTGACTCCATGTCCCCTCTTCTCTACATGAGCTCCTTAGGGGCAATGACAAGTCATCCATCTTGGTGTGCCCAGTGCCTGAGGAGAAATGGCTGACCTGAGGTGCCCTGGTGCATGGGGCTTATTAATAACTACATTCATAAAGAAGAGCTGCCCATTAATTAGGCATTTCTGCACCAAAGGCCAATTCTAAAACGGAGGCCTCCCGCGGGTGGTCGCATTAAACCACCTGGTATAAAAGCACACAGGGCCGGGTCATTTCAGCACTTTGGGAGGCTGAGGTGGGAAGATTGCTTGAGACCAGCCTGGGTAATAGAGTTAAGACCCCATCTCTAATTTTAAAACAATACAATAAAATTAGAATAAAACCAAGTCACCCATAAACACACTCACCGTGGCACTAGTAACTCTACGCCCTCAGGCTGGTCCAGCACCAACCCTGACACAGCAGCGTGGGTCTGATTCTTCAGTCAGTTCCTTCCCCTCTCTCAGACTCGGTTTCCTCATCTGTAGACTGAAGCTACTCCTACGCGTCTCACAGCACTGTCAAGACAACTCACTCGATCGGAACACACATCAAATGCCCAGCACCAGGCCTGACCCAGAGAGCTCAGCCCTTCCCCATCGTACTCCCCATTGTGAGCAGTGGCTAAGGTTCCTTCCAGGTCTAAGAGCCCACGAGACTAAGCTCCTCTGATTCTGCCCCCAAGTCACCGCTCTTCACGAGAGATGGAAGAGTGCAAGTCCCACAGAGCAACGCGCTGCTGTCAAAGAACAGCCAGTGGACACCCTCCCCTTCTCCACTGCAAACTGCCTTCAGAAACTGACTCCGTGTTTTACTGGCTGAATTTAGTAAAGAAGCTCAGTACACAACATTCAAGAACACAGTATCATCTGCTCCAGAGCCAGGTGATGGAGCTGAAGAAATTGCTGACCAATAAGAAAGATTAGGACGTGGCGAAGGTTAGTGTACATCCTCCTCTTTCTCCCCTCGCTGGCAGCCTGGTCTCCAGCGTGCTTTGTTCCCTGTCCTTACCGCTTCCTCTTGAGCCTTCCCAACAGACCCAGCCGGCCCTGCCACCAGGGCACAATGTCCATCTCCACACTTCCTTTGCAAAGCCTTCCCCAGTGATCCTGGTTAGGATTCCGGTACTTCTATTTATTTAGTAATTAGAACCAATCAATTTTAATAACTAAAAATGGCCACGACTTACTGAGCATTTTCCTTGTGCTCGGTAATCTCATCCATCATCTTACTTAATGGTCAGGGCAGGTCTAAGGGGAGACAGTATTACTGCCATTTTACAGAAGAGGTTAAGGAATTTTCCAAGGTGATAAACCAGTGAGTGGCAGAACGAACATCAGAGCAGGCAAGTAAGGGGCTTATTCACTTCTGTGTTCCTTAAAGCACCAGGCAGCTTCTGGCAGTTCGAATTCGCTCAATCCATTTTTGTTGAGTGAGTGATCCTTAATCAAAAGTCTCATTGCCTTGATATTCACGTGAGAGCGGTGTGTACCTGCCATGGCAACAAGTTCTATAAAACACCCTCCAGTCATCTCTTGGCTCCTCTCATAAACACTGCCGCCGTCAGCAACGCAGATCTGTGGCTGTAGGCCAGCTACCAAAAGCACTCAGAAGAGTTTTCATTTACCTTCATAAAAATTCCATGATTAAGTGCCTTTTAAAAACAGGCTGGTTAATTCCATCTTACAAGGAATTAAGTAAGTGCAAAAATATTTTCTCCTTTCTACTTGGAAGATGTTATCACTGGGCACGATGACTGCAGGATGACGGCTGAAAAGGCCACTGTTCATTCAATCGCTCTTGACCTGCTAAGACAGGCAGAGATAGCCGGTCCTTCACCATGGCCACAGCAGCTTTTTACAGAGCCTGGTCCGCTGCCCTCTGTGTCCTTTGGACTGTGGCCAGGGGGCAGGTCCTGCCTCGAGTTATACCCCTCTGATCAGAAAGGCCTGTTCCTGGGCAGGTTTTGGGTCATCCAGGCTCAGTGTCAAAGTGAGACTTTGGTGTGTCCCATGGGACAACCCTTGGTCCCTTCAGGTGGACACCCTCTCTGGCTCCCTGCGCTGGTGCTACCTGACCGCTCTTGCCACACAGTGGGAGCCCAGAGAAACTGGACTTCAGTGCCAAGAACCCCGTCAGGCCCCTAGTCCTTGCTGCTGGAAAATCTGTTCCTTTTCAAGTTTACGAGGGCCCAGAAGTAATATGTATGAAATTGACCAAGGAAACAATGTGACCTCTCACCGCTGGACAAGTTGGTGGCGCCCTGTGTTTATGACCTTGACTCTGACATAAGACTGGCCACGCCAAGTGATAACCAAAGATTTTCAAAGGGCATCCTAGCCTCCTCTTAACACAGGTAACACCTGACACGGCGCCTTAAATTGTGGGAGGTAATTATCCTTTTTTTTTCTACTGGGGTAAAAAAAAAAAATGCATAAAATACCACTTGGCATTGTAACCATGTCTAAGTTTACAATTCCAGAGTTAAGAACATTCTCCTTGCTGCACAACCATTACCGCCAGCCCCCTCCAGAACTTGTTCAACTCACAAAACTGAAGCTTTGCACCCATTAAACAACTCCCCATTTCCCAGCCCCAGCCTGCCCCTGGCACCCATCTTTCTACTTTCTGTCTCTAAGAATCTGACTACTCTAGGTACCTCCTGTAAGTAGAATTACACAGAACTTGTCTTTTTGTGACTGGCTTGTTTCACTTCGCATAATGGCCTCAAGGTTCATTCATGCTGTAGCCTGTGTTGGAATTTCCTTCCTTTTAATAATCCTCTATTGCACAGAGCAGATTTGGTTTATCCATTCATCCATCGACGGACATTTGGCCACTTCCACCTCCCAGCTACTGTGAATAGTGGTTTCGGTAATAATCCATTATTGTGAATAACGTGTGCAAATATCTGCCTGAGGGCCTGCTTTCACTTCTTTTGTATACATCCCTAGAAGTGGAACTGGCTGGATCATATGGTAATTGTATTTTTAATTATTTGAGGAACAATGATTGTTTAAAAAATTGTATTGATCAATGTACCATTGGGTGGGATGCTTAAATTAAATACAGCTAGTAGCTTTGCACTGCCAGTGGAAGTTTTCGGTGGGGTCCAGAGCTCCTCAGGATGTTCATAAGTGAACGTCCCCGAGTGACTTACGAGGGTCACATAAAATGTGTTTCATGAAGTCACATCTGTTCATTCTAGAAGGCTGTATGTATAATATCCACCCCAAAGTATAATCAAATCTAGGTAAGTTACTATGCTTTGAATACTTAGTCTAAGTATTTGGATAACATATATTTAAGTCTGAGCTCTGAAATGGCTGGGGAAAAAAATTATAAGGATGCTGAGTTAAAGAACAGATGTATTTCTTATATTTTCATAAAAATGGTGTCTGTACAATGATAAAGATACAAATAATACTCTAGAATTTTGTCAATACTGCATCATTTGTGGTAACATAAAGGAGTTATTTCGCTATGTTTTTGTGTCTCTTTATAAAACAGGTTAAATTACTACTCCCAAGAAGGACAGCTGCTATAAAAAATAAATTAAAAGAGCATTAAAACAAAGCCCATCTTCTGAACCCATTCAGAAAAAAACATGAAGCAGAGTGGCCAAGGTCTTTGACCATTGTATGAAAAAACTAACATTGTCTACTGGAACTTTCAGGGACAGATGCAGACGGGCAAAGAAGAACTGGAAAATGCTAAAACATATGAGATAGTTTTCCAAGCCACTTCCATCAGCCGAGAAATGGGCGATTGTCAAATAGACGCTGACTCCAGCTCTATTTCTGTGATGGTCACTCACAAAGAATATGCTTCAACTGTTATTTATAATTAATATAAGGAGCTTAGGGACCAAAAAAGGCAACATGAAACATCTCAGAATAGTGGGCCTCTGACAAGCAGACCTGCCTCGTCACCTAAGGGTGCGTCTCTGTGTCTTAACTTTTTTGTGTTGATTCCGTGTCAGTGCCAAAATCACCTACCATGGGTCACACAGAGCTAGACTAAAAGGAAGCTCTTTTTATATCACAATAACCTAGGATCATACATTTTATAACTCTGATCATATTGAGATTATCAAAACCAATTATATAATAATATGCAATAAAAACCTGAGAAATCCCAGTACGAACTCCTTCCTCTTAGCTCTCAGGCCTCTACTAAATAATTGATCATGTGTCACCTCTCACTGAGGGACCTGGAGGACAATGAGCACACAGTCTCAGCATCTCCAGGGTGCAGCTGCCTTACTCCAGTTAAGTGTCCAATAAATAAGCACCCTTCACAATGGTAGAGAATATGGGGTGGCCCAGAAAAGTAGGTTTAATTCCAGTTTTCCTTACATGGAGAGAGAGCTCTAGGAGGTTCCAGCTCCTTTGGGGCAGGATTAACATATTAATTTTAGACTTTGTTAGGTTAAAAAATGTGCATGTTGTAATTTCTAGTGTGACCACACAAAAAATTAAGAAACAAATATCTAAAGTCCAAACTTGTAGATGGGGAAAATTGAAACAAACAAAAAAAAATTGAGAATTCCAAAGAAGAATAGAAAAAAAGCAAAGAAGAAAAATTGTAAAACGGTACAAAAAAGAATACCAAATAGGTAGATAAATTACAAATATCGCACTAATTACAAGAAATGTAAATGAACTACATATTCCATTTTAAGTGACCAAGATTGCAAGATTTAAAAAATTTTTAACAACAAACTATTTACAAGAGGTGTAAACCAGAGAAGAAAAGGATTGACAAAAATATAATTTGACAGGCAAATTCTAACCAAAAGAAAGTTGGTCTAACTATATCAGTATCAATAAAAGCAGACTTTATCTTTATTAACGCTTTTAACCTTAAAGAGAGCCCCTTCATAATGACAGAAGGTTCAAATTATAGGAAATTATACCAACCTTAAATGTTCATGCCTACATAACAGGGCACCAAAATGTAAAAACAACCAGAATTATAAGGAAAATCTATAACCAGAGCCTCTCTCAGTAACCGATAGAAAACTGACTCAAACCCCCTCCACACTCCTTCCCCCAAATCAGAAGATACGAGAGATTTAAACCACCTCACAAACTTGACCCAGAGGACCCAGAAACAATACTTTAAGGAAGAACATCAGAACACTTTTTCTTTTTTTTTTTTCCAGCATCTACAGGCACGAAAAAACAGTGATCCTGGAGTGAAGATGAACGCAGCCCAGAAGAGAGCCACAGCTGACTCAAAGCCAACACCTAAGACGAGCAAGAACGACTTAGTTGCTATAAGCCACAGATATTTGAGGGTCACTATTACATCATCCAACGAAAGCTAATGTTACCAAGTTCATTAATCAACCACCTCTGCCAATGAGAGAAATATTCGAATCACACTTAGGAATTAAAACAAAAAAATCACGAGGCTTACTGTTCTTTATTTAAACAGATGAAAATGTTATTTGACTTAACTGGGAATTTGTTTTGGGGTACTCCTATTTTTCTATGCATAGCCACGGAAGTTTTAATGTCTGAAAACTGAGATGATGCAAAGAAATCAATTAAAACCTGACTCATCCAATTAACAGCTCACCACTGTTTTTGGAAGATAACAATTACATGCTAAAAATGGGCTTTTCAAAAAGATGAAATCTTCTGCATGCAGGAAAAGATGTTCAGAGGAAATTTCACACAGAAATTACTATTGAAATTATTCATAAAACTGCACAAAGAACAATCTTGCCAACTGTCTCAATAAATATTATCATGCTAGGAAATAAGGTTTTTAAGAAAATAAATCTAATTCTTTAAACATATAAATGTCACATACATTTGCTATTTTCAGATGCTGACAGATCAGGAGTACTTGAGGTAAAGAGATTGGGCTCTCTCAGGCGGTTAAAGTGTTCCAAGATGTTTCAAGCCCAGTTCAAGCTCTTAGGAGGGGCACATCTAGATCCAAGCTCTGGCTCTGGCTCTGCTATACACTTGATCCACAACATGGCCATCACATGTAAAGTATGGACAAATATTGGCACCTAACTCTGGAGTTTGTTATCATTAAGTGTGGTAAGGCAACTAAACAGGTTAGCACAGGGACTGGAGTGTAACAAACCACTATGTAAGTGTCAGTCAACAGTGTCACTATCACCAAAGGTAATAAAAAGTAACACATCATAAAGTTCTTCAAGTGGGGGACAGACATGAAAGCAACCCCTCATCCAGTATGTCCATCTGTCAAAAACGCTTGAGTACAACCTTGGAATGCTCGAACTTGAATTCCTTCTAAAAACTTACCAAGTCGCAGAACTCAAACACCAGGAGGTAGGGGATCGCTTCTACACACTGTCCAACACACTGAAGAATATTTGGATGCTGAAGAATACTGGGAAAAATAAAAGCCATAATACTGTTCATCAGGAAGCATGATAATAACATGATTCAAACAAAAGCATAATAACAAAATTATTCACACAGTAATTCAAATTTTTTCATAATAATTTATATATTTAAATAAATGACAGGCTGAAAAGGTCATGAAGATTATACTTAAAAGGTGTATACTAAGTTATCTAGTAAGTAATTCAAAGCCAATCAAGTGAATATTTTCACAAATTAAAAAAGAAATCTTAACATAAGAAACCTAAAAAATTTTTTTCAAGAGACAGGGTCTCGTTCTGTCACCCAGGCTGGAGTGCAGTGGTGGAATCATAGCTCACTGCAGCCTCCAACTACTGGGCTCAAGGGATCCTCCCACCTCAGCTGGCCAAATAGCTGCCATTACAGGCACATGCCACCATGCCTGGCCTCAAGAATTTTTATCTTTAGTAATTTAAGTTTAGAGATAATATTTTAAAGCAGCATTTAAAAGAGGGCAGACTATACAGTCATCCCTTAGTACCTCCGGGAGACTGGTTCCATAAATCCCTGAAGATACCCAAATCCAAACCAAAGATGCTTAAGTCTCTAACATAAAATGGTGTCATATCAACACATAACCTTCGCACATCCGCCCATATAAATCATCTCGATTACTTGTAATACCTAATAAAATGTAAATGCTATGTAAAAAACTGTTATACTGTATTGTTTATATTTTTTTACTATTGAATTATTTCTATTTTTAAATATTTTCAATATTTTTAATATTTTTAAAAAATAATTTCAATCACCATTGGTTGAATCCATGAATACAGAACCCGTGGATACAGAGGACCAACTGTATATACAAATTCAGTAAGTATTTCAGCCAGGACAAAAAAAGGAGAGCTGATCTGTACAAAAGATGGAAAAACTAGTTGGGTGTGGGGACGTGCAACTGTGGTCCCAGCTCCTCAGGAGGCTGAGCTGGGAGTACTGCATGAGCCCAGCAGGTGGAGGCTGCAGTGAGCCATGACTATACCACTGCACTCCAGCCTGGGGGACAAAAAAAGACCCTGCCTCAAAACAGTGACAACAACAAGACAACTTCAATATGTATTTCAATCCGGATATTAAATAACTCAGTTTCTCCTTCAGGCTATCTAGCTTATACATTCTTTTCCATACATTTCCACAGTATATGCAAACTCCTTTTGGAAAATATTGTGTCCAAAAGAAAATATAGTTAAATAAAAGGTATGCCAAAATAGGTTTTTGTTTTTTGTAAAAACAAAAACAAAAAGCCTTTTATTTGGATACAATTATGAATTTACAGGAGTTGCAAAGACAGCAGAGAGAGGTCTGCTTTACCCTTCACCCAGTTTCCTCTGCTGGTTCCATCTGATACAATGACGTACAGTACAACACCCAAACCTGGGAGCTGCCACTGTGATAAAGTGTGTGCAGGGCTTCTTGCCGGGTCTGCACGTGCACAGATGTGTGTAACCATCACCTCGATGGAGACTCAGAACTATCCCATCACCACAAAGATCTTCCCACCCCACCCATGTGTACCCCTGGCAACCACTAACCTGTTCTCCATTTCTAGAATGTTCTAATTCTAAGAATATTATATAAATGGAATCGGTATAGTATGTGACCTTCTGAGATTGATTTTTTCACTCAACATAATCCCCCTGAGATCATCCAAGGTGTTCCATGTGTCAATGGTTCTTTTTTTTTTTTTAATGTGGGAGCAGTACTCCAGGAATGTACCGCTTTGCTGAACCACTCACCTACTGACAGACATGTCAGTTTTTCCAACTGTTGGCTGTTACAAACAAAGCTGCTATGAACAATCATGCAAGGGTTTTTGTACGGAAGTAAGTTTTCACTGCTCTGGAATAAATGTCAAGGGGTGCAACTGCTGCGTCGTATGATGTGACGGTTAATTTTGTGTCACCTTGGCTGGGCCATAGTGCCCAGGTATTTGGTCAAATATTATCCTTATTATGTTTCGGTAAGGGTGTTTTTTCATGAAATTACTGTCTGTCTGTCTCTATCTATCTACCTACCTACCTACCTACCGAGACAGGGTCTCACTCTGTCATTCAAGTTAGGGTACAGTGGTGTGATCATGGCTCGCTGTAGCCTTGAACACCTGGGCTCAAGTGATCTTCCTGCCTCAGCTTCCTGAGAAGCTGAGACTACAGGTGCGTGGTGCCACCCTGCCCAACTAATTTTTTTGATTTTTTTGTACAGACAGGGTCTCACCTCATTGCCCAGGCTGGTCTCAAACTCCCGGGCTCAAGCAATCCTTCAGCTTCAGCTTCCCAAAAAGGCTAGGATTATAGACCTGAAGTACCGTGCCCGGCGGATCATTATTTAGATCGGTGGACTTGGAGTAAAGTAGATCCTGCAACAATGGTGGGCCTCATCTATCAGCTGAAGACCCTAACAGAACAAAGACTGAACTCCCCCACAGGAGAAGGAATTCTGCCAGCAGAGGGCCTTCAGCCTTGAACTATAACATCGACTCTTCTCTGGGTCTCCAGCCTCCTGGTTCACCCTGCAGACTCTAGACTTTCCAGCCTCCATAACTTCATAAGCCAATTCCTTTAAAAAGGTCTCTTTCTAGATATACACGTACATACACATCCTATTGGTTCTGTCCCTCTGGAGAATGCTAATGTATAACTAATGCTAATATATAACTAAATGTATGTTTTGTTTTTTTAAGCAACTGCCAAGCTATTTTCTACAGTGGCTCTATCATTTTACATTTCCACCAGCAATGTATGAGGGATCTAGTTTCTCCACATTCTTGCCAATATTTGGTATTGTCACTTTTTTCATTACAGCTTTTCTAATAGGTATGAAGGGATCTTAATTCATTTCTTTAGTGGCTAGTGACACTGAACATCTTTTCATGTGCTTATTTGCTACCCATGTTATCTCCTCTTTGGTGAAATGTCTCAATGTCTTCTGACAATTTTCAAACTAGGTTATTTTTTCTCTGTGAGTTTTGAGAGTTTCTTATACATTCTAGATGAGTCCCATGTCAGCTATGTGGTTTCCAGCTATTTTCTCCCAGTCTGTGGCTTGTCTTTTCACTGTTACCAAGGTCTTTCACACAGCAAATGTTTTTAATTTTGATGACACAATTTATCAGTTTTTTTAAGAAAGTTTAGCCATATTTTTGTTGCTCCTTCTTCTTTTCTAATGTTCCAAGATGCCTCCTTCTATCATTTCTATTTATTAGAAAACTGTCATTCTTTTAAGGTAGATTTGCTGGCAATAAATTCTCTTAGTGTTCTTTCGTCTGAGAATGTCTTGATATTCCCCCTTCATTCCTGAAGGATATCTTCTCTGGAGAAAGAATTTCAGAGTTCTTTTCCTTAGAAAAGTGAAAAATGTGCCGACTCCTTCTGGCTTCCAGGTTTCTGATGAGAAATCGGCTGCCCTTCACATTGCTTCCCCCTATAGGTCAAGTGCTGTTTCTGTCTCCTTGCTTTAAGGATTTTTTGTCTTTCATTTTCAGAAGTTTGACTATGTGTCTTGGCACGGATTTCCTTGGGTTGATCCTGTTTGGCATTTTCTCAATTTTTTAAATCTGTAGGCTTTTTCTTTTCCAAATGTAGAAAATTTTAGCCACTATTGCTTTGAATCTTTTTTCAGCCCCATCCTCCACCTCCTTTCCTTCTGAGACATCTATGACACGAATAATGCTGGATCTTTTGTTATATTTCCCCATGTCCCTGAGGCTGTAACTGAAATGAAGAGTTCCTGTATTTCTCAGTCCTGAGGTTTCCATTTAGGTCTTCTTTATGTTTTCTATTTCTCTGCTGAGACTGTATTTTTTTGTTTTAAATGTGATGCAATTGCTCACAAAGCACTTTTATGACGAGAGCTTTAAAATTCTTGTTGGGTAATTCTAACATCTCTGTCATCTGTGTTGGAATCTGTTGTCTTTTCTGGTTTAGGCTCAGTTCTCCTGGTTCTTGGAATGCTAAGTGATTTTCAGATGATGCCTGGACATTTTGGGTCTTATGAGACCCTGGAACTTATTTAATCATGTATGTTGCAGGCAGAAATCCCACAGTAGTTTTAAACACCTGACTTTCAACAGACCACAGACTAGCCTTACAGAACACATGACAAGGTTTACTTACTAGTAAGGTTCTCCATTTTTCAAAAAAGTATCTTGTTCCTTTGGGCTGGCACTTGCTTTTAACTCCTTCACGATGACTCTCGCTACGCTAGTGCCCGTGTAAATCTCTCCCAAGAGAACCTAAAAGCAAAGAACAGTTTTTTTGTGTCATTTCCATCAAAACGATAAGAGTCTGTCGTATTTACCAGGAAATGGAATACAGGTGAACAAGTTAAGCAATAAGCAGGTGACCTTCTATTCTTTTACATACTAACTCACCAAAAGCTTGGAAAACTCAAAATATTTTTCTTCAGCAAAAGGATAATTTTAAACCATTCACCAGATATTTACAATATTCACATATTTACGTATATTTCTTTTCCATTTATTTAAAAATGTATTTATACTTATTTGTATTTGAGTTATTTAAAAATGTATTCTACTTCAGGGACATTATTACTTCACAGAAGTGCAATTTATATGTTCAGTTCCAACATAACTCAAATGTTCCTCAAAAACACTTCCACTAAGTTTTGTTATTTAGTCTGCTACACGTATGAGAAGTAAACTGACAGATGTTAATTATAATCAATCATTGCCCTGAAACTTAAAAACCTATCATACTCCATCCAATGATACCCGGCCTTGATCTCCTACCAAAACTCCCTTCAAAACAGCCCACTGAAATCCACAGAACATGAAATGAGAATGTGCCGCCTCACAGAAAAACTAGCTACAAGGGAAATGCTAAATAATTTATAAAACAGGACAATGCCAAGGTATTCCAAAGTGCAATATTTAAGATGAAAATGAGAATAAAGGTTTTTATTTAACTCTAGAGAATGATAAAAAAAAAAGAGAATGATCAAAAAGACTTCTTTTAAAATAGTTCCTTTTAAAATAGATTAATTTTAATGTCCTGAAAATAGAGTAAGAACCTGAACAGAACTCAATGTGTTTATTAGAAATATAAGGACAGAAAAATGGAAGACAAGAAATTCTGATAATTAACTAAATCCCCCCCTTTTTTTTTTTTGAGACTGTCTTGCTCTGTCACCCAGTGGTGCAAATATGGCTCACTGCAGCCTCGAACTCCTGGGCCCTGGAGTTCCTTCTGCCTCAGCCTCCCGTGTAGCTGGAACCACAGGCATGTGCCACCCCACTCAGCTAATTTTTTTTTAAGAGATGGGGTTGTGTTATGTTGCCCAGGCTGGTCTCAAACTCCTCGCCTCAAATGATCCTCCCCACCTGGGCCTCCAAAAGCACTGGAATGACAGGCATGAGGCACCATGTCCGGCCTACTGCTCCTTGCGGAGTATAACTCAAGAGAGTTGTCTAAATGCACTGTCTCCTCTTTCTCTCTTGAATCCATTCCACACAAGGATGTGCCATCACCATTTCCCAGTGAGCAGCTTCTTCCAAGGATGCCAAGGAACTCACGCTGCTGAATCCTCATTCTCCCAGGCTTCATCTTCCTCCATTTGTAAGCTGTAGCATTACTACAATTAATCTTCTTGGAACTTTCAGAAGACTCCTATCTCCTGGGCTTCTCCCTCCTCACTGCTTCTCCCTGACTGCACTGGCCTCTCTGTGCTATAGGGCCTCCCCCCTGGTTTCCACTTTGAAATTCTCCATGACTTCACCTAGTCTCCTAGCTTTGAATACATTCTAACAGTGAGATCGCTCGGATTTACATCTCCAGCCTGGACCCTCTCTCCTCAACTCTTGCTCTGCATTTCCAGTTCAGCTACTTGGTGCCCCCACTGAGCTGTCTAACAGCCGACTCACATCTGACATAGCAAAGGTAAACTCCCGATTTCCTCCTCCTCCTGCCTCTCCTGCAGTGTCTGTTGCATTTCAGTTGACAGCAACTCTGTTCTTACAATTCATCAGGTCCTCAGCAGTCAACCTCACTGCCTTTCCTCCACAGTCCAAGTCTCATCCCCCCTAAGTCTGCACCCGCATGCTCTCGTCTGAACATCTGTCTTGGGTCCCACCCCTTCTTGCTGCCTCACCGCTACCATCCAAGTTCAAGCTGCCTGGGCCTCTCCCTGGATGCCTGTAGGAGCCTTCTAGTCCATCTCCTCCCTGCTTTCACCTTTCCCCTCTATGACTTCCAGAGTGATCCTTTTAAAAAGGTCACTCAATTACATCATGATCTCTCAAGCACCAGAGTATTTCCCTGTTTCACTCTGAGTAAGACAGTCTCTAGGCACACAATATCCCAGATCACCTGCCTGCCCTCTACCTCTCTGAGCCCACCTCCCACAACTTGTTTGCTGTGTGACCCTCCCAACTAGATATCTAAGCCTTGTGAAGACAGGGTGTTGTTTTATCTCTCATACAGGACTCCACTCAGGTCAAGGTTTGACTCATCTTCCTCCACATCGTGCCCCTAGCACCAATAACAATGGCTGCTACGTTAACAGGTTTTGCTGAATGGTGCGGAAGAGAACTCATACAGTTGGGAGGACATGAAAGATACAGACAATGCTGAAGGGAGGGAGAAGCAGCAGCAGATGGCTGACTACTGGGAAGTGCATCCTCCCATCATAAGCACCATGCTTACAATGTAATCCCTACTCCATTAGGAACCTCTTGCAGAGCACGACTGCGGTACTGTGGAAATGGGTGTAATTACTCCTTCTGAGCCATCTACGATAAAAAGATCAACAAAGCATTGTTACTACAGGCCACTTGACAGGCTATGAGAGAAGGCTAGTTCTTCATCATGGTCTTCGTTGTAAGACCGTATTTACAGTTCTAAAGTGGCTTAAGTGCTATAAGGGGAAGGGATTAAAAAAATAATCTAACCTGAGGAGGATACAAAACTGAAGCTGCTAAGATTCCAGGCTTCTTTTCCCTTCTTACTTTCTTATGTCAACAATTAGAAAAGTCTCCGATACATTTTTTTTAAAGGCCTTTGTTATGGTCGAAATGTTTGTGTCCTGTGTCCTCTCCAAATTGGTAAGCTGAAACCTAATAACCAACGTGATGGAGAGGAGGAGGGCCTTTGAGAGCAAATGGGATTCACATCCTTCCAAAAGAGGTCCCAGAGAGCTGCCCTGCCCTTCAACCACGTGAGGACGCAGCAGGAAGGCGCCACCTTCACCTGATGCTGAGTCAGCCAGCACCTCGATCTCGGACTTCCCAGCCTCCAGGACTGTGAGAAATAAATTTCTGTTGTTTATAAGCCACCCAGTTTATGATATTTTATTATAACAGCCTGTAAGCCATAAGACAACCTTCCCGGAAAAGGCTCGACACACAGCAAGGCTGAATCTCACGCCCCCACGCTGCCACAGGGGGAATGGGAAAGGAAACTCAATTAGTACTGCAGGGCCACAGGGCACGTGGAACTCCACACAACACAATTCTTCATCAGCCCTGCACTGAACACAGTATCATTCAGAGGGAAACAAACAGAAGCGAAGAGCATCTTACCTTTCCAAACCACCCATTTCCAATCTCCTGTATGTAGTTCAGACTGTGGCGGGCAACCTGAGACTTCAATCCCTCTGTAGAGAAAAAAACATTAAAAATGAAATGTAAGTATCTAACCAAAATAAAATAAATATTAAATATACAATCTATAAAGTAGAAACACATAAAGGCTTGTGCAAATAAAGGTAGGAATATATACATAAAACACCTCTTTTAAACGAATCATGCCAAAACAGCTTTAGGCTTTAAAACTGACAGTTTTTTTTAATGAGTTTCCTGCCAATTCTTTAATAACTCACATTGTTTTTTCTGATCTAACTACTCTCATGTAACCACCAATCACCACGCCAATGGCCTTTACTTAGTTCTTATTTTCATTTCTCTTGAACAGCTCACCTAGACATATGATTAACCCTCTTAAACTACTCTCCTTATTATTTTTTTTTTTTTTGAGACGGAGTCTTGCTCTGTCGCCTGGGCTGGAGTGCAGTGGCCGGATCTCAGCTCACTGCAAGCTCCGCCTCCCGGGTTTACGCCATTCTCCTGCCTCTGCCTCCGGAGTAGCTGGGACTACAGGCGCCCGCCACCTCGCCCAGCTCGTTTTTTGTATTTTTAGTAGAGACGGGGTTTCACCATGTTAGCCAGGATGGTCTCGATCTCCTGACCACGTGATCCGCCCGTCTCAGCCTCCCAAAGTGCTGGGATTACAGGCTCGAGCCACCACGCCCGGCTATTTTTTAAAAAGTTTTACCAAAGTATAATCAGTAAAGTCCACATATTTAAAGTATACACTTTGATACACATTAATATTTGTACGCACCTGTGGAACCATCACCTAAATAAAATATGGAACATCTCCATTACCCCTAAATCTTCTCATACCCACTAGTAATCCCTTCTACCTGCTCCCATCTCTGCACAACCATTCACGTGCTTTCTGCACTATACTTTGTATTTTCTAAACTGTTATGCAACCAGAATCATAAGGTATGTACTCTTTTTTCGATGGTATGGCTTATATAAATTATTTTAAGATTCAATCAAGGTCTGGAGTATATCAAGAGTTTATTCTTACTTTTATGACATAGAGATTTCCCCTGAATGAATATACCACAGTTTGTTTATTCATTCACAAGAGGATGGACATTCATGTCGTTTACAGGTTGAGGCTATCACAAATCAAGGTGGTATAAATACATGAATGCAAATCTTTGTAGGGACAAATGCTTTTGTTTCTCTTGAATAAATACGAAGGAGAGGAATGGTGAGATCATACGGGAGGTGTCTCTTTAACTTTTCAAGAAGCTGCCAACTGCTTCCTAAAAGATGACCAGCACATGAGAGTTCCAGTTGCTCTGTCTCTTTGCCACCACTTGGTGTAGTCAGTCTTTTTCATCTCAGCCATTCTAAAGGGTATGCAATCTTACTTTTCATTTTTATTTTCCTAATGCCTAATGATGTCAAGTCCCTTCTCATTTGCCTATCTGCCATCTGTATATCTTCAGAGGTGACATATCTTTGCAAACCTTTGCCTCATTTTTATTGGGCTGTTTCTTATTATTGAGTTTTGAAAGTTCTTTCTATCTTCTGAAACCAAGTCCTTTCACAAATATGTAATTTGCAAATGTCCATGGCTTGACTTTTCATTCTCTTAACACTGTTTTCCAAAACATTTTAAATTTTAAAATCTGAATTTGAATTTCCAAAAAGCTTTTAATTTTGATAAGGTCCAATTTATAAGTATTTCCTTTTGTGAATGGTGCTTTTAGTGTCCTATCTAATAAATCTTTGTCTAAAGATTATAAAGAGTTTATTCTAGAAGTTTTATAATTTTAGGTTCTACATTTAGGTTTATGACACATTCTGAGTTAATTTTTACATATGGTGCAAGGTATGGATCAAAGTTCGTTTGTTTGCCAATGAATATCCAGTCGCTCCAGCACCATTTAACTGCACCTGTCAAATTAACTGACAGTAGTGGAAATGGTGACAGCAGTGGGAATGGTGGAGCAGAGACATCTCCTCTGGCAGCTGTCCCTTCCAAGAAACACTGAAACTCTAGAACATGGTCAAAGATTTACAGCAATCAAAGCGAGCCAGGAGAAAGTCCACTGACACAGGGTAGAATATCTTTGTAGCTTTAACTTACCCTGCTTCCCCAATCTCCCTCCTCAGTGCAGCCTCAGTCTTAAAGATGACCTGTGTTCCCAGGTGGGTACCAGGGTCCACAGGAAGCACAGTGGACCTTATTCCCAAGGAACTATGTTTGTCTTGACCTAACTAGGGTTGCCCTGAGGAACTGCCACAAGTGGTTTCTCTTGGTTTCACAAAACTCACAATTCTATCAGGATGAAGTGGTCACATATTCCTCGAAAACAGCAAAAGGCAAATGAGAACAAGCTACTGCCACCTAGGGCAAAAAGTAACAGTCAAGGCCAACAGTACACATGCTGAGAGCTTTGGCAGAAGAGCTGGGGAGTGAGATTTTGGAAGAGAAAGGGGGCTTTGGAAAGCTCCTGTGTAGAAGGGAACCTAGATAGCCACGTGTATGCTCAGGGCAGGATGCGTGCTCAGAAAGGCTGAGAAGAACACAGGCTTTCAGCTGGGGCTGGTCTCCAGGCCCAATACAAGAAGGAAGTGAAGGCTAAGGCAGGGTTATAAACGGCCTGGCTAGGTGTTGAAGGAGTGCCCTAACAGAGCCAATCTGCAAAGACCTAGACAATATTTTTTGTTTTCTTTCTTCACTACTACTTCTCTTTTGCACATCACATTATTCAAAATGTCCAGTTTCAAACAAAAAAATTATGAACATGCAAAGAAACAAAAATGTGGCCCATTCACAGGTAAAAATGAATGAACGGAAACTGTTGCTGAGAAAACAGATATTGGACTAATTATTAGACATGACTTTATTTTTTATTTTTATTTATTATTATTATTTTTTGAGACGGAGTCTCTCTCTGTCGCCCTGGCCAGAGTGCAGTGGCACGATCTCAGCTCACTGCAAGCTCCATCTCCTGTATTCACACCATTCTCCTGTCTCAGCTGCCCAAGTAGCTGGGACTACAGGCACCCGCCACCACGCACAGCTAATTTTTTTTTTTTTTTGAGACGGAGTCTCGCTCTGTCCCCCAGGCTGGAGTGCAGTGGCGCGTTCCTGGCTCACTGCAAGCTCCGCCTCCCAGGTTCACGTCATTCTCCTACCTCAGCCTCCTAAGTAGCTGGGACTATAGGCGCCCGCCACCATGCCTGGCTAATTTTTTGCAGTTTTAGTAGAGATGGGGTTTCACCGTGGTCTCAATCTCCTGACCTTGTGATCCGCCCACTTTGGCCTCCCAAAGTGCTGGGATTACAGGCGTGAGCCACCACGCCCGGCCGCTAATTTTTTGTATTTTTAGTAGAGACAAGGTTTCACCGTGTTAGCCAGGATGGTCTCAATCTCTTGACCTTGTGATCGATCTGCCTGCCTTGGCCTCCCAAAGTGCTGGGATTATAGGCATTAGCCACTGTGCCTGGCCCAAGACTTTATTTTTTTAATTAATTTTTTTTTCCTTTCTTTTTTTTGAGATTGAGTCTCGCTCTGTCACCCAGGCTGGAGTGCAGCGGCACAATCTTGGCTCACTGCAACCTCTGCCTGCCGGGCTCAAGTGATTCTCCTGCCTCAGCCTCCCAAGTGGCTGGGACTACAGGCAAGCATCAGCACTCCTGGCTAACTTTTTTTGTATTTTTCATAGAGATGGGTTTCCCCATGTTGGGCAGGCTGGTCTCGAACTACTGACCTCATGTGATCCACCCACATCGGCCTCACAAAGTGCTGGGATTACAGGCATAAGCCATCACACCTGGTCTAATTTTTTTTCTTTGAGACAGGGTCTCACTCTGTCACTCAGGCTGGAGTGCAATGGTGCAATCTCTAAATGCAACCTCTGCCTCTCGGGTTCAAGTGATTCTCCTACCTCAACCTCCTGAGTAGCTGGGACTACAGGCACAAGCTACCACACCTGGCTAATTTTTATATTTTTTGCAGAGATGGGGTTTCACTATGTTGGCGAGGCTGGTCTTGAACTCCTGATCTTGGCCTCTCAAAGTGCTGGAATTACAGGCGTGAGCCACCATGCCCAGCCTAGACAAGACTTTACATCAACTGTAGTGAGTATGTTCAGAGAGTTAAAGGAAATGATGGACAAAGAACCAAAGGAAACCAGGAGAATGAGTTTCCCCCAAATAGAGAAGAATTTCTCTAGAAATTCTAGAAGAAGCTTGACCTGGAAAGCACAGTTAAGTGTTTCAACAACAAATTTGAGTGAACAAAATCAGTGAACTTAAAAATGGATCAAATGAAGTTATCTAGTCTGAAAAGCAGAAAGGAAAAAGGATGAAGAAAAAGGAACAGAGCCCAAGGAACTTGTGGGACACCGTCAAATAAACCAAGAGACATATTATCCATTAGAGTCCCAGAAGGAGGTGAGAGAGAAAAGGAAACAGGGCATGAATCTACACATTCAAAAAACTCCAAGTAAGATAAACTTGGTCAGGCACAGTGGCTCATGCCTGTAATCCCAACACTTTGGGAGGCTGAGGTGGGAGGACTGCTTGAGCCCAGAAGTTTGAGACCAGCTTAGGCAACACAGTGAGATTCTGTCTCTATAAGAAATTAAAAATAAATTAGTCAGGAGTGGTAGCATGCACTTGTAGTCCCAGCTATTTGGGAGGCTGAGGTGGGAGGATCACTTGAGCCCAGAAATCGAGGCTGCAGTAAACCGTGATTGCACCACTGCAATCTAGCCTGGGTGACAAAGTGAGACTTTAAAAAAAAAAAAAAAAAAAAGGTAAGATAAACTCAAAGAGATTCACACTGAGAGATAAACTATAGAAAATCGAAGAGAGAATCCTGAAAGCAGCAAGAGAAAAGCAATTCATCACGTACAAGGGATCCTCAATAAGATTAACAACCAATTACTCAAAAGAATCCATGGGGGCTAGAAGGTAGTGGGATGACACAGAGAAAGTGCTGAAAGCAAATACCTCTGAATTCTATATCTGGCCAAACTATCTTTTAAAAATGAAGGAGAAATTAAGACATTCTGAGATAAACAAATGTTTGGAGAGTTTGCTGCCAGTATACCTGCCCTACAACAAAGGCTAATGGTAGTCCTCCAGGCTGAAATAAAAGGACACTAAACAGTAACCCAAAGCCATCTGAAGAAATAAAGATCTCCAGTAAAGGTAACTATATAGGTAAATACAAAAGTCATTATTACTGTACTATTGGTGTCTAACTCCTCTTTTTATTTCCTACACAATTTAATATATAAACGCATTAAAAAAATTATAACTGTGTTAACAGGCACAAAATGTATAAAGATATAATTTCTGACAACAATATAAAGGGATGGGATGGAGCTGTATAGGAGCAGAGTTTGTGTGCTGTTGAACCTAAGCTGTTATCAATTCAAAAGTTTTATCAATTGGGGATGTTAATTGTAATCATTGTAATCCCTAAGAAAATATCTAAAAATATAATCCAAAGGGAATGAGAAGGGAATCAAAATAGTACATCAAAAAATTTTTCCTTGATTACAACCACTACAGATTATTTTGTTCCTTCTCCCACTCCCACTGGTTCACTAGACTTAAAAAAAAAAAAAAAAAAAAAAAAAAAACTATCAGAATCCCAGTGGCCTGTTTTACAGAAATACGAAGGCTGATCCTTACATTCAGCTGGAATTTTAAGAAATCCCAAATAGGCAAAAGGATTTTGAAAAAGAAAAACAAAGACTCATATATCGTGATTTCAAAACTTACTATAAAACAAAAGCTACAGTAATCAAAATGGTGTGGTACTGGCATAGGGACGGACATACAGATCAAGAGTCTGTATCAAGCTGGACATACAGCCGAGAGTCCAGAAATAAACACAAACAAATACGGTAAACTGATTTTCAAAAAGGGTTCCAAGACAATTCAATAGGAAAAGAACAGTCTCTCAAACCCTGTTAACTGAGACAACTGGATATCTACGTATAAAAGAATTAAGGTGGATCCTTACCTCACACCATATAAAAGAATTAAATCAAAATTGATCAAAGAGCAAGAGCTAAAACTGTAAAACTCATAGAAGACAACAGAGAGACAAATCTTCACGACCAGGGATTTGGCAATAGTTTCTTAAATATGACACCAAAAGCACAAGCACTAAAAGTAAAAAACAGATAAACTGGACTTCATCAAAATTAAATTGGAAAACTTTTATGCATCAAAGGACACTATCAAGAGAGGGAAAGAGAATATACAGAATTTAAGAAATATTTGCAATTCACGTTATTATGACATGATTATGATTAAGAGAATGGTATTGGGACAAGAAATACACAAATTAATGACAGAGAATAGAAAGCCTAAAATAGAACCATACACACATGGAGGCAGAGAGAAAAGGAAGGATCAGTGAATGAATGAAGCTGAAAAACCACAGCAATCTATAAGGAAAGCTGAAGTTGGATTTCCTCCTAACACCATCCTCAAAAATCAACTCAAGATGGGTTTTATATCTAAATCTCAAAGCAAAAGCTTAAAATATTTTTTAAAAGGTATTATTTTAATCACAGAATAAGAAAGAATTTCTTAAGACCACAAAAAGTTCTAACTCTAAAAAGGGCTTAAATTTCAAACTCTTAAAAAAAAACTATAAAATTTACTATATTAAAATCAGGAACCCTGTTCATCAAAAAATCCTTTTTTGTATATGTGTGATTTTTTTTCTTTTTTTTTTTTTTTTTTTTAGTGTACCATTTTGATTCCCACTTCATTTCCTTTTCTGTAAATTTTTTAGTGGTTACCATGGGGATTACAGTCAGCATCCTAAATTTATAACAATCTAGTTTGAATTGATACCAATTCAGCTTCAAAAGCAAAGGCATTATCCATTAGATACTCAACTGGCAGGAATATAAATTGGTACAACTCCTGCAGAGGGTAAGGTGGCAAGACTCATCAAAATTATAAACACATGCACTCTTTGACCCACTTTAAGAAATGTATTCTATAGATACCAGTACAACCACCTGCAAAACAACAACAGATACAAGCTTTATCTGTTTTCACATTAGAAACAAGCCAAATATCCATCAACAGGGGGCTGTTTAAAAAAACTGTGCTAAACTATACAATCTACATAGTACGAACCTAGAAGCAAGAATACATACGCTTTAATGATATGGAAAGATCTCCAAGGTACATTGGTAAGTGAAAAAAGGCAAGATGCAGAATAATGAATTTACCATGACACCTTTGAGTTAAAAAAACAAAAAAAAAAGGAGGACTATGCACGTGTGTGGGTGGGGGCATATAGATATGTCTGTACCTACCTTCCTCTAAATTTTCCTGTGAACCTCAAACTTCTCTACAAAAAGTCTTTTAAAAAACAAAAAGAATTACTCTGTCTCAAAAGAAAAAAAAAAATTTAAAGTCAATGTAAATGGAAGTGAGGGGAGATGCCTGCATCAACAAATTCTGGAAAGGTGTATGAAAAAACAAGAACCAAAAGTGCAGCTGTTACTTAGGGAAGGCAGCGGTGGAAAATAGGTCAGATTTAAATACCACAGGGAGACCTTCCAATATATATACTCTTTTTTCTTTCTTTTTCTTTTTGAGATGGAGTCTCCCTCTGTCCCCCAGGCTGGAGTGCAGTGGCCCGATCTTGGCTCACTGCAAGCTCCACCTCCCAGGTTCACGTCATTCTCCTGCCTCAGCCTCCTGAGTAGCTGGGACTACAGGCGCCCGCCAACACACCTGGCTAAATTTTTTTTGTATTTTTAGTAGAGACAGGGTTTCACCGTGTTAGCCAGGACAGTCTCAATCTCCTGACCTCATGATTCACCTGCCTTGACCTCCCAAAGTGTTGGGATTACAGGCACGAACAACAGCGCCCGGTCTCAATATATACTTTTTGTAATGTTATGGTTTTTGAACCAAGTGAATATATTATCTATGCAAAAAATAAAATACATTTAAAAAAAGAAAAATAATGGTAGAGCTTGTAGACTTGCTTGTGAGTATGTGGTATATCTTTTTCACGTAATATATCACAAATATCTTTCATAGTCAAATACAGTTCACCTTGATCCTTTTATAGGAACACATAAATCTCCGCTGTATCGACTGACTGTAATTTAGCAAATCACATACTGACAGACATTTAATCTGTTTCCATCTTACCCTGCCAAACAACACTGCAATAAATTCCTTTGCACATGCATATTTGCACACTTGCCCAATTAGTTCCTAAAGATAAATTACTAAAAGTGGAACTGCTCGATCAAGAGTCAACATATCTCATATTTTGATACTTGTTGCCAGACTACCACTCCAGAAAGAACATCTTCAGCAATTTATAGTTGCACTAATCATAGTGGATGAGACTGCCTGCTGCCCTCCACATGCTCGCCCATCACTACCCTGGTATCATTTCTTTTCGTCTTTACTTATCTGCTATCAGCTTAAGTCTGCACTTCTTTAATTAGTAACGAGGTTACTACAATTATTGACCATTTGAGATTCTCCTTTCATGTATGTCATCAGCTTATTTATTCTAGTAGCGTGTTACTTTTTCTCCCAGATTTGTTTGTACTCTTAATATGTAACCGCTTTTAATCCTGTTTGTAGTTTACAAATATTTTTTACGACTCTGTCAATCTGTGTGTGGTGTCTTTTTCTATACAGAATATTTCATTTTTGTATATCAGATTTGGCAGTATGTTCCTTTATGGATTATGGATTTGATGCATGCTTGGAAAGGCCTCTCATATCCCAAGATGATAAAAATATTCTGAGGGTATTCTATGCAGAGAAATTTAAAATTTCTTCCTATGAAGAGGGATATTAGGGTACAGGGCTTCCGTAAAACAGAAAGGGGTGTGTATATAAACAAAATTACAATGGCTGCCCAGGTCACCATAATTTCTTTTCTGCCCACATCTGACTGTGCTCCCATCCATCCCCAGTAGATCCTGAAGAGAAGCTGTCTGTCTGTCCCCACCTTCCTGACCAGTGATGGCTCTGCATCCTGTGACTTAGGTGAAGACAACCAGAATGTCCCTCCAAAGGGTTTTCTTGCTGGCCTGAGGAGAGAGAGAAAGAAGCTCCTTTTCTCTATGGCTTTAAAACTACAAGGGAATGAGTGTGGAGCTGCTGGCAGCCAACCTCCCTACTGAGCAGAGAAGCTGCCTGAGAGATTCAGCAGATATGCAAAGAGAAGAGAGAATCAGAAATGAATTAAAATGCTGATGGTGTTCCAGGCCCTGGTTCTAGCTGTCTCCAAGGTCAGCTGAACCCCTGCTCTTCCTACGCTCTGGGTCCATGTGTCAGAAAATTCCCTTTTCCACTTAATCTGATCTGAATTGGAATTCAGCTACTTGAAATGAATCCACGGGTGATCGACTACGGGCCTGTAAAAGCTCTGAGAAGGCTCTAAAGGTTTTTCTTAAGTATAAAGGAAAGCAAATTATCAAACAAGCAACAATAAAATATTTCCATTTAGAGTAAGTATACTTAAGTTATCCCAAGAATATATTAGACCTCCTTCTAAACTTCATTATTTTGGTTGGAGTAAGGGTATTGTTATTTACAGCAATTAAAGCTAAACACTTCAGGTTGTTTTTTTTTTAAGGCTGCAAAATCTATAAATTTAAATATATTCTTACTTTACAAATATTTAAATGAATTGCACCAGCTATGTTACGTTCCATCTGGTTTGTTCTTGTAGTCATGCCTGCCTGCAGTGGTATCAGTTCAGGGGTTTATTCTGCCCTAAGCAGAGCCCACAATGTGTGTCACACCGGCAAAGGTAGTCCTAGCACCTACAGACTTACATAGCCTTCTTGCGGCAATCTCAGAAAACCCTACTTCTTGAACCTATCTCTTTTGTCAAAGCAAAAGCTTAAAATATTTTTTAAAAGGTATTATTTTAATCGCAGAATAAGAATTTCTTAAGACCACAAAAAGTTCTAACTCTAAAAAGGGCTTAAATTTCAAACTCTAAAAAAAACTCTAGTCACTTTCTATTTTTTCACAAGACATCAATTAACATAGAATCAAACCTCTATCTGAAGAAGCTTAGAAAAGTCAATCTGATCAACATATCCAAACATTCCTCTCCTACCCAAATGCGGGGCATCCAAGTGGAAGCCAGCAGTGTCCTACTCAGCAAGGTGAGCCGTAGCCAGAACTAGCAGAGAAACCAGCTCCAGAACAGAGCCTGGGAGTTCTGTCCAGGTGTTCAATGTTAATGAATCAAAGAGACGCGTTTTATTCTCATATCAGACCCAGGGTCCAGAAAGGAGAAGACAACGCTACTGCAGGGATACAATGGGCCTGACCACTAGAATTCAGCTTCACTGGGAGCAGAAGGAAGAGAAATAAACCAAAGAGGAGATGGGCAGTCCAATATTTATGATAGCTAGGCTCCCACTCTCACATCTCAGAAACAACTCATGAAAATGCGGCATTAGGCTGTATGGTCTTACCTACAGAAGGCTGGAATTGCGAGGGAGCTGGGAGTGAAATATTTGGTACTGAAAGTGTGAAGACCTCTGCTGGGGACTGAACAGAGGGGGTATCTTCTGCTGGTGGTGTGAAATCTATCTCATCATCAAAATTATCTTCAAATTCCTAAAATGAAAGAGAGCAAGCATTAAAAAACCATTGGCTAACACTTAAAACTGGAACATATTTATGCACTCATTTGGAACTTGCTGCCACAATTTTTTTTTTCCAGTTTGTACTTAATGTTAAGTAAAATGCATATGTAATTGTGTTCTCTGACTCCAAACAGCAGAATACTAAGACAGGAAAATAAATTATACATATTTCATGTAACTTTTAAAACTGTTAGTTTGGGCCGGGTGCGGTGGCTCAAGCCTGTAATCCCAGCACTTTGGGAGGCCGAGACGGGTGGATCACGAGGTCAGGAGATCGAGACCATCCTGGCTAACACGGTGAAACCCCGTCTCTACTAAAAAATACAAAAAGCTAGCCGGGCGAGGTGGCTGGCGCCTGTAGTCCCAGCTACTTGGGAGGCTGAGGCAGGAGAATGGCGTGAACCCGGGAGGCGGAGCTTGCAGTGAGCTGAGATCCGGCCACTGCACTCCAGCCCGGGCGACAGAGCGAGACGCCTTCTCAAAAAAAAAAAAAAAACTGTTAGTTTGAAGTTAAATGCAATGGAATTTACACGAAAATACTCTTCTAGGCTTAAAAATTTACTTTTAAATGACCCTACAGTTTAAGGAATTCTTTTTTTTTTGAGGCAAGGTTTTGGTCTATTGCCTGGCTGGACAGTGGCTGGAGCACAGTGGCATGATCATGGCTCACTGCAGCCTGGACCTCCAGGGCCCACGCGAGCCTCCTACCTCAGCCTCCCGAGTAGCTGGGGCCATAGGCATGCATCACCACGCTCAGCTAATTTTTTGATTTTTTTTTTTTCTGTAGTGGCAGAGTCTATGTTGCCCAGGCTGGTCTCAAACTCCTGAGCTCAAGCAACCCTCCTGTCTAAGTCTCCCAAAGTGTTAGGATTACAGGTGTTAGCCACCGTGCCTGGCCAAGCAATTATTTTAAAATTACTACTTTTGTGACATGATTCTTTGCCTACTGAATCAAAATAAATCATTTTATTTTAAAGTTGTATATGCATTTCTAATTGAAATGTGATTTCTATTAAAATAAATGTTGAAAGACTCAGAAAAGATGTTTTTAAGTGAGTTCTATTTCTCTGAAAAGAGTAACAATGGAAACATTACTAAATTAGCTAAAAAAAACCACCAGGATCTGACCCACAAAGCTCACTTAAAAAAACTGGCTTTCTAAAGATGACAACTTTACAACTCTGGATGCAGGCAGGTGAAGTGGCTCATGCCTGTAATCCCAGCACTTTGGGAGGCTGAGGCAGGTGGATCACTTGAGCCCAAGAGCTCTAGACCAGCCTGGGCAACATGGCAAGACACTGTTTCTACAAATAATAATTTTTAAAAATTAGCCAGGTGTGGTGGATTGGGACTACTGGAGTAGTCCTAGCTACTCAGGAGGCTGAGGGAGGATTGCCTGAGCCTGGGAGGTCAAGGCTGGGTGACAGAGCGAGACCCTGTCTCAATAAATAAATAAATAAATAAAGTTGTGGAAACCTTTTACATGACGTTTGGTGGGAAGCTATCGCAACTCTTCCTGTCACCATTCTGGTGAACTGGTATACCTTGATATCCATGTCAATTTACCATAGACACGGCCAATTATCAAGTCATTCATCAAATCATTTGTTCAGATAATTAACATGTACCACCCCTCCAGGCACCACAACAGAAGCTGGGAACAGATCAGCGAACAAGACTGTTCTCCACTGAACGGTCTATGAACTTTTATTTTCATTTTTTCTACCACCTCTCCTAGCCCCGCAATCCAATACAAGAAAAAAACTAAAAGTTACAATGGTAGATTTCTCTAACACTTGTGTCTCCATATGCATGTGAGAAGACATTATTCTCATATATGTTCTCCAATGCATTAAAGGACATTATTGCTATCTGTATTGATGAGTTGGAAGCAAGAAAAATGAGGTACTGTAACTTCAGTCTGGGAGGGTATTTTTGAACAAGAGGAAATCCTTCAATTTTTCTTTTGGACATTTCTTTTTTTTTTTTTTCATTTTATTTATTTATTTATTTTTATTATACTTTAAGTTCTAGGGTACATGTGCATAGCGTGCAGGTTTGTTACATATGTATACTTGTGCCATGTTGGTGTGCTGCATCCATCAACTCGTCAGCACCCATCAATTCATCATTTATATCAGGTATAACTCCCAATGCAATCCCTCCCCCCTCCCCCCT
>NC_045441.1:6976568-7006528 GCF_002776525.5 Piliocolobus tephrosceles | reverse complement strand
CAGCTGCATCCATGTCCCTACAAAGGACGCAAACTCAACCTTTTTTATGGCTGCATAGTATTCCATGGTGTATATGTGCCACATTTTCTTAATCCAGTCTATCACAGACATTTCTAAATAGGGCTCTCTCTGTAAAATGATTTTGTCCATCGTTCCTACCTTAAAATAATGCCATTCAAAATTTGGCAGCAGCATGACGTACCACTACATATACCAACAGATGATTCTCAAGATTTGGACCAGGTAACGTATAAAAATAAGAAAAATGGCCAGGCATGGTGGCTCACGCCTGTAATCCTAGTACTTTGGGAGGCAGGGGTGGGAGGATCACTTGAGCCCAGGAGTTCAAGATCAGCCTGGGCAACTTGGTGAAATCCCATCTCTACAAAAAATACAAAACTTAGCTAGGCATGATGGCGTGTGCCTGCAGTAACCTCAGCTACTCAGGAGGCTACGGTGGGATGATTGATTGAGCCTGGGAGGTTGAGGCGGCAGTGAAGTGTGATCCAGCCTGGGTGACAGAGAGAGACCCTGTCTGAAAAAAGAAAAGAAGAAAAATGAGATAAGCCTGGGTCACTTTTAAAGTTTTGCCGCTGGCTGTCTGGATGTACGTGGGCAAGTCACCTGTGTTACCAGACTGTAGCCTCCTGGTCTGTAAAATGACTTCCATGGACCATCAGCTCTAAAACTGCACAGCTTTAAATCTAGAGAAAGCCAACAAATCACAGATGGAAATACTCTTACACAGTCACACAGACTCTAGAACTGGAGAGTGCTCTAAGACACTGCGGCCCCTGTGCCAACATTACCGGGGAAGCTCAGTAACAACACAGATTCTTGGCTCTCAAATGAACTCCCGCATTCAATCCTGAGATTCAAAAAGCTTTGTATGATCTAAGGCAAGAACAAGGCATCATGAAATGTGAGATGGAGACTAGATTTTGGTATCAGCAACACTGATCAGGCTTTATCTGTGTCCTGACATGGCCAGGTTTCTGTGCAAAGTCCCACAGCAAGACTAACAAGCAAGGGACACAAACTGTCCACCTACAACTGTGCCCCTACTACTAGTGCAGTCAGCAGGTGCCACAGCAGTATCTGTAGGGGTTCTAAGGCCTAGGGACTGATTGCTGTGAGTAAAACTCTACAGGTCTGGGGCAAAATCTTCTAAAGGAACTGATCTCCACTAGTGTTTTCCAACCGCCCTCCTGTGTTCTCAGCCCTCTGTGTGTATATGGCCAGTGCTGACTCAAGAAAACAGCGCATCTCTGTTTCTCCTCAGGGCTACCAGAAGGCTCAGGGTAAAGACAGCACACACAAACAGCCATGAGGTTCTAAAGACCAGGGTACCATGTCCAGGGAAAACAAGGCTTTAGCCAGAAGATGACCTTTTTTTTTCCCCTCAATTTGAACCACTGGCCCTCCAGACTCCTGGGCCAGTCCTGTGCGGTCAACAGGGAGCAATATTAAGGACCATTTTCTCTGCACGCCTGCATTCCTTCCTTCTTTCCCCCCACGTATTCCTTTATGACAAGTATTTGCACAGGCCGAATGCACATGCACTCCAGCAGGCATGCAGTAAGTTCTAGAGGCCTTCCTGGCTGCTTCACTGGTTGATTCCACCGTCTGCTGCTACAACCGGATCTTCTCTATTACCCTCCCTGGCCAGGACTTTACAATCGCAGCCTCCTCCTCCCTGTTAGGGAACTCGAGGTTTCGATGATCTTCCTCTCTCACAAAACACACTGGGGGATCCCTTTGCCTCAGTAATCTCAATGACCACAAATTCACCAGCATACAGAAGTTTGGGGGTGGACGGGAACAACCATCTTGCTCTTCCTCATAGGCCTTATGGACAGTAAATTCAATCACCACGCTTCACTCTTCACTCAGCAAAAACCTCAACTCACTACAGGCAAGTGCTTACTGTCAATAATGGAGGCGCAGCAAACTACAGCTGGTGCACCAAATCCAAACCTCCTATTTGTGTAAATAAAGTTTTATTGGCACAAAGCCATGACCATTTGTTAACAGTGTCTATCCTGGCAGAGTTGAGTTGCTGTTTTATAGTCTGTATAGCCCACATATTCACTAAGGTAGAAAATATTTACCATTTGGCCATTAGGGGGAAAAAAATCTGCTGATCTCTGCTCCCAAAGGACTGTGCTATCCAGTTATTCCACTGAAAAACATACTGGAAGACCATTTTAAATGTTCCTACCCTCTGTGCTCACCTTAAAGTCTATTTCTGGGTCCTTACAGCAGGATACACAGTTTGCAATTAACGCTATTAATATTATTAAACTGGACACACACAGGATCACAAAAGATGAGGAAACTTCTGCAGCAGGTGGCACCTCCCCTGGAAAGAGAGATAAATAATATTAAAAACATGTACATTCCGAAATCAACTTTAATTAGTGAATTAATAGTTTCCACTACATACAAATGGGTACAAGGATTAATGAAATAATGCTTGAGAAAAAACTGATGATCCATCCAGGATAAGAAGCTGTTGTTTCTTTGAAATAATTTAGATGTACAGAGGAGTTACAGAGATAATACAGAGAGTTCACATACACCATTCACCCAGCTTCCACTAATGCTAACATCTTACATTACCACAGTACGCTAATCAAAACTAGGACAGTAACGCTGGTAACAATGTTATGAAGTGAACTTCAGGCTTTATTCGGATTTTACTGTTTTCTCCACTTTAGTCCTTTTTTCTTTTCAGGATTCAATCCAAACTACCAATGTTGCATTTAATCACCACGTGTCCCTCAGCTCCTCCAGTCTCTGACAGGTTCTCGTCTTTCCTTGCATTTCATAACTCTTGACACTTTTGAAAGTGCCGGTCAGTTATTTTGTGGAATGTCTCTCAACCGGGGCCACCCAATGTCTTCTCAGGATAAGACCAAGGTAGTCAGAGAATTCCAGTGGGGTGAACTGTCCTGCTTGCACAGCAGGGCACATGACCTCTGCCTGGTGAGGTGACCTTTGATCCCGTGGGCCAGGTGGCTCCCACCAGGCATCACCAAACCACTGCAGGCCTACCTTTCCCTTCTCATACTCTATTCCTTGAGAGCAATGCTGGCCCACAGGGAAGGGACGTTAAGCTGTACTTCATGGATGGAGGAGTGGTAGAGAGTCTGTACACGCAGGTTAAAAACCCTCCAGTAATTAGTAATATCAGGGGGATTTGAGGCTATGCAACTGCCTGTTTCTCCTTCAGTTCTTGCACATCAGTTTTCTGCATCTGTCAACACATCTTGCCGACAGCAATTACTATTGTGATGTTTGGAAGGTGATTTTCTATTTCCCTCGTTTCTTCTACATTCGTTATTTAGAATTTTGTAAGGAAGATTGGTCCCCTCTCCTCCCCTTATTTATTTTATTCAGTCACGTATATACTTATGGACTCATGGATATTTATTCTCCGGGCTGTAATCCAAAGTCATCATCACTTATTTTGTGGCTCCAATGGTTCCAGCCTTGTCCACTGGGAGCTCTGTGAAGGGGACTCCCGGATCTTTTTGGCACGCCCCATCCTTCCCTTTTTCTCCAACTCTTCCTTATTTCTGGGCACTCCTCATATTTTCCCTACTCTGCTTGAGAACCAGCCATTGCTCCAAGGAGCCCTGGTCATGATAAGCAGGGAGGGAGGCGGTCTGCAGACTACAGCCTGCGGCCTGCTGTTGCGTGGGGGGCCTCCCCGGACTCCCCCGAGAAGAACGATTTCTACATCTTTAAGGGGCTGTTGGAAAAAAAAAAGAATATGCCAAGGATACTGCCTGTGAGCCATAAAGCCTAAAATATTTTACTGCCTGTCCTTTTCCCATCCCTATCTAGAGCATAAAGATTTTTACATCTTATGTTTAGCAAGTTCTTTGTTATCCGGAAAACATCTTATTCAACTAGGGTACTTGTGAAACTTTTCTTTGTCAGAGCAAACTGTTAAAGTCTCAGCTACTGGAGTTTTACTGAGAAATAAACTTTTCCTTAAAATCCTCATCTACGGCAGGCACAGTGAGCATGCCTGTAATCCCAGCACTTTGGGAGGATCGCTTAAGCCCAGGAGTTTGAGACCAGCCTGGGCAACAAAGTGAGACTCCATCTCTACAAAAAATAAAAATAAAAATAAAATCGAGCTGGGCGTGGTGACACATGCCTGAAGTCCCAGCTACTCAGGAGCCTGAGGTGGGAGGATGGCTTAAGCCTAGAGGAGGAGGCTACAGTGAGCCATAAGCACATCACTGCACTCTAGTCTGGGTGACAGAGCAAGACCGTCTCAAAAAATAAAAATGAATAAATAAATAAATAAATAAATCCTCATCTATGGCTAATTAAGTGTTCAAATGTACCAAAAGGAAGGCAGAGAGATAAATTAATCAGGCTATTTTTTTCTTAAATGAAGCTAGGGTACTTGAAGAAAAGAAAAACTAACCCAAACTCCTAGGTGAGCAAAACACATTCTTGAATCCAAAATAAGCTTCAGTGAAGATCAGGGAAGTCTAAAATGAACTGTAAACAGAAATCAGTTCTTTTTCAGTAACAAAAGGTCCCTTTGGGAAAGCAATGCTGAAACACCATTGTTACAAGTGGGCTCACTCTGTGCTTAAGAATAATACAGTTAACCAAGGGGTGTCGAGAACCTCCAAGTTCTAAATCAACAAAGTCTAAAACAGAGGAAAGCCCATACATTTAACACAGGAGGTAACTAGATGATTCCTCTTAAAACCAATCTGGAGGAAGTCAGCTTTCACTGAGAACAAGAATTCCCTAACTACAGACACACTTCTGTCCATCTGGAAAACCTAAACTAAGTGAGGAGCTTGAGCCACTGAGAGCCAATTCTTATGAATGAAGACCAAGAGGGACAATTTTCTTCTCTTCCTCCCTGCAGTGAGCTGTTCACTCATCCAGACAAGTGAAGCCTGTGCTTCCCCACTGGAATTTCTTCTTTTTTTTTTCTATTAAGAGATGGGGGTCTCACTATGTTGTCCAGACTGGTCTTGAACTCCTGGGCTCAAGTGTGCCTCCCATCTCAGCCTCTCAAAGCGCTGGGATTACAGGCATGAGCTGTTGCGCCAGACTGCTGGAATTATTTCTGAAGAACTGTGCTTCACTCCCCTGATTCACAAAATAAATATTAAATGTGACTCCTGAGGATTATATAGCAAAGCAGTTTCACAGACATTGTTTTTTATTGATTTTTTAAGATGCATTTGGATGGTTAAGGGAAAAGAAAAAGAAAAAGAAGACGTAGTTTGTCCACTGCATATCTGAAGTTCAGGTGCATCTCACACCTCAGATTAGTTTAACTGGCAGCATTTCTTCTTTTTAGTGGTACAAAAATAAGGGTGTGACTTATCATCAACCTCATCTGACATTTGATAAAATACAGCATTATTTCACTTGGTCATCGCAACACCTCTGAGGTAATACCACCAGCTCCACGTCGCAGATGAAGAAACTGATGTGTCCACGCACCCAGGTGGAACAGTGGCACGCCAGGCTGAGTTTAGGTGTGCCGGGTGCAAGCTCCTCTCTTTCCTCAAAACCACACTGCTCCGCCTCAACGTGGTTGACTTTTAACACTTAAAAACAGCCCACTGTCCTTTGAACCCAAGTCTGTCATTAATTAGGGTAGTTTATACTTCTTCAAACTCCGCAAAGCTGATCTGGAGTTACTTTTTCCTCTCTTGCACCCAGAGTTTTTGTTTGTTTCTCTCTTTTTTTTTAAATCATCACAAACTACCCATTTATTATAGAACTGGATAAGGACTGTATGAATGCCAGCCCGATTATCTGATGCATGACAGTGTCCTCTGTGAGTCACTAGATAGGCATGAAGAGTATAACCAGGTTAAGAACAATGCACTATGCCAAGCTTTGCCCTAGCTCTCTGCTATCCTTACTTCTGCTAGGGGCTGCAGGGCACCTACTCTTCCTTAGATTTCCTCAGTGTGAACCACACTTATTCAACCTCAGTATCTAACAATCCCATTAAAACTAATGCCTGACAAACTGACTAGGTAGCTTCAAGTAGACATTTTTAGTTACCCCTTTTTAAAACTTTAAAGTATTTTTATTTTGATGAGTCCAAAAGCACTGTGCTTAAAAAAAAAAAAAAAAAAAAAAAACTCTAGCAATGAAAAAAAAAAAACTTCCATAAAATGAGGAAATCAAACATAGGCTGGAAGGTGAGACTGGTTTGCAGAAACCACAGAGAGGAAGTAAATTCTAGACTTGCGGAACCACAAATAAAATCCCCATACCGCCGTGGTCAAACTAGAAACCAGGCTCTGACACAGTTCCTGACTGCAGCTGTTAGAACCTGATGAAGAAAGACAGTTTTCTTTAACATGCAGCCTACAGCATTGAGAAGTGCAGAAATGAGCCAGTCACCTACTAAAGAACATCAAACACAGGCGTCACCATACATTTAGGCAGCTTTTCCCATCACAAATAGAGAGCAAGCACCACTTGAGGTCTGGGGGACTACGTATGCTTCACCCAAGACACTGATTAAAAAATACCCAGCATCTCTACAGCACATTCTGTGAGTTTTCATTTAATAGTTTTCAAAGCATTTTAATAGCTATCTAGAGATTGATTTAACAAGCAGAAAACTTGAGAAACTCTAAGAGGTAGGTACAAATTATCTGTTTTAGAGACAGGTAATTTGGAGAACGCAATTTCTCAGTAATGACTCAGGGTAAGCCAGGAATACTACCTATTAATTCAACCATTACAACTCCAGCCTAATTGTCTGATTCATGATCTCTAGAACCTCAGATGAAACTGGACCCATATGTAATTAACTAAAGAGTTGCTGGGAAGCCATTTTTGGATTCAATTAAAAAAAAATTAAAGGCCACAGATAAAAAGAAATAATGATCAATGTCTGGATCCATTAGGGATTTCAAAATGCTACATATTCTAATGCTATCATCCCCTGTTCAGTCACTAGTGGATATGCTTTCATAAAGAGAAATTTCCTCACACTTACTATTTGGTTACCCAGTGGTTCAAGTTATAAGGAAAAGGCAGACAAGAGACTTAAATCTTTTTCTTTGCCAGTTTTTAAAAAATGAGTTGGTGGTTGGGTGCAGTGACTCATGCCTGTAATCCCAGAGCTTTGGGAGGCCGAGGTGGGGGGACCATGAGGTCAGGAGATCGAGACCATGCTGAGCAACATGATGAAACCCCGTCTCTACTAAAATACAAAAAATCAGCCAGGCGTGGTGGTGCATACTTGTAGTTTCAGCTACTTGGGAGGCTGAGGCAAGGGAATCGCTTGAACCCAGGAGGCAGAGGTTGCAGTGAGCCGAGATTGCACCACTGCACTCCAGCCTGGCGACAGAGCAAGACTCTGTCTCAAAAAAATAAAATAAAATAAAAAAGAGTTGGTTCACTAGCACCCTCTGGCAGCGACCAGTTCGAAGAGCTGCTATCACTGTTTTGTGATATCCTTATGAGCTAATGAATTTCAAGCACCCACAGGCTTCCATCCGTTGTGGTTGTTCTGATTGACATTCCCATTGTCCTGTCTCTGGCAGGCAGGGCCGCTAAAGGGGTTTGCTCCCAAGCCCTCCAACAAGGTCCCAGCAGGCCTGGGTGGAGTTCTTGCTCCCTGGGATGTTCCAGGCATATCTTGTATAGTTTCTGTTTCAGACCTCCTATCAATCATTTCCCCAAATAGCCTTGGTTTCTTTTCAAGTGAACTGCTAATGTAAAGACCCCAGTTTCAGGAAGCAGAGCTGCTTATTCACTGCCGGTGTCACAACTACCTTAGAAAACAATGTATCATGGTTTTGTAACATTGAACTTTGGCACCCCGTGGTCTAAGGAGTTGCCCTCTTCGGGTAATAGGGATCAGGAAACTATGGCCACTGGGTGAAATCCTGCCCATAGTTTTTATTTTGGTATGGCCTGAAAGCTAAGAATATTTAAGAATTCATGTTTTTAAATCGTATTTTTAATCCAAAATAACATTTTATAACACATGAAATTTATATCAATAGCTGATAACACAGAAAGACATTATGTATCTCCTGATGGAAAAACACATCACCACCTATTAAACAGTACTGCCCAAAACAAGCAAACAAAAACAATATCAAACCTGAATCTAACCAACCACCTAGATCCAAATGTCAATATGTAGGAAACACTGTGAATAGTGAAACATGTTAAATACCACCGCAAGAATGTAATCGGCAAAATACAGGTTGTGAAAAACACTTGGGGAGAAAAGCCTAGGAAACTAAAAAAAGAAAGATGAAGAGAGGGAAAGTGGCGAACATTAAAAGACTAAAAAGACCTACCCACCAATTCTAACATATGGATGTTATTTGAATCGTGATTCAACCTATTTTTAAAATTATGACATTTCAGGCTATTGGAAATCTGAACACTAACTGACCATATTAAGAAAATATAATTCATTTCTCCTTGGAGTGATAATGGTCATGTGCTTGTTTTTAAATGTAGTCCTTATCTTTTGGAGATAGTGACCTACTTAATGATGTCTGGAATTTGCTTCCAAACAGCACCAGGGTGTGGAGGAAGTAGACGGGGGCAGCATGAAGGAAGATGCGCCGCAGCTAATTCAGGCTGGGTGGAAGCTGTGTGGGAATTCATTACAGTGCCTATGTCTTGTATGCTTGAAGCTTTCATTTATTAAATGAATTAAAAAGTTTAAATGGAAAAAAGCAGATATCATAATTTATAATCCATATTCTTGCTTACTTCTGATATGGGCATTAACGTGCTAGGGCTGTCATAACCAAGTATCACAAACTGGGTGACTCAAATAACCAAAATGTATTCTCTCAGTTTTGGAAGCTCCAAGTCCAAGATCAAGGTGGCAGCAGGAAGGGCTCCTTCTGAGGGCTGTGGTGGCAGAGTTTGTTCTAGGCCTCTCCTTGCTTCTGGTAGCTGGCCGCCTTTTCCCTAAGTCTCTTCCCATTATCTCCTCTCACATGTGTCTGTGTCCAAATTTCCCCGTTACATATAAGGACAGCAGTCACACTGGATGAGGCCCACCCTCATGACCACATTTTCACTTGATCATCCCCATAAAGACCTTCTCTCCAAATAAGGTCACGTTCTGAGGCACTAGGGTTAGGGTTTCCAAGTATGAATTTAGGGGGAACACAATCGAACCCATCTCTAGCATAAATGTTTAAATGAAAACAAGGGCGGTGCGGAGTGGGCGGGTGCAGGGGGCAAAGGGCGGGTGCAGGCGGCAAGAGGCGCGCTGTGCAGGCCGGGGCCGGGAGCGGGGCCCAGCAGGAGCGAAGTCGGGCCCGGGGAGCCGGGCCGGGTGGGGAGCAGCCATGGCGCCACGGAGGGTCGGGGCCGTGCCGCTGTGGGTGGCCTTGGCGCCCAGTAGCCGGGTGGGGCCGGAGCGCAGGCGGCGGCAGAGGCAGCTGCGCCCGCGCCCCGCGCCCGGGCCCAGGCGATGGTGACACATGCGGCGGTGGTACCACCTTCGGACATCACCTCGTGCAGAACGTAGGCCTCGAGGTGCCCTGCGACTACCGGCCCAGCCAGAAGTGCACCTGCTACCGGCCCAACCGCCACGAGACTTGGCTCTTCTCCTGCTTCTCCACCAGCTAGAGCTGCCGGCTGCACGCCGACTGGACCGAGCTCACCAACTGCGTGCCTGGCGTGCTGGACCGCCGCAACTCCGCCGCGCTGCGCACGCCCAGGAAGTTCTACTACATCACCCTACTAGGAGACCCCACGTCCCGCTACCTGAGCGAGTGGCGGCATGTGCAGAGGGGCGCCACGTGGAAGACGTCATTGCACATGTGTGACTCGCGCACGCCCACGCCCGAGGAGCTGCTACCCTACTACGAGGGCACGGACTGGTCGGGCTGGACGCTGCACAAGTTCACGGACTGCCCGCACAACCTGGCCAACAACTGCCAGGTTTGCATGCTGGCCGACCTGAGCCTGGTGAGCTACTACAACCTGTCCATCCCCGAGGGCAAGCGGGCCCAGCTGCTGCGTGAGAGCTTCAAGAAGTACCTGCGGGGCATGGCCTTCTTGGGCCTGACGGAGTTCCAGCGCAAGACACAGTACCTGTTCGATCAGACGTTCAACCTCAAGTTCACCCGGCCCTTCATGCAGAACAACAGCACGCGGACCGGCGGCGTGGAGATGGACGAGGACACCATCCGCCGCATCGAGGAGCTCAACGACCTGGACATGCAGCTGTATGACTACGTCAAGGGCCTCTCCCAGCAGCGCTACCAGTACAAGCGGCAGCTGGAGCGCAGGGAGCAGCGCCTGAGGAGCCGTGAGGAGCGCCTGCTGCACCGGGCCAAGCAGGCGCTGTCGCGGGAGGACGCTGACGAGCTGGGCCGCGTGCCCAAAGAGAACTACATGAGCCACATCATTGAGAAGTGGTAGTGGCGGTGGTGGCCATGGGGAGGCCTCTTGGGGAGTGTGAGGGGTAAAACAGGACAGACAACAGGTCCACCCAAGACTGTCACGGGAAGAGCATCCCAAACCTGCTCCAGAGGTAGCAGCCTCCTGGAAAAAAAAAGAGCAGGGATGCAGTGGGGCTGGGCGGGGATGGGGGCTTGAGGAATCAACAGCTGCAGCCAGTGGGTCAGAGGAAAGCATGCTCGAAGGATGCCATGGGCAGGGCAGGGCACGGCCTCCAGAGCAGGTGTTGTGCCTGCTCTCCCGGTCCCCTTGGATTTATCACGAAAACTGAAGATTTGCACAAGAGATGAGGACAGTGGAAAGTGGACCTGTCAGGCCAGGAGTGTCTCCCTCACCAACTACTCACACAGCACTTGCTCTTAGCTCCTCTGTCCAGGCTACTACGAGTGAGACCAGCTTCCGGCAACTGCCCCAGCTCCAGGCCATCCCATAGGCCCTCCTCTTCTGGCTACCCCCAATGCCCCAAGGCCTGGGGAGCCCCCAGCTCACCCATCTGTAGCTCCCTCAAGGTCAGGGCCCACCCCATCTGAGGCACAGAAGACTCGAGTCCAGCACCCAGGAAGCCCACTCCCCTCTCTGGCCCATGGTCCTGCTTCATGCTTTGGGTCAGGAGGCCAAAGCTGATGTTCAGGCCCCACCCACTCCCCACAGTCCTCAGACCAAGGAGGGGTTTGGGGAGTAGGCCCAAGCTGCATTGCCGGCCTTCCATGGACTGACTGGGAGCCCAGGAGTGGGGAGGCTTTGGCCAGGGACGCTGCCACTTGTGGCTGAGTCCCTGGCTGGCCTTTGGAGGTGACCACTCAGGCAGACCTGGATCAGACTGGAAGGGCTGGGCACCGAGCGCTCCCCTGCCTCTGTTCTCCTTTATGACCCATTGGGATTTGCTAGCAGGCTGCCCCAGCCCCATCACCAAGACACATACTCAAGAGCTCAAATACCACTGCTGCCACCAGCGTGTGGATTAAGTTCATCAGGCTTCCATTGGCTGGAGTGTGGGACCATAGCCCCTGCCCAGGAGACATAACCTTGGACCACAGTGGCTCTGGATGGCCAGGAACAGGGACTCGAGCTTTCAGATTCTCAACTGGTCTTGACAAAACAGCTGTAGGTGGCCTGCCTGACACCAGATACTCAGCCCTCTCCACTCTGGCTCTCCTTGCATTTCCCCATGCTGCCCACCCCCTGGCAAAAGGCTGGCCGTGCTCTCTGTTCCCAGCAGCCTTGCAGGTTTTCCCACTGGCTGCAATGGCCCTACTAAAAGCCATGTTGCATATCCGTTGTAAGCACGTGCCCTGTGCCCTGTCCCCATCCCTTATGCCTAGGAGGCCAGGCTGGTGTCTCTACGAGGGCCCCCACAGGCGTCCTGGGTCCCCCAGAGAGCAGACTGGTGTGCTCAGGATGCAGGCTGACTCAGAGGCAGGGCAGTGGGCTCTCCAGGTCACTTGGCTGGGGTTGGCGGGGGTCCTCTCTCTTGCCCCAGCTTTCACTCAGCCACCGCAGCTGCCCCACCGGGGGGTGGAGACGTGGGTCACCACGGGCTTGGGAGCAAGTGTCTTCTGCAGCACAGGAAGGCGAAGGTGTGGTCAGATGAGGTTGCTACCCCTGCAGGTCTGGCATAAAGGCCCCACCCTCAGGCCTCCTACACTAGCCCCATTTTACTTTGGGGTCCAAGGACAGGGCGGTCAACTGGGCAGGGTGGGCAGCGTGCCAGCGCAGCACAGTGCCACCTCCCTGGGTGGATGCATCACACTAAGGAAGCGAGTGCCAAGGGGATGTAGTGGTGTGGTTCTTTCAAAGGGAGGTCAGGGTCAATGGGAATCTGCTGGGACACTCAACACTAGGGTGGGTGCACTCCTGGGAGGAGGAGGAACATGTTCAGGGGAGTGCGGGGTCTTGCACAAGCCACGTGGTACATCTTGGCCTCCCGGCAGGAGATGGACACCCAGCCAGAGGCCCTGGCTCAAGGTGGCCTCACGTGGCCACGGGCTTCCTGGGTACACAGGCCCAAGCGCAGGTTGTTTTATACTTATTGGAGTATGTGTTAACTTATGCCCTGCATCCCAACTCACACGGAAGCATGGGTCTCGTCTCAGTCTCTTTGGCTGCATCTGGAAAGCAGTCTCCTCTAGGTCCAGTGCCAGGCTGAGGTGTCCAGAGGCGGCGGCAGCTGGTAGTGCCCTCAGCCCCCGAGTGTCCAGCCTGGCACTTCCCGTTCAGGCCACCTGCTTTGGGTCAACGGTTCCTTTGCCAGCAGCATCTCCTAAATGGTAAGGACTCTCTCCACCCAGGGCCTTCCCAGGGCTGCGAGGATGGAAGCAGGCAGGCAGTGGAGCTAACAGCTTAGTCACCAGGACCCTCAAACCTGCAAATGTCCCCTCCTGGAGGGGGAAGCCAGGAACAACAGAACTGCCTACAAAACAAGGCTGTGAACCTTTTGGGAACTGGAACTGTTTAACTTGAACCCAGGATCGTTTAAAGCTTTATTTATTTATAGCTTCTTCTTAAAAAAAAAAGTGTTAAGAAGAAATTTTTTGGTTATTCACACACAAAAAAAATAAGTTGATGATGGAAAAGCAAGTCATAATCATCTAATTGTTTTTGTCTAGGTCGAGAATGAATGTCAGCCAATGAAATAAACCCTGACAAGGAAAGAAAATATAAATAATAATACTAAATAAATAAATAAAAACAAGGGAAAACAAAGAAGAGCTAGAGACCAGTAGGTGCACAGCAGCTACTTGCAGAGATGGAAATGGAGTGGCTGGGGGACAAAGTGTGCTACATCCTTTCCTATTTGTTGAATTTTGTATCCCCGGCTTCTCGCCATTTTTAACCTAATGGCAAAACTCCTTAACAAGGCTTCAGCATCCATCGTTGCCTGGCTACTCCTGACCTACCAGCCCCAACTCCATCACTCCTTCCCCAGCTCTCTACTATGACCTACGATGACCCTCTCTCCATCCTTCCAGATGATCTTCTGCCACTTCATTCTCATATATTCCCCTACCCAGAGATGCTACCATGACACGCACCCCCACCCCCATTCATCCATGCCCGTCAGAGCTCAACTCGGAAACCATCCTTGAGGCCCATGGTTGCAGTCCCTGCCTGTGCACTCCCAATTACCCTGCATCTGGAATCTGTCACTCCATGTTGTAAATGCCCATATGCCTTCCCCACTAGGCTGCAAACTGAATGGGGTCATAGGCCAGGCTTATATAATCCACCAATGACTCCCCAGAGCCTGGCCCAGCGCCTAGGATTCAGGTAGAAGTCAGGGGTAAGAAAAAGAGAAAAAAGTGAGAGACAGCGATGAAGGGGCATAAGCAAGAGAGTGAAAATAAGCAAGCAAGGGAACAAAACAGGAAAAAAAAACAACAGAAAGAAACCATAACCAACCCACTGGATCACAGAATAAACTTACAAGCTAGGTACAGTGGCTCACACCTATAATCCCAGTGCTTTGGGAGGCTGAGGTAGGAGGATCACTTGAGCCCAGGAGTTCAAGACCAGCCTGGGCAACATAGTGAGAGGTCATCTCTACAAAAAGTGTGAAAAATTAGCCAGGCGTGCTGGCACACGCCTGTAGTCCCAGCTACTTAGGAGGCTGAGGTGGCCGGCTCACGTGAGCCCAGGAGGTCAAGGCTGAAGTAAGCTACGATCACACCACTGCACTTCAGCCTGGACAACAAAGTGAGACTCTATCTCCAAACAAAACAAAACAAAACAAAACAGAATAAACTTATGGGCCAGGTATGGTGGCTCATGCCTATAATCCCAGTGCTTGAGCTCAGGAGTTCAAAATCAGCCTGGGTCTCTACAAAAAAATACAAAAACTTAACTGGGCGTGGTGGCATGAGTCTGTAGTCCCAGCTACTCAAAAGGCTGAGGGAGGATGGCTTGAGCCTGGGATGTTAAGGCTACAGTGGTCGCGATCGTGCCACTGCACTACGGCCTGGGTGACAGCCTGGGTGACACAGTGAGACTGTCGCAAAAATAATAATAATAATATTAATAATAAACTTACATTTTCAGGGTCAAACAAATAAGATAATTAAGAGAAGCATTCTTCAGTAATTTTACACTCTTACTCGGGAGTATTTTCCCACTGTTAACAAACACTGTATTGGGGTAGCACGACGCTTATTTCCCAGGTCTCCAAGAACTCACACAAACATGTACTCATTTTGCTTAAGCTGCATAACTAAGGTGTTTTATTAAGAAATACATTATCTCAAAAAGTGGATTTCCCTCCATTTATGGTCTCTCTCAAAAACAGGCGTTTACCCACACGCACCACGTTCTCGCACGGCCTTGTCTCACTGGAGGCCTTCAGAGCATTCTACTCAGTGCGGGCAAAGCAAGAATCCAAAGGCACCCTCTTCCACAGGGAGCCCTTGGAGCACAGGACTGAGAAGAAAGCCCCTCACACGGGCAGAGCCACAGCCCTTGGACCTCTAGGCCAATATGTGTTTAGGAACAAAATAGGAATCTTAATTGGTGCCATCTAAGATGTGATTTAAATTTGTTTTAGTCTGAACACTGTGTATATTAGTTTGCTAGGGCTGCTAAAACAAAATAGTACACAGCAGAACCTTTCTCACAGTCCTAGAGGACTAGGTGTCGGCAGGGCTGGTTTCTCCTGAGGTCTCTCTCCTTGGCCTGTGGACAGTGACCTTCTTCCTGAATTCTCAAAGGGGCTTTCTTCCATGTATATCCCTGGTGTCTCTGTGTGTGTCTAAATTTCCCCATTCTAGAAGGACACCAGTGAGAATGGACTACAGCCCACCCTCAAGACTCACCTGTTTAAAAGCCCTATCTCCAAATACAGTTATAGTTTGAGGCACCTGGAGGGGTACAACTCAGCCCCTAGCACTGTGTCAGTTTACTAACCTTTTCACCTTTTTAATTATTTATTTACTTACTCATTTATTTATTTATTTAGAGATGGAGTCTTGCTCTGTCTCCCAGGCTGGAGTGCAGTGACATGATCTCAGCTCACTGCAACCTCCACCTCCCAGGTTCAAGCAATTTTTCTGCCTCAGCATCCTGAGTAGCTGGTATTACAGGCACCTGCCACCGCACCCAACTAATTTTTGTATTTTTTAATCGAGACTGGGTTTCGCCATGTTAGCCAGGCTGATCTCAAACTCCTCACCTCAGGTGATCCACCCACCTTGGCCTCCCAAAGTGCTGGGATTACAGGCATGAGCCACCATGCCCAGCCTTAATTTATTATTTTTAAGTATACAAATAGGTGTATATATGGCATATGTGTGACGCTCTGATACAGGCATATGAAGTATAATACTACATCAGGGTATTTGGGGTGTCCGTCACCTCAGGCATGCATCATTTCTTTGTGTTAGGAACACTCCAATTCCACTCCTTTAGTTATTTTAACATATACAATGAATTGGTCAATGTATTAATTGAAGAAAGCCAATCCGACTGGCAGGGGTCCATCCTTGACAGCACAGGCACGGGCATGAGGGCATCCTGCCTTCTAACTGGAACAGCAAGTGTAAAGCAAGGGCCAGGTCCTTACATATCTTGCCTGTCTTCTGTTTTGCCCAGACCCTCTCACCTCAGGGAATTTGCATAGGAGAATTCTGTGCCTACTTGAAAATGGACAATGGTGGCTACTTAGACAAAGGATTAGACAAAGAAAACTCATAGAACCGATGGAAGCTAAGGGCCAGCAACCTTCCAAATGGTCCCAACATACAGCCCATCTGTAAAACACATCGTGTGGGCCTTTTTCTCTTGGTACGTTAGGACCGCTAAGCCTGTCTTCCTCTTCTAACACCCTGACAAGTAGCATTGCGGCCCAGAGACTTAGTAAAATGAATCATCATCACACTACTTGGGGAAAAAAAACTGAACAATTATTGCAGATCACACATTTTTATTTAACGCCTCAAACTTACAAACCCATCTATCATCAAGGTTTCCTGTACACAGAATTTTAAGTCACAAAATGTTTTCCTTGCCATAATATAACAATATATCTATTTATAAGAACATTAAATAACCTAGAATCTCCCTCAGGTATTCTAATATTGGAAAGGAAAAGGGAAATGAAGCATGGCAGTAAATATACTCAGCCACACACAACAGTAAAGAGTGCACTGATGATCCCGTTCATGAAGCGGAGATTCCACAAAGACCCTAAGCCAGAATCTCAACAGCCTAGAAAAACAGATCACTCTGTGTGCTAATCACAGACAGGAAAATGTTCCTCTGTTCAAAAGTGATTTTCAAGGTCAGCCAGCCCAACTGCTCCCTCACACTTGCAGAAAGGTTATATAATTTGAGTGCTAATTAAATACCTGCGAATGAGATCATTTTATACGAAACTGCTGGTTTCTCTCAGACTATTCCACTAAAATTTGTTACCAAAGAACCATTTCATTCCCATTTTAAAACACTAACTAAGATGGAGACTACTACAGAAAAGCTCGTCTAAGGCAGTACGGTGTGGCCAAAAGAATGTCAGGCTTGAATGACTTCTGCCAGACCACTGGGCCCCCACACCCCAAGAAATGAAGGGCTGGATATTCCGGGAACTGGAACCTTGGTTAAGATGCTGGCATAGCTGAGCTATGGCGTCATCCACGGCGCTTCCATGTCTTTAACAGCTTTGAATGGTGGTTCCACACTCCAGGAAGCCGATGCAGGAACAGGAAGCATCTAGTCCCAGAAGGAGAGACTCAGAGCCAGATTCCCAGGGCTCCCCCTCACAACCATCCCTGCAGTGGACCACCACCGTCTAGGGGAAGGATATTCTGTTTTGCCACACAATTTCCCATGTACGTCTGCAGAGATGTGCAGGCAAGTCAATGGCAGTACTGAATTCACAACACTTAGCCAATCCAACTTCTGCACAATACAGCCGAAAGGATGGGAGAGGTGCCCTAAATGTCTGCTCCTTACTTCCCATGTAGGGTAGACCCTAAATAGCCTAGAAAAACATGTCTACTTTTTCTTTCAAATCTCTTACAATCCCTCGATGGAGTCTATGTTCTCAGAGCCCTTCTGGCTTCCTAAAGCCTAACTTAAGTTCTTGCAAATATAACTGAAATGCAATCTTAGGCAATGTGTCCTTCCAAGCTCTCTCTTCAGAGAGGAAGTACTTAGTGGTACTATTACAGTAGGACTGGCGGTGAGAGATGGCTGGGCCTGGGTATGAGGAGAGAGAATTCACTATACTCTTCTGTCTACTTCTGCATATGTTCAAAATTCTCTACAATGAAGTTTTAATTTTCAAGTACTAGCTTCGAAACTAAGCCAGAAACTGGTTACAACAGTGACCTTGACAAGGTTCTACAGCACACAAAGGCAAGATCATCTAGGGTTTCTTATTTCATAATGCTTCAACTGATGTCTTTATGTTATCCAAAAAAAATAAGCCCAAAGACAATTCAGTATCTAATTAGGTGCTTCCAAATACTCAGGCATCCAGCCCAAGATTAAAGACCTCCAGACAGTTAAGAGGGTTATGGGACAGGGGTGTCACCTACTGAAATGGCTGCACAGTCATCCTACTGTGAAGCTCACCAGTCAGAAAGCCCCATCAACACATTCATTCATTCAACAAACATTTACTAAGCATCTTATAAGACAGGTGCCACTATAGGTTCTGAGAATAGAGAACAAAGGACTGGGGAGATTGTTATTTTATATGGAATGACCAGGGAACACATTTCTGATACTATAACTAACTCATACAAGAAATGACAGTGATTTGGTCCCAGGAGGGTTATAAAAATAGTCAATATTTACATGTCGCTTACAATGTTCCAGGCAGTATTCTAAACTCTTCCAATTCCATAACAACTCTTTGAGGTAGGTAGTGTCATTAGCCCCATTCTATGTTATTTTTTACTTTTTTTTTTTTTTTTTTTTTTGAGACGGAGTCTTGTTCTGTCGCCCGGGCTGGACTGCAGTGGCCAGATCTCAGCTCACTGCAAGCTCCGCCTCCCGGGTTCACACCATTCTCCTGCCTCAGCCTCCCGAGTAGCTGGGACTACAGGCGCCCGCCACATCGCCCGGCTAGTTTTTTGTATTTTTAGTTGAGACGAGGTTTCACTGAGTTAGCCAGGATGGTCTCGGTCTCCTGACCTCGTGATCCGCCCGTCTCGGCCTCCCAAAGTGCTGGGATTACAGGCTTGAGCCACCGCGCCCGGCCTATTTTTTACTTTTTTTAGAGACAGAGTCTTGCTCTGTCACCCAGGCTGGAGTCAGTGGTATGATCAAAGGTCACTACAGCTTTGAACTCCTGGGCTCAAGCCATCCTCCCACCTCAGCCTCCTGAGTAGCTGGGACTACAGGTGTGCACCACCATGCCCAGATAATTTTTTAATTTTTTGTAAAGACAGGGTCTCACTATATTGCCCAGGTCTCCACCTCTTGGCCTCAAGTGATCCTCCCACCTTGGGCTCCCAAAGTGCCGAGATGACAGGCATGGGCCACCGCCCTTGGCTAATTTTTAAAAATGTTTGCAGAGATGGAGTCTCACTATGTTGCCCAGGCTTGTCTTGAACTCCTGGCCTCAAGTGATTCTCCCCACCTTGGCCTCCCAAAGTGCTGGGATACAGTCATGAGCCACCGTGCCTGATGAGCCCCATTTTAAAACGAAGAAACGGAGCACTGAAGAGGCAAAGTAACTTCTCCAAGGTCAGACAATACATGGTGAGGCTCAGAGTGCAAGCTCTTCCCACTCCATGGCAGCGCAGGGGACGAAAGCAGGTGAAGAAGCCAGGACTTGCTGGCAGATGCGAGGTGAAGCTGGAGGGAAAAGGGGCATGGAGCACACCTCCAATCCATTTATTAACTCCCTGCTCTGAAACGGGAACAGACTTTCAAGTATCACCTGACATTTGAAAAACCTCTTAAGTAAAAGTCAGTGCCCAACCCAAACAGATACAAAGGAACCTGAGGGTTTGAAACAGACAATGCAGGGGCTAAAAAATAATAAAAAAATAACAACTATAATATTCTCAGAAATAACAAGAGACAGTATACTCATGAGAAGAAAGAGGCTATTTAAAAAGTGGGGCGATGAGGCCTCCTGGAAATCAAATGAAATTGAAAAAACTACTTGCACATAGCAGTAGAACACAGACAAAAAGATCAACAGAAGTAAAGCAGAAGCTCATTCCAAAACATCCAACAATCTGCTGATAGAAGCTTTAGATAAAAAGAACAAAGAGAAGGAAGAGAAGATCATTCTTCCCAAAAAGTATGTGCATATTTACACATACATGTGTATGTGTGTGTGTGTATATATATATACATATATATGAAAATTTTCCAGAACTAAAGCACACAACTTTCAAGATTCAAAGGGCCCACTGTGCATCCATGTTGATGAATGAAATGGATGAAAAGAGACTGATGCCAAGGCACAGCTTTACAACTGGTCAGAATCTAGACACAGAGGAAGTCTTAAAAGCTTCAGACCTCCCAAGAGGCTGGACAGCGGCTGCAGAGACACCACTGCAAGACTGGCATGGGACACAAGGGTTCCAAGACACAACAGCCAAACACATGGAGAGGAGATTTAAGCTCCTGACGAGGCACATGGGATGGATTAATGATGTGTTCATAAAAAACTAACAAAAGAACTGTAATCATCACAAACACTATAGGGTCAGTCATAAATAATGTTTGCAGCCATAAAAATATAATGAATGGTGATTTAATCGAAAAGTTTAAGTGTGTTGAGAAGGGTGAATGCACATGTGTGTGTGAATATATAAATCCTTGCCATGCATAGTAGAAACTCAGTATCTGATTAAACCAACAAACAGTGCTAAAAGCACATTAGCCCAGGATGTGGCTAAAAGAGCTGCAGGGCGTTGCCACTGGGAGCCAGCAGCAGGGATAGGGAGGAATGGGACAGGACAGGGATTCACTATTTTTATGATAAACCCTGAAAAACTATTTAATTTTTTAAAACTATTTACATGCATCATTTGACAAATATAATTTATAAAATAGATCAAGGGGGAAGGAAAAAAAAAGAGAACCAAGGAGATAAGAAACTACATTTAAGGGAGGGGACAAAGAAACACAGCTGATAGCAAACAGGAAAGAGGATGTTTCGGAGGCCACAGGCAGGCACATTACCATGGAAGGCAGAGGAGAAAAGCATGTTTAAAAGTGTTATGGCGGCCAGGCACACTGGCTCAGCCTGTAATCCCAGCACTTTGGAAGGCAAAGTGGGAGGATCACTTGAGGTCAGGAGTTCAAGACTAGCCTGAGCAACATAGCCAGACCCCATTGCTACAAAAAAATAAAAAATAAATTAGCCAGGCATGGTGGCATACACCTGTAGTCCTAACTACTAGGGAGGCTGAGGCAGGAGAACTGCCTGAGCCCAGGAGGTTGAGGCTGCAGGGAGCCATGACTGCACCACAACACTCCGGCCTAGGGGACAGAGTGAAATCCAGTTACACACACACACACACACACACACACACGTAAAGATATTCACTGAAATGTTATTTATTATATAAGCTGAGAGCAAGGGTCGAGGAGCAGGAGGCAAAGAGGATGTAAGTGAGGGATGCTGCAGCTGCTAGAAAAGGGTGGGATGAGAGGCATGGGTCACAAAGCTTGTTTTAAAGCGCTGAGAGAAAGAGGAGGAGAAAAATGACATTTGTTGAATGTTCCACACACTTTTTAAAATACCTGCCCGTGACTCTTGAAAGGATATACAAAATATCCGCCAATGAGCATTATTCTTGGGATCTACAGCAGTCAGCGGATTCCTAAAACCGTCCAGGGTTGGAGGAGGGTGAGAACTGGGAAAATGCCTATGGGGTACTATGCTGATTGCCTGGGTGACAAAATTATCTGTACACCAAACCCCCACGACATGCAATTTACCCATGTGACAAACCTGCACATGTACCCCCCGAAACTAAAACAAAAGTTGGAAAGAAAAAAAAAGGAGTCCAGACCTCCACAAAAGCACATAAATCAATAGTGGTGTTTAAAGTATCTTCTATGTTTACAAATGAATGCTTACAAGTTTACATTTCCTAAAAATCAGAAACATTTTTATCACCTTTAACCAAATGGTATAATGTCATCTCATAGGTGGAAACTAAATGGTTGTTCTTACAATTTTTTTTTTTTCTTCCCGAGACAGGGTCTCAACAGAGTTTGTCTGGCTCTGCCGCCCAGGATGGAGTGCAGTGGTGCGATCACAGCTCACTGCAGCCTCGATCTCCCCGTCTCAAGCAATCCTCCCACCTCAGCCTCTTGAGTAGCTGTAACCACAGGTGCACACCACTGTGCACAGCTAGCTAATGTTTTAAAAATTTTTTGTAGCATTGAGTTCTTGCCATGTTGCCCGGGCTGGTCTCAAACTCCTGGCCTCAAACAATCCAGCCGTCTCAGCCTCCCAAAGTGCTGGGATTACAGCCCTGAGCCACCATGCTGGCACAAATTTAAAAACAGTATGGAGGTGATTTTTTTCAGCCTAATTATGGAAGCTAGCACTTTGGTTTCCTAATTTTCTTTTCTTTTTGAGATGGAGTCTGGCTCTGTTGCCAGGCTGGAATGCAGTGGCACAATCTCGGCTCACTGCAACCTCTACCTCCCGGATTCAAGCAATTCCCCTGCCTCAGCCTCCCAAGTAGCTAGGACTAAAGGTATGCACCACCATGCCCGGCATTTTTTTTTTTTTTTTTTTTTTTTTTTTGGTTAAAAAAAGGTTTCACCATGTTGGCCAGGATGGTCCGGATCTCCTAACCTCGTGATCCACCCACCTTGGCCTCCCAAGTGCTGGGATTACAGGCGTGAGCCACCATGCCCAGTTTGGTTTCCTAATTTTCAATATGGAATTTTCTTTAGTACTTCAAGAGTCAATCTTATGATATGTAGTTTAACATTTCACCCCAGTACTTTCAGAGAATAAACAGAAATCAATATCCAGAGAAGGGGCTGGAGTTAGTCTCCATGTGTGCACCTGTGCATCGCACTACAGAGGTTCTTTAAAGCACGATGTGGTTGACTGGGGTGAACGAGTGGCCTGGACCTTAGAATCCTCAATCTTGAATCGGATCTGCCCCTAACTGGCAGTGAGGGACTGACTTTGCTGATCAACTTCTCTGGGCCTCAGTTCCTTCATCTGTAAAACCAGCATTTCAACTCTAAAATTCTACAGACAAGGATTTGTGGTCCCCACATTTTACTGAGTGCCTATACAGTTAATATTAGTGATCAGATCTTTATTAAAGTTGATTTTCTTTTCAACACAGAAAACTAAGTTAGGTGACTGATTCCTGGACTGTACTGCTGTGGCAGGCCTCTGGGACTGTGTTCCCAGGGGGTTATTTTGGTAAGTTGGTTATTTTTCAGTGCCTTACCAGCAATCAGTGTCCCGGGTGTTGCATTTTAATCACAGTCTGAGGTAAGAGTCAAGTGGGGCTCTGCTCGGTAACCGACAGGCTGGATCCAGGGAAGCAACTGTTGCTGCCTAGATAGGGAACCCTTCTACAGGGGCAAACTGCCAGGTAGGAACGGGGACCGGATATTCTTTCCTCTTGAAAGGGGCACAAGTTTAATTTACTGAGGGTTCTGAGAAGAATCCGCGATGATAAAAATACTCAAAACTTAAATTTAGTGGCTAATCTGAGAGGCCACCAATAGATCACAACACTTTAGTTTTGCAGTAAAAAGCTGAAACTACAAAATTTTATAATTACTAGTTGGTTAAAACAGATATTTTAACGTGCCAAATGATTGCAAACTTTTCCTCCTCTATCTTCTAAGTCCAAGAAGTCTTGGAGATTTACTTCCTATAATTACAGATTGCAATTATACCATGTCAAACTCAAGTCCCTTCTTCAGTCTAGCAAAACCGGGGAAAACGAAGTTTGGGGATGGACTGTGAATACGAGCTTGAAGGGGAAAAAAAAGACATGAGCCTTTTAAAATTATAGTAGTTTCACTTTTAAATAGGAGCAGCTCCTCTCTCAAAAATCGCTATCATAGATGTTTGCAACTAAATGCTTTTCTCCCACCCAAGGCATACATGTTGCCAAAAAATAGTCTGTACTAGTACAAGAGCCTATGGTGTTCTTCATCCAACCCGACTGATGATTATACAATCATTATAATGTAGCAGCTTCAGAGACAGTTTACTTTTTTTAGCTCATCAGAAGAAAATTTTGTACAGATCAATCATCCACAGCAAATATATCAAAATATAACAACAAACAACTTAAAAAAAAAAAGTACCTATCAAAAAATATGAAATAGGCAAAAAATCCTAGGCAATACCTAAATAAGTTAGCTTAGAAAAATAAACTTTTTGGCCGGGCGCGGTGGCTCAAGCCTGTAATCCCAGCACTTTGGGAGGCTGAGACGGGCAGATCACGAGGTCAGGAGATCGAGACCATCCTGGCTAACACGGTGAAACCCCGTCTCTACTAAAAAAATACAAAAAACTAGCCGGGCGAGGTGACGGGCGCCTGTAGTCCCAGCTACTCGGGAGGCTGAGGCAGGAGAATGGCGTGAACCCGGGAGGCAGAGCTTGCAGTGAGCTGAGATCCGGCCACTGCACTCCAGCCTGGGCGACAGAACAAGACTCCGTCTCAAAAAAAAAATAAAGAAAGAAAAGAAAAATAAAATTTTTAAAAGCAAGATGCTAACAACATATTATCCTAGCAAAACAAAACACTCTGCAAGTTATTGTATAGATCATGAATGAGGGGTTCTCATGTTACAGCGCACACATGTATCACCCGGGGAATTAAGAATGTCACGGTTTTATACCTGCTCTCGAAATTTCCCTGCAAGTCACCTGCCACCCTGACTCTAGCTGCAGTGAGCTGAGGCCTGGTGGTCCTAGACTGGCACCAAGATTCTCAGCTCATAGTGCCAGCATCTGACTGTCGGACGACCTGCTGTTTTTCCTGATATTTATACAGGATATTCATAAAATGTAAAGAGGCCATTATTCACACAGACATCTAGAGAAGGAGGTGAAGTTTAAAAAAAAAAAAAAAAAAAACTTATTTCGAGCTTTCACTGTGTTCTGCCCTGGAGTGCTTGAATTCCTTTGTGGTGATAGCATATGTACCCACAGGAAGACTCTTCAGAACGGTATTTACATGCGGTGCTCAGGATGAGTGAGCTCTTCAGATTTCAGGTATTGGCATTCATTTTAAAATCTCAAGTTTTTAATTAAATGTAATGTTTTCCTTCTTTCCTTGATTCTCAGTAGTTACACAAGTCAACAGAATTCCAGTAAATAACTGATACTATTTTCATGCAGTATAAGATAAAATATGTCTGCTGTAGCAGTGAGGGGACGAGGGGAGAAATAATCAGAAAACTATTATAAATGCAGAGTTCCAGCTCAGCCTTCAGCATTTTGATTCAGTTAGTTTGGGACCCAGAAATCTCTATTTCTATTTCTTTTGAGACGGAGTCTCGCTGTTTCACCCAGGCTGGAGTGCAGTGGTGCGATCTCCGCTCATTGCAAGCTCCGCCTCCAGGGTTCACGCCATCCTCCTGCCTCAGCCTCTGAGTAGCTGGGACTACAGGCGCCAGCCACCATGCCCGGCTCATTTTTTGTACTTTTACTAGAAACGGCCTTTCACCATATTAGCCAGGATGGTCTCGATCTCCTGACGTCATGATCCACCTGCCTCGGCCTCCCAAAGTGCTGGGATTACAGGTGTGAGCCACTGCACCCGGCCTCTATTTCTTTTTTTTTTTTTTTTGAGATGGAGTCTCGCTCTCTCACCCAGGCTGGAGTGCAGTGGCATGATCTTGGCTCACTGCAACCTCCGCCTCCCAGGTTCAAGTGATTGTCTTGCCTCAGCCTTCCAAGTAGCTGGGACTGGGACTACAGGTGTCCGCCACCAGGCCAGGCTAATTTTTTGTATTTTTAGTAGAGATGGGGTTTCACCATGTTAGCCAGGATGGTCTCGATCTCCTGACCTCGTGATCCGCCCGCCTCGGCCTCCCAAAGTGTTGGGATTACAGGCGTGAGCCACCGTGCCCAGCCGAAATCTGCATTTCTACAAATACCTAGGTGATCTTCATGCACGCCATCCTGTTTTACAAAAACACCCTTACTTCTTCCTGAAGCATTTTCAGCTGCACTGATCCGTCGCTGAGATTTACATCAAAACAAGTGCCAGGGCAGAGGGAAGGGTAAAGGTGAAACAAGACAAACCATGAATGAAAATACTGTGGATGCTGGGTGACGGAACATGAGGGTCCACTATACTACTTCACTCTACTTTTCTGTATGTTTGAAATTTTCCATAATAAAAAGAATAAAAAAAAAAGCAAAGCTCAGTAAACAGATCAAAGTAAGTTGATAGCCCCATGCTCTTCAAGAGACTTGCCCAGTAGAAATTTCATCTGAACTTTTACCAATTCAAGGAGTTGCCTACAATCCCTTTCAGAAATTCCAACACTGAAAGACCCCCCAAAATAATCCTCTCCAACTAAATTCTTAAGCCAAAGAAGTTTTGTTCATGTTCTTAGAGATTAAGCTGCTCTTGGGGGAAGTAAACCAAATCTATTTTTCATATATCTATTACTCTAAAAAGAAAAATAAGATTCTGCCAATATCATTATAATGCAGTTAGTACCACAAACATGGTATTTAGAATGTTTATGGTAGTATTTAATAGTTTAAGTGACAGAGAGAAAACATGGACAGAGTTCTTTCAGCTCATCTGTCTCTAAGAGGCCCCAAAGCTGCAGCTGCTCTCTCCTCCCCTCCCCACAACCCCAAAGATTAGGTACAGGAAGCAGAGGATAAAAAATCTATTAAAAATGTCCAGAAGCCCAGAAGCAATGAACAAACCCCACACCCAGATCTTTTTGTTTGTTTGTTTGTTTGTTTTTGAGACAGAGTGCAGTGGTCCGATCTCAGCTCACTGCAACTTCCATCTCCTAGGTTCAAGTGATTCTCCTGTCTCAACCTCCCAAGTAGCTGCGATTACAGGCACACGCCGCCACACCTGGCTAATTTTTGTATTGTTAGTAGAGATGAGGGTTCACCATGTTGGCCAGGCTGGTCTCGATCTCCTGACCTCAAGTGATCTGCCCACCTCGGCCTCCCAAAGTGCTGGGATTACAGGCATGAGCCACCACACCTGGTCCAGATCTTGGTTTCTCATATCACTCTCCAATCAGAGGAACCAGAGCTCCTTGAAGAAAAGGCTGATTCTAGGGCTGGGGCAGAGAATATACAAGATGAAACTGTAGCTTCTTGAAATGCCAGAAAATAAGGAAATGCTTAAAAAAAAAAATGGGGATATGCCAGCGGGGTACTCAGGAGCTAACAGAAAGAGCTCCCGATGGCCAAAGCTGGTACAACGTTTAAGAACAAATAAACAACACCGTGGAATCAACCCGAAGTATAAAATAAATATCCATGCATCCACAATGACATAAGTAAATGCTCGAATAAAGAAATAAACAGAGGGTCACTTGGGCCCAGGAGTTCAAGGCTGCAGTGAGCCATGACTGTGCTACTGCACTCCAGTTTGGACTACAGAGCAAGACCTGTCAACGAAAGTGAAGGGGAAGAGGAAGAAAAAAAAGAAGAGAACAGTCAAGTCTCCTGAACAGAAGAATTCCAAAGAATGTCTACAGACACTTCCCTGCAAAGAGGTGGAGCACAGCTTGCCACCCATTAAGAGTTGACCCTGCCCTCATACACCACGGGGAGGGGAGGACACAGCAACTTTACAGAGTGAAAGCCTGACCAACACTACTCAGTCAGGTGACCAAGCAACAAGTCATGTTGTGTGCACATGCCCTCAATGTGATATGATGAGAACGGCACTTTAACTCTGTGATCTTCCTCCCAGAAACCCACACCCCCAGTCTAATCGTGAGAAAAACATCAGACAAATTCCAGTTGAAGGACATTCTACAAAATATCTGACCAGTACTCCTCAAAGACATCAAGGTCACTCCAAACAAGCAACGGATTGGGGGAGCCCAAGGGGCATAACTACTAAATGTAATGTGGTTTCCTGGAAGAGAAAAAAAGACACTGGAGAAATATTAAAGAAACTGAATAAAGTGTGGACTCATTTAATAACCTATTAATACTGGTTCCTTAGTTGTGACAAATTTACTACATTAATGTAGGATGTTAACAACAGGGGAGCTGGGAGAAAGATACACAGGAACACTCTAATATCTTTGCAATGTTTCTGCAAATCTAAAATTGTTCTAAAAGAAAAAGGTTTTAATTAAAAAAAAAAAAGGCTTCATTCCAGATGAAGGTCTGTGGCTGCATGGAAAGTCAAGTCTGCAAGAGAATGAGAGGCTCCAGCTCATACCCTCTCCTTCACACACACACGCATGCATAAAACACACACACATGCACAAACACGTGCACACACACACACACACACACACACGGGGTACTGGTTTAGTGAACTTAGTTCTCTAGTATCATCTTCATCATCCTCAGTTACAAATGCTGACGGAACACCTGTGAAATACCATCCAAACAGCAATCCCAAAAATGTGTGTGCCATCCCAAGGTCCTTGCAAACTAGGTAAAGAGGACTTAAACAATGATGTAGGCCGGGCATGGCGGCTCACACCTATAATCCCAACACTGTGGGAGGCCGAGGCCAAAGGACTGCTTGAGGCCCATAGTTTGAGACCAGCCTGGGCAACATGGCAACTTCACCTTTGTAGACCATCTCTACAAAAAGTAAAAATTGGCCAAGCATGGTTGCATGTACCTACAGTCCCAGCTACTCAGGAGCTGAGGTGGGAGGAGTGCTTGAGCCTAGGAGTTCAGGGATGCAGTAAGCCATGACTGTACCTCTGCACTCCAGCCTAGGAAACAGAGCACGACCTTGTCTCTTAAACAAACAAACAAAAAACCAATGATATGAAGATATGAAATGGTATTTGGTATTTGTTAAGTGCAAGTGGTAGACTGGCATGATGAAACTAAACCTCTTTTTTTTTTTTTGAGACAGAGTCTTGCTCTGTCGCCAGGCTGGAGCACAGTGGCGCGATCTCAGCTCACTGCAACCTCCACCTCCCGGGTTCAACCTCAGCCTCCCCTCCCGAGTAGCTGGGACTACAGGTGCACACCACCACACCCAGCTAATTTTTTAGTAGAGACGGGGTTTCACCATGTTGGCCAGGATGGTCTCAATCTCTTGACCTCGTGATTTGCCTGCCTCGGCCTCCCAAAGTGCTGAGATTACAGGCGTGAGCCACCACACCCGGCCGGAAACCAAATCTTTTTTTTTTTTTTGAGAGTCTCACTCTGTCGCCCACACTGGAGTGCAATGGCATGATCTGGGCTCACTGCAATCTCTGCCTCCTGGGTTCAAGCGATTCTCCGGCCTCTCCGGCCTCAGCTTCCTGAGTAGCTGGGGCTGTAGGCGTGTGCCACCACACCCAGCTAATTTTTGTATTTTTAATAAAGACGGGGTTTCTCCATGTTGACCAGGCTGGTCTTGAACTCCTGACCTCACATGATCCACCCACCTTGACCTCCCAACGTGCTGGGATTACAGGCATGAGCCACTGCGCCCAGCCAGTAAATTTTATATTCTTTCCATCTCATGTCATTTACAAATCAAAAATGTGTTAGTGTACCACACATTCTATACCTTAAAAAGGCATGTAAGTTGACATTTTAAAAGGATGAAATGAAAATAAACGTCAGTTCCAATGTTTCTGTCCGGCACCCCACAAAACACCCTGCTCCACAGGTACACACTCTCAATTTCACCAAGGGAAGGAACTCTAATGGCTGGGCCAGGATCAATAACTCAGTAGGGAAGGTGGGTCCGCAAAGAGGTTTCAAAAAATTAAAAAGATGGCAGCACTTACAGAAGCAGGAGAAGAGCAAACGGCAAATAGTGAGAATATATGGAGAGTCAGAAGATGGGAATTTGCACGTAATATTTTGCAAGCTATAGGCAGATCAAGTTAGCTCTGAAGAAAGTGTTGTGGAGGGTGGAGGCAGGAACAACAGATGTGCTGCAGCAGACACCCAGATGCAACGGTCTCCCTTCACCAAACTGGGGCCAGATGCAGGGAGCCAGGGGCTACTTTAGCCACAGCACATGTCCTGCATACCTAATTTGACCTGATGGTAACTCAAGCCTTTTAAAATACTAAAACTGCCCAGGTGCAGTGGCTCATGCCTGTAATCCCAGCACTTTGGGAGGCTGAGGCAGGAGGATCACTTGCGTCCAGGAGTTTGAGACCAGCCTGGACAATATAGTGAGATCCCATCTCTACAGAAAAAAAATGTTTTACATCAGTCAGGCATGGTGGTGTGCACCTGTAGTCCCAGCTATTCGGGAGGCTGAGGTGGGAGGATTGTTTTAGCTCAAGAGGCTGAGACTGCAGTGAGCTATGACTGTACCACTGCATTCCAGCCTGAGTGACAGAGCAACACCTTGTCCGTGTTAAAAAAAAAAAAAAAAAAGGCTAGGCGCGGTGGCTCAAGCCTG
>NC_045441.1:6956357-6976468 GCF_002776525.5 Piliocolobus tephrosceles | reverse complement strand
GTTAAAAAAAAAAAAAAAAAAGGCTAGGCGCGGTGGCTCAAGCCTGTAATCCCAGCACTTTGGGAGGCCGAGACGGGCGGATCACGAGGTCAGGAGATCGAGACCATCCTGGCTAACATGGTGAAACCCCGTCTCTACTAAAAAATACAAAAATCTAGCCAGGCGAGGTGGCAGGCGCCTGTAGTCCCAGCTACTTGGGAGGCTGAGGCAGGAGAATGGCGTAAACCCCAGAGGCGGAGCTTGCAGTAAGCTGAGATCCGGCCACTGCACTCCAGCCTGGGCGACAGAGCAAGACTTCGTCTCAAAAAAAAAAAAAAAAAAAATAGAAAAAACTTAAAAAAATATATAATAAATGCAAAACCTACAAAATTGTCAAAAATTGAACAGGAGGTTTACCACCACCACCCCCTCCCACCAAAGGCCCAGGTGGGCAGAGGAGTACAGAGGCACTCTTTTGTGGTTGGGGAAGGAAAAAACAGCAGAGAAAATGAAAGCTACTGATCAATGTTGTGGCTGTGGGTACCTGAGACATCTGGCATAAATAGTGCTCACTTTTCCCACCTGAATCACAATACAATAAATGACATTTGGAATCACTGCACTGAGCTAACTACTGCAAAAAAAAAAAATTAATAATGAGGTTATTTTTCTGATATGCCTGCTCATTGTGACAAATAATTGCAATGCCAAGGCAGGGCTCCAAATTAGCCACTTGCTGCAATTTTAAAATACATCAATCCAATATTTTGCTCTGCAGACATGCTAATTTTACCAAAGTTCCCCAGTTTTTTGTTTGTTTGTTTGTTTGTTTTTTGAGACGGAGTCTCACTCTGTCACCCAGACTGGAGTGCAGCAGCGTGATCTCAGCTCACTGCAGGCTCTGCCTCCCGGGTTCATGCCATTTTCCTGCCTCAGCCTCTTGAGTAGCTGAGACTACAGGCGCCCGCCACCACACCCGGTTTTTTGTATTTTCAGTACAGACGGGGTTTCACCGTGTTAGCCAGGATGGTCTCGACCTCCTGACCTCGTGATCCACCTGCCCCGGCCTCCCAAAGTGCTGGGATTACAGGCGTGAGCCACTGCGCCCGGCCAGTTCCCCAGTTTTCTACAACAGTATCTTTGTAAGAAGATTCAAAGAAAAGCTAATAATGGAATCTAAAAACCCTAGAGGGAGCAGTCTTTCTAGATCAGAGACGGTTATCCACCATCTCCTCCTAGAATATTCCTTCCCTCATTTTAGTAAATATAAAGTTTTAAAACAGTAATAAAGCACAACTAGTTGACTATAAAAGCACGTGATTTTAAATGAGAAAGGGCCGGGTGCGGTGGCTCACACCCATAATCCTACCACTTTTGGAGACTGAGGCGGGAGGATCACTTGAGGCCAGGAATTTGAGACCAGCCTAGGCAACACAGTGAGACCCCAACTGTATTAGTCCATTCTCATGGTGCTATAAAGAACTGCTCAAGACTGGGTAATTTACAAAGGAAAGAGGTTGAATTGACTCACAGTTCCGCATGGCTGGGGAGGTCTCAGGAAACTTATAAACATGGCGGAAGGGGAAGCAAACATGTCCTCCACACAGCAGCAGGAGAAAGAAGTGCCAAGCAAAGGGGGGAAAGTCCCTTATAAAACCATCAGATCTCGTGAGAACTCACTCAATGTCACAAGAATGGCTTGAGAGTAACCACCCCCATGACTCAACTATCTCCCACCAGGTCCCTCACGCGACACATGGGGATAACCGGAACTACAATTCAAGGTAAGAATTGGGTAAGGAAACAGCCAAACCATATCACCATCTCTACAAAAAAAAATAAAGTAGGCATGGTGGCACACACCTGTAGTCACACACCTACAGGTAAGTGTGTGTAGTAGGCACACACCTTCTCAGGAGGCTGAGGTGGGAGGACTGCTTGAGCCTGGAAGTTTGAGGCTACAGTTTGAGCTATGATTGCGCCACTGCACTCCAGCCTGGGTGACAGAGCAAGACTCTGTTTTTCCCTGAAGTCTCTTTCTCCTGTTCTGCAGAAGGGAGTTGAGGCTGTGCTACCTCTGTTCTCATCTCACCAGCAAAAACTCCACAATTGTTTTGTCTCTTCTTTTTTCTACGTTCTCACCAAAGACCTCTTCTCACTTCCCTCACTCTTGTAGTGGGCCTAGATTTGGGAGTTCACAAAGAATCAGGATCACAATCATAATTATAATCCCAGCTGGCCTTGCGTGTCCTAACCAAGGACTAAGCACTGTATCTGCCTCACACCAGTACTGTCCCACAGAACCTTTCTCCACAATGGGAAGTTCTCTTCTGTGCTGTCCAATGCCATAGCCACCAGCCACCTGTAGTTATCAAGCCCTTAACATATGGCCAGTGCCACTGAAGAACGGAAGCTCTCATTCTAAAACACTTACATCTGAGCAGCCACAGGGAGCTAGTGGCTACTGTACTAGATGGCACACGTGTGGACCCTCACAAGACTGTAACTATTCTCCCCATTTTACAGATAAACCAAGTCTTGCCTGGTGCAGTGACTCATGCCTATAACCCCAGCACTTTGGGAGGCTGAAATGGGAGGATCTCTTGAGGCCAGAAGTTGGAGGTTGCAGTGAGCTGTGATGGCACCACTGCACTCTAGCCTGGGCAGCAGAGCAAGGTCCTGTCTCTTACAAAAAAAAAAAGAAAAATGAGAGGGAGAAAGAAAAACATGAGTCACATTCATCTCTCCAGCTTCTAAGAGGAAGCGTCAGCTCTGGGCTTGTTCTACTACAGCCTGGGTTAATCAGGGATGCCTCATGACAATACACAATTATGTTTAAGATAAAGAAAAACTTTCAAGTGCTCATGATTCTTTTAAATAAATTAAAACCAGCAACTGTTCACACGCAAGAGCTTTAGTCATCTTCCAGTTTAAAAACAGGTTTATTACATAAAAGCAGACTAACCCAGATCATCCTAAAAATTTCCAGCATAGTTCTCCAACACTACGAATTTCAAGTAGTAACAATACCAGCTTAGACTTAAATAAACCAGATTTCTCTCTAAAGCATCTCCATCCACCATAAAAAAGTTATTTTGAGCAACAAAGATTTTTTAAATCCAGTAAATTCTAGACATGCCATGTTAAGCAGCCACCACTTTGAGGTCCTGCTTTGAAACCTTACCACCTACCATTAGTCAATCTGATGATAACCAAATTTACAAAGAAATCTGAAACAATGAAGCAATTCAGTGTGAGAGGGCACACCACTGTGACCCCTCACATCCCTTTGGGTAAATATTATCACCACCACCCTTTTTAATCATGGAGTTCTAAGCCCAGAGGTCGAGTAACTGACCCAGGGTCCTTAAGCTATTCCAGTGGCAGCCAAAGCTTCACACCCAGATCTCACTACAAAGCCCAAGTTCTTCCTACAACACTGTGTTCCAGCTAGGATTGGTTGATGAATTTTACCCTCAAACGAAAAAGTTGGATTATTTCTATATGTCCATTTACAAGAACTTTTTTGAGAACTCATTTGTTTACTGTTTCAGAACACTGGACGTCCCTTATTTACATGACAGTGTCTTTTTAAAATTATATCTACAGCTGTTATCTAAGTGACACAATACACAGGGGCCAGAGAGGGCCCAAGGACTCTAAATTTTTAAGAGTATTTGCAGGAACACTCAGCACACTGATTATCATCAAAACTGTAACGATTTGGTAACTTCAGTGCTAATCAGCTACAAAACTGTTGGACAGACTTCCTATTACTGTTTAAATGAGCACATTTAGTTAACCCCAAAATATCACCAAGTAAAAGTAATTACAGCAATCCCAACCAAAGTCAAATTTCAAGACTTACAGCTATAAATCTTAATTTGCATAGAAAGCCTGTTGAAAATAATTTTCTCAGAGGCTGCTAAACACAGTAATTCATACTTTAGAAAGCATTTCCTTTAGTTTAGAAATCTTTTTCAAGATACAAGTCTGTTTGTTTAATCTAAAACAAGAGGCTCGGTTTCACAAGCTGCCGTTTAATCAGTAGCTGAGTCCCACTGGTTTCACGGGCTTCCGTGAGGTCCTTTATCTGGAGCTGCTAAAAGCTTCCTCTGTACTCTGTGACCTAATACGCTGCAGAACAATAGAACTGGGTTTCCTTGTCTCACCACTATCCTAATATTAATAAGAAAGTGTGAGCTTGGAGAAATTCATTCACATATACAAGATCTTTCTTTATTTCTAGTCCCCGTTTATGATGTGAATCTTGAGGATCTTGGAAAAGGTACATCCATGTTTTCGAAGAGAAGAATGATCTGATAACTATGATCTGGGGAAAAGAACTGAACTGTAATCTTAGTTTGGCAATTTCACTGGGTGTGAAAACAGTGAACTTTCTCCCTTTACATAAAAGCTTCCTAGAGAGGACCAGCAAATCTTAGTCTACGTAACCACCAAGGGCTCTTGCAGAAACACAGATTCTTAGGAAAAGAGGCTCCCAGACAGGGCGGAGGTGGGGGCATAAGGGCATCCTAGCCCAAAGAAGAGGCCCAAAATAAAGTTCACCCAAGAAATACCTTCGTGCCTGATGGGCAAGTACAATCCATATATTTACATAGCTTTCTTAGGACTGAATGAGAAAATACCTTTTTCAACTTCTGAGCCTAGCAATGAGTCCAGATGATGAAGACACCATAGATAAATGATCTTCAGTTCAAAAGCTGAATTTCAGTTAACTGCATGCTTTCTCTAAGGCACCATTAAGTTGGATAGACTGATCAGGCCTCAAGTAGAAAGAAGAACAAGCAGGTGAAAGACCCTATAAAATGGGTCTATACTTATTTGAAAGTGTCTAGTTCTATCTTCATAAGGAGTACAGGTTCCTGGATCAGCAGAGGCTTTAGTTCTGTTTTCGGCATGTAACTGCTCTTTTATCTACCATACATGGTCAAGTGGGATTCCTCTTTTTTAACCAGCGAGCTCACTAGTCAGGATTGGCTCCAAGGTTTTTTTAAAATCTTGGTCTAACGTATCTTGATCAAGAACGCACCTCAGTTAACGAGGATCAATAAGCTCTTTCGGATGGAGAGATAAACCCCTGAATCTACGTCTGATTGTGCATGTTTCTTTCTTTCTTCTTTCTTCCTTCCTTCCTTCCTTTCTTTCTTTTTCTTCCTTTCTTCCTTTCTTCCTTTCTTTCTTTCGTTGCCCAGGCTAGAGTGCAGTGGTGCGATCTCGGCTCACTGTAAGCTCCGCTCCCTGGGTGCAAGCAATTTTACTGCCTCAGCCTCGCAAATAGTTGGGATTACAGGCTCCCGCCACCACGCCTGGCTAATTTTTGTATTTTTAGTAGAGAGGGAGTTTCACCACGTTGGTCAGGCTGGTCCCGAACTCCTGACTTCAAGCAATCCACCCACCTCGGCCTCCCAAAGTGCTGGGATTACAGGCATGATCCACTGCGCCCAGTCTGACTGTGCATCTTTTCCACAGACTTTAACCCTAGGTACCCACTATTCATATGCAACACATCAAAACATATACACCTATCCTACAAAGATCAGAATATGAAAGGAAAATTCATAGCAAAAGTTGCTACAAATTACCAAATAATTCCCTACGCTTTATCTATGTCAAGATTTGATACCTCTATTTACAGATTAACTTTTCTGATTGCTTTGTTCTACAACACCCCAACAATACTCGGTTTTTTATAATTCATGACACCATAGAATTGTAAAAGAATGGAATAAAAACCATGTAAGAAGTGTACAGGCGGCCAGGCGCAGTGGCTCACGCCTGTAATCCCAGCACTTTGGGAGGCCAAGGCAGGTGAATCACGAGGTCAGGAGTTCAAGACCAGCCTGGCCAAGATGGTGAAACCCCATATCTATTAAAAATATAAAAATTGCCAGGCGTAGTGGCAGGGGCCTATAGTCCCAGCTACATGGGAGGCTGAGGCAGAGAATTGCTTGAACCCAGGAGGTTGAGGTTGCAGTCAGCCAAGATCATGCGGATGCAGTCCAGCCTGGGCGACAGAGCAAGACACCGTCTCGGGGAAAAAAAAAAAAAAAAGTGTATTGGAAGACATAGGTTCCTATAAAGAATCGATATTTCAAAATATAAAAAATCCAATTAAGCGTAAAGTCATCTGGAAACTTCTTGAATCCCCATCACATACTCTTTACCTACAACACTATACTAGCGCTAATTTTCAGTATCTTTAAATATCAACATCATCATCCTTCCACATAATCTTTCATTATTTTCCAGGTACTTTCTGTGACTCTTACCAGTGTTGCCTATACACATCTGATAACATTCACTCTTATCTATCAGATCAGAAAACAGAATTCACCTCACAAGTATTTGATCTAAGGCAGTGACAGAAATTTAGTGCTACATTATACGGTACAATGAGGACATTTAACGTTCAACTAAAGGGCACTCAATGACAAACCCTGATGTAGCTCTGGAAGCAATTACATGTAGCTTTCATCGCAGATTTGTTTGAAAAATATGTCTTTACTGGAGACAGTACATCCACATTCTGTACCCAATTAACATTATTCCAAAATAACTCTTGACCTCAAGAGTATTCCAAAACAGTTACAAGACTTGAAATGAAATGGAAAAAAAAATCATACAACTAGAGGTATCTAAGACTTGGGTTTGGGGCTCCGCCTACAATGAAGCTGTGTCACCTTGGGTAGGTCATTTGACCCAACACCCGCAGTATTTCCTACTACATAACAAAGAAATTAGTCTAAATTTTCTTTAAGGTCTCTTCTAACTCTAATATTCTATGAATGTATGAAAGTTCAATCTTTCCCCATTTCAAAGATAATGGCGGCAGGCAATAATGCCAAGTTAGCCTACATTTTTTTTTTTTTCCTTTTTAGAAAAATGACACAACTTGGGATGTCTTCTTGGGTTGAAGTTTTATTTAGGAAAATAAACCCCAAATAAAAACGATGTTGAGAAAATGGGGGGGGGGGGAAGAAAATCATACACTGACGTTAGCTAAAATAGAAACTTCCATCACCCTTAAGCCAGTTTGTCAATAGTTATTCAACGCCTGCTACTCTAATCACTGGCTTCCTAAAATAGAAATATTTATAGTTGTTTCCTTCTCATCCCCGGACATACATTCCGAATAAAAAGCACAGAGTCTAAAATCAATTTACAACTTCAGAATAAGTTGCAAGGAGCGAAACAAACTCCGCACAGCTCGCCAAGTCATTTGCATTTAAGTACGATTAGGGTTAAGAAACGGTTCTTATTATGAGATGCGAGAAAAACGCACAAGAGGCAGGTGACATCTGGAAAGGGAAGCTGAACTGCCAGGAAGCGATATAAGCTGAGAACCTTAAGGCAACAGGTCCAGGGCCGGGACCGCAGCCTATCCCGGGAGGGGTCAGTGGCTGTCACCTCGCCCGCCGCCCTCCCCAGCCCCGACGACGTAGCCTCGCCCCCGCCCCCCCATCCCACGCCCCTGCGGCAGAAATCTCCCTAATCACTCACCTCCCTGGGCTTCCCGCCCCCGGCAGGCCCTCCGATCCCTCGGCGCCGAGGCCGGCCCGGCCCTGCTGTCCCCTCCCCCTCACGCCGAGGACCCCGCAGCCCCGTCCCCGCAGCCCCGTCCCCACCGCGGGCCCGCTCACCTGCACCTGTTTGCGGAAGTGGCGCGGCCCCGGCACTGCCAGCGAACAGGAGGACCAGCAGCAGCAGCAGCAGCCGCCGCCGCAACGCCGGCGGCCCCGGCATCTCGCCCACGGCGCGGCTCCGGGGCCGGCTCTCGAGTCGCCTTCCGTCCGTCCGTCCGTTCGCCCGTCAGTCGGTCCTGCCTCCCTCCGCTGCCTCAGCGGCACCCGCGCCGGCTGCTCCCGAGCACGCGTTGCTTCTGCCAAACCTCGGTCCGGCTCCCGGTCCGCACCTGCTGCTCCAGTCGCAGAAACACCATCCTTCCCGCCTGCGCCGCCGCCGCCGCCTCTCAACAGCAGCAACGGCAGCAGCCCTGCGGAGCGGCGGGCCCGGGCAGCCGCGCTCCCGCCGCCATGATGGGCTGCGTCATGTGACGTAGCGCGGGGGCGGGACGTCGAGATGGACAGGGCGGCCAGCCACTCGTCAGTCCACACCGGCCCAGGAGGCCCCGCCCATCATCCTGAAGGAGTGAGCGGTGGCGGCCGGTGCGCCCCCTGCAGACGGAAGAGTGCGTGGGCAGCAGGTAACACCAACAATTATTTTAAATTGAAAAATACAGGAAAATGTAAAGAAAACCATGACAATCATCCTGATATTTTTTCTAAGTGTTTTATAACATGCAAAAATAGGCCTGTCTTGTCTTCTGCCTTTTTTTTTTTACTTGTCAGAGCTGTTTTAGGCTCTTCTCCTTAAGTTGACCTACACATCCTCTCAGCCATCCAACAGCTTTGGGCTTTTCACTTGAATTGATCAAGAGGAGAATGCTTCTCCCAGCATCACCCACTGACTCACCTCCTGAGCTAAAGCTGTTGCCTCTTGTCCACCTGGCACACACTCTTCCTTTCGTCTGTCGAGACTCAACTGACATATGACTTCATCCATGACTCTCTAGGAGAAATGACTGTCATCTCCTTAATGCCTCGCCCTGGCCCTGTATGGACTGCTATCCCAGCTGCTGTGTCCTATTGACCCGTGATTGTAAGCTCCCTGATTCAGCTGGGGGGAAATCCCTGGTGCAGGACCTGAGTTGGAGCAGACCCAGGTCTTTAGACCTGGGTCTAAAGCAATGGTGCATAGTCCTGGTCCCAGGTACCAGGGCAGAGCAACTCCCAGGGGTGGCCTTCTCCCCACCAAGAGTTGAGGTGAGAACACAGTCCTGCAGAGAGGATAGAGAAAGCACTCTCCAAACACAAGTAATATAGTGGTCAGAGCCATGGGGGTTGGGAAAATGCCAAGCTTTTCTGGAGAGGCGCTGTGGTTCAGTGTGTGCATGAGAGGAGCTGATTTCAATCTTATCAGATGGGACTTTGCCACCTGGCAACAGGGTAACCTCCCCAATTCTCCAAACTCCCCAAATGTCCATCCTAAATGACAGCTGTCGGTGATGTTAACACAGCACTGGACACACAGATGATGCCCAGGGAATATTTGTTGGATGATTGAAGCAAGCCAATAAATATCTAATGAGACAAACAGCTGGAACGAGAAACATTGAATTTAAAAAGTCCATGGCTTGGCCGGGCGTGGTGGCTCACGCCTGTAATCTCCGCACTTTGGGAGGCCAAGGTGGGTGAATCACTTTAGGCCAGGAGTTCGAGACCAGCCTGACCGACATGGTTAAACCTCGTCTCTACTAAAAACACAAAAAATATTAGCCCGGCATGGTGGCACGTGCCTGTAATCCCAGCTGCTTGGGAGGCTGAGGCAGCAGAATTGCTCGAACCCAGGAGGCGGAGGTTGCAGTGACCTGAGATCGTATTACTGCACTCCAGCCTGGGCGACACAGCGAGACTCTGTCTTAAAAAAAAGTTCACGGCTTTCTGCTGATTCTTTGTGGAATCAGTAAGGAAGGCAAAGGTCTAGGAAAGAGACACAACCACCCTGTTGTACTTCTACTTCTTTTTTTTTTTTTTTTTTTGAGACAGAGTCTCGCTCTGTCACCAGGTTAGAATGCAGTGGTGCAATCTCAGCTCACTGCAACCTCCGCCTCCTGGGTTCAAGAGATTCTCCTGCCTCAGCCTCCGGAGCAACTAGGACTACAGGCGCGCACCATGCCCAGCTAATTTTTGTATTTTTAGTAGAGACGGAATTTCACCATGTTGGCCAGGATGGTCTTGATCTCTTGACCTAGTGATCCGCCCACTTCGGCCTCCCAAAGTGCTGGGATTACAGGCGTGAGCCACTGCGCCCGGCCTATACTTCTACTTCTGTCAGGAAGCTTCTCACTTTGAGTACAAAGAAGCCAGGGACACCCACACTGTGTACTGTGAGGAGACTCGTGGCTGCCTGCCACGGTGCTGGCCTAAGGAAGGCCTTGCCTGATAATCCTGGGAGTGGTTATTTACAACTAAAGTGCACTCAACAGCACATCGGACCACAGTCCCAAAGTAGATTTCGCTATTATTTGAGCAAGCCCAAAAGTTAAAAAAAAAAAACACAAAACTTCTTTTCCTGTTTCACAGAACAGGGGTTATAGTATATATCCCACAGAGGATGTCTAAAGGCAACCTTTGCCCCACCACCCACCTCACCATCTATGCCTTTATCCAATACTTGAAGACCTCCAGTTAGAGATGTTATTACACAAACAAAAACCTGTTGGCTTGTTTAGTTTCACCTAGAAGTCAGAAAACAGCCTTTGGTGCCCGCCACCATGACCGGCTAATTTTTTTTTTTTTTTTTTGTATTTTTAGTAGTGACGGGGTTGCATCGTATTCGCCAGGATGATCTCGATCTCCTGACCTTGTGATCCGCCCACCTCGGCCTCCCAAAGTGCTGGGATTACAGGTGCGAGCCACCATACCCGGCCGCTTTTTTTTCTTTTTTGAAACAGGGTGTCGCTCTGTCACCCAGGCTGGAATGCAGTGGTGTGATCTTGGCTTACTGCAACCTCTGCCTCACAGGCTCAAGTGATTTTCCCGCCTCCACCTCCTGAGTAGCTGGGGTTATAGGTGCCCGTCAACACACCTGGCTAATTTTTGTATTTTTAGGAGAAACGGGGTTTCACCATGTTGACCAGGTTGGTCTCTAACTTCTGACTTCAAGTGATCTGCCCACTTCAGCTTCTCAAAGTGTTGAGATTACAGGCGTGAGCCACTGCGCCCAGCCCTTTATAGCCATTCTTGCAAGTGCCCACTCTCTTTCAAGTTTTCCTTCATGCCAAGCCATCACTTGGAAGACCCTCCTGCCAGTATCTGTCGTGCCAACAAGCTCTGGTTAAGGCCTGGATGCTGAAGGATGTGGAGTCAGCTTAGTATTGGATGAGCACTTCTGGAGCTCTGGCACCTAGCAGATACTCTAAAGGTTCACAGAGCTCAGCTGGATCAAATGGGGCACCCAGGAGGCCCTGTTGGTGGGGTCCTGGAGCTGCTGGTGCCAACTCATGAAAGCCAATTGTTAAATGTTCAGGAATTTTGCACACTGGTTGTTCAACACAGCCATTGTTAAAATTTAAGTTATAGGCAGTGGCTTACACCTGTAATCCCAACACTTTGGGAGGCCTAGATGGGTGGATCACTTGAGGTCAGGAGTTCAAGGCCAGCCAGGCCAAAATGGTGAAACCCCATTTCTACTAAGAATACAAAAATTAGCTGGGCATGGTGGCGGACTCCTGTAATCCCAGCTACTCAGGAGGCAGAGGCAGGAGAATCACTTGAACCCGGGAGGTGGAGGTTGCTGTGAGCTGAGATCACGCCATTGCACTCCAGACTGGGCAACAGAGTGAGACTCTATCTCAAAAATAAATAAATAAATTATGTAAACGTATAATTAAACTATATTAAAAACAAAGGTCATGAGGGAAGCGTTTTGATATGATTTGGATTTGTGTCCCCACCCAGTCTCATGTGTGGAGATGTAATCCCCACTGTTGGAGGTGGGGCCTGGTAGGAGGTGATCAGATCATGGGAGAGGTTTCTCATGAATGGTTCAGCACCATCCTCTTGGTGCCGTTCTTGTGATGGTGAGTGAGCTTTGACGAGATCTAGTTGTTTAAAAGTGTGTCGTACCTCCTCCCTCTCTCTCTCTCTCTCGCTACTGCTCCCACCATGTGAGATGCCTCACACCCCCTTTGCCTACTGCTATCATAGTAAGTTTTCCGAAGCAAGCCGAGCGGATTCCAGCATCATGCTTCCTGTACAACTTGCAGAATCGTATGCCAATGAAACCTCTTTTCTTTATACATTACCGAATCTTGGGTATTTCCTTATAGCAATGCAAGAATGGACTGATAGTTTTGAAGAATGGAAGGCAAGAAGAACCCTGGCAAAATTGTCCACATAAACTTCTTCAGAACTCTAGGAATTTGCCAAAGGTTTGCAATATCATGAGTCAATTTGTTAAAGAAAAATGGCTGAGGCCAGGTGTGGTGGCTCACACCCGTAATACCAACACTTTGGGAGGCCGAGGTAGGAGGATCACCTGACCCTGGGAGTTTGAGATCAGCCTGGGCAACAGAGTGAGACCCCCATCTCTACTAAAAATAAATAATTAGCCAGGCACAGTGGCACATGCCTGTAGTCCCAGCACTTTGGCAGGCTCAGGTGGGAGGATTGCTTGAGCCCAGAAATTTGAGGCTGCATGAACTGTGATTGCACCACTGCACTCCAGCCTGTGCTACATAGTGAAAGCCTGTCCCTTAAGAAAAGAAAAATGGCCAAATCTCATAAGAACAATGAGCTTCATGGAATTTTTATTTGCCCTATTTCCATTCTTCTGTCCCCACCTCTGTGATAGCCTTGAAAACCAGCAGCTTCACGACCATGGGAACTGTGGAAATAAGCAGCCTAGCAGCTACCAGATGGGGCAGAATAGGTTTGGAGTGCCCCCAAAACCTGTATCCCCAAAGAACTGTGACTATCTGAGCTATCTGGCAGCTCCCTGGAAAGGCACTATTTTCAGGGCTTTTTTTCATTTTGTATGACTCAGAAATGCCTCAGTGCAAACAGTCCTATCCTGTTTGTTGAAAATAGTCAGTGACAACTGTTTAACATTACAATTGCCTGAGCCAGTGATACCAGTTGGCTGATGAAAAACTTAAAACTCTAGGGAATAATATGTCAGTGGGAGCTTTGAAAAGATCCACCATATTCTTGGAAATCTAGAAAGCCATGTGCATGTACAAGGCTATGAACGTGGCTAAGAAATACATGAGAAGGCCCTCGTTTCTCATTCCTAGCTGATCATGAGGCTGTGCAAACAGAAAGTGAGGACTAGGGGAGAATTTTAAACTGCCAGAGCATCAAATGCATGCTCCAACACACAGAGACGCTTAGCAAAACCAGGGAGACATATTGGTTCAAAGAATTTAAGAAGGACAGGTGCAGTGGCACACGCCTGTAATCCCAGCACTTTGGGAGGCCAAGGTGGGCGGACCACCAGAGGTCAGGAATTTGAGACCAGCCTGTCCAACATGGTCAAAACCCATCTCTACTAAAAATATAAAACTTAGCTGGGCATGGTGGCACGCGCCTGTAATCCCAGCTACTCGGGAGGCTGAGGCAGGAGAATCACTTGGACCCAGGAGGTGGAGGTTGCAGTGAGCCAAGATCACACCATTGCAATGCAGCCTGGGCAACGAGAGTGAAACTCTATATCAAAAAAAAAAAAAAAGAATTTAAGGAAATCTCTGTAGTCATTAGCTGACCACTAAGCTAACGAAACAGAGACTTTGGTGCCCATTCACAAATTTTTCAAAATACAGAATTAAACCAGGAAAGCCCCTTTAAAAATGAATGATGGCAGCAGCAGCAATAACAAACAGCAACAACAATGCAAACCCTGGGGAAGGGGAATATCAGGACAAACTGATTTCCAGAGTTACCACATTATGCAATTTTAAATGTCCAGTTTTCAAAACATGGTTACAAGACAGAAAAAGAAACAAGAAAACATGCTTCATACACAGGATGAAAAATTAGACAACAGAAACTTTTCCTGAGGATTCTGTATTAGTCCATTTTCATGCTGCTCGTAAAGAGATACCCACGGAGACTGGGCAATTTACAAAAGAAAGAGATTTAATGGCCTGGCGTGGTGGTCATGCCTGTAATCCCAGCACTTTGGGAGGCTGAGGCGGGCAGATCATGAGGTCAGGAGATCAAGGAGACCATCCTGGCTAACACAGTGAAACCCCGTATCTACTAAAAATACAAAAACAAAATTAACCAGGCGTGGTGGCAGGCGCCTGTAGTCCCAGCTACTCAGGAGGCTGAGGTGAGAGAATGGCGTGAACCTAGGAGGTAGAGCTTGCAGTGAACTGAGATGGCGCCACTACACTCCAGCCTGGGCAACAGAGCAAGACTCTGTCTCAAAAAAAAAAAAAGAAAGAAAGAAAGAAAGAGATTTAATTAGACTTACGGTTCCATGTGGCTGGGGAAGCCTCACAATCATGGCAGAAGGCAAGGAGGAGCAAATCCTATCTTACATGGATGGCAGCAGGCAAAGAGGGAATGAGGAAGACACAAAAGCAGAACCACCCCAATAAAACCATCAGATCTTGTGAGACTTATTCACTACCACAAGAACAGTATGGGGGAAACTGCCCCCATGATTCAATTTTCCTCCACCAGGTCCCTCCCACAACACATGGGAAGTACAATTCAAGATGAGATTTCAGTGGGGACACAAAGCCAAACCATATCAGATGCTGAGAAGTTGGACTTAATAGACAAAGACTTTAAATTATAATTATTATAATTAAATAATAATTATTATTATAAATATGTCTAAAGAATTAAAGGTTGAAAAACAATAAAGACCTCAATAAATGGAAAGATATCCCATGTTTCTGGATCAAAAGACAACATTGTTAAGGCAATACTCTCCAAATTGATCTGTAGATCTAATGTGTTTCCCATCCATTCCATCTGGATTCTTTTCAGAAATTGAGGAGCTGGCCGAGCGCGGTGGCTCAAGCCTGTAATCCCAGCACTTTGGGAGGCCGAGACGGGCGGATCACGTGGTCAGGAGATCGAGACCATCCTGGCTAACACGGTGAAACCCCGTCTCTACTAAAAAATACAAAAATCTAGCCGGGCGAGGTGGCAGGTGCCTGTAGTCCCAGCTACTCGGGAGACTGAGGCAGGAGAATGGCGTAAACCCGGGAGGCGGAGCTTGCAGTTAGCTGAGATCCGGCCACTGCACTCCAGCCTGGGAGACAGAGCGAGACTCCATCTCAAAAAAAAAAAAAGAAAGAAAAGAAATTGAAGAGCTGATCCTAAGAGTCATATGGAAATGTAAGGGCCCCAGAATAGTCATAACAATCTTGGGCAGGGTTCAGGAGACATAGTTGGAGGATTCACATTTTCTGACTTCAAAATGTATTCCAAAACTATAGTAATCAAAACAGTGTGGCACTGGCATATATACATCAAACAATAGAATTATGAGTCTACAAATAAATCTTAAGATTGACAGTCAATTGATTTTCAACCAGGGTGTAGGACAATTCAATGGAAAAGCATAGTGTCTTACAAAATGCTGTGAGAACAGTGGATATCCACATGCTAAAGAATGATGATGATAGGCCCCTACCTAATATCATGTACAAAAAATTAACAAAAAATAGGTCAAGAACCAAATGCAAAAGCTAAAACTATGAAAATCTTACAAGAAAATGTAGGCATAGATCCTTATTACTTTCGATTAGGTTTGTTTCAGAGATAGGATACTATAAGCACAAGCAAACAAGGAAAAATAAATAAATTTGGCTTCAAAATTTAAAACTTTTGTGATTCAAAGAGTACAACCAAGAAAGTAAAAAGATAACCCCCAAAATGAAAGGAAATATGTGAATTCAGGTATAGGATAAGATACTTGCATCTAGAATACAGAAAAAACTCTTACAAGTAGGCACAGCAGCACATGCCTATAATTCCAGCTACTTGGGAGGCTGAGGCAGGAGGATTGCTTGAGCCTGAGAGTTCAAGACCAGACTGGGCAAATAGCAAAACCCCATCTCAGAAAATAAAATAAATGAAAAATAAGAAAACAAACAAAATACCTCCCAAATAAAACAAATACCAAAAATAAAAAATAAAAAGAACAAAAAGAACTCTTAACAACTCAATGACAAGAAGACAAATAGCCCAATTACTTTTTTTTTTCTTTGAGACAGAGTCTGACTTTGTCACCCAGGCTGGAGTGCAGTGGCACAATCTTGGCTCACTGCAACCTGTGCCTTCTGGGTTGGAGTGATTCTCCTGCCTTAGCCTCCCGAGAGGCTGGGACTACAGGTGTGTGCCACAGCACTCAGCTAATTTTTGTATTTTTGGTAGAGACAGGGTTTCGCCATGTTGGCCAGGCTGGTCTTGAACCCCGGACCTCAAATGATCCACCTGCCTCAGCCTCCCAAAGTGCCAGGATTGCAGGCATGAGCAACTGTACCCAGCCAGCCCAATTAAGAACTAGGCAAAAGGGTATGAATACACATTTCTTCAAAGAAGATATACAGATGAACAATAAACAAATGAAAAGATGCTCAACATCATTAGGCATCAGGAAAATGCAAATCAATGCCACTTCATGCACAATAGAATGGTTTTAGTTTATAAAAAGACAGGTCTAATTTTTAAAATATAAGACACAAGATTGGTGAGAATGTAGAAAAGTTGGAACTCTCATGCATTACAAATGAGAATGTAACATGGTATGGCTGCTTTGGAAAACAGTCTAGTAGTTCCTTAAAATGTTAAACACAGAGGTACAATATTACCCAGCAGTTCTATTCCTGGTATATACCTAATAGTATTGAAGATGTATGTCTATATAAAACCTTTTCCACAAATGTTCATAGCAGAATTATTTATAATAGCCCAAAGGTAGAAATAACCCAGATGTCCATCAACTGATGAATGGATTAGCAAAATATGGCATATCCTTAAAATAGACTATTAGTCACCAACAAAAAAGGGAATGAAATACTGATATGTGGTACACCATGGTAAAGTTTAAATATATCATGCTTAGTGAACAAAGCCAGTCAGAAAAGACCAAATACTGTATGATTCAAATTTTATGAAATGTCCAGCATAGGCGAATCCATACAGACAGAAAGTAAGTTAGTGTTTGACAGACGCTGAAGAGGAAAGGGAATAGATTAGTGATTACCTAGGGCTGACAGGATGGGGAAGAAATGAGGAATGATTGCTAATGGGTATGGAATTTCTTTGGGGGATAATGAAAATGTTCTAAAATTTATTGTAGTGATGGTTCCACATATCTGTAAATATATTTAAAACTATTGAATTGTACTTCAAAAAAAGGGAGTTCATTACCTGTGCACACAACTACTTAAAAAAAGAGAATATTGACAAAGAGATAGCAGTTACTTTAAAAAGAACCAAATACAAATTCTGGAGTTGAAAAGTACAATAACTGAGATTTAAAACTCACTAGAAGGACTCAATAGCAGATTTGAGCTGACAGAAGAAAGCATCAATGAACTTGAAAATAGGCAAATTGAGATCATCCAGTCTGAGGAGTAGAAAGAAAACCAAATGAATAAAAATGAACAAAGTATGGTTGGGGTTGGGGGGAGTAGCCTTACCAACCTCAAGTGTAGAGAAACCTGACAAACTCTCCCTCAGGTAGATGATCAAGGTCTGCATCAACAATGTTAAGTCATGTTGATACTGTGTATTTTTGATATGATGTGATGAACTGTGGTCTTCATTCTCAATATACAACATTAGTTGCATCAGACAAATCCCAATTAAGGGACATTCTACAAAGTACCTGACCAGTAGTATTCAAAAATGCCAAGGTCATTTGTTGCAAGTATTTGGTTATTAAAAAAAAAAATTTTTTTAATGTCAGGGTCATGAAAAACAAAGAAAGTCTGAGAAATTGTCATGACCAAGAGGAGTTTAAGGAGACATGATAACTAAATATAATGTGGTATCCAAAATAGGATCTTGGAACAGAAAAATGACATTAGATGAAAACTAGGGAAACCTGAATAAGATATGGGCTTTAGTTAGAATAATATATCCATAGCTATTCATTAATGATAACAAATATACCACATGTATAGTAATAACAGGAAAAATTGGGTGTGGGGTATATAGGAATTCTCTGTACTAGCTTCACACCTTTCTATAAATCTGAAACTATCAAAAACTTATTTTTATGTGTTATTGTTTTTGAGATGGAGTCTCACTCTTTCACCCAGGTTGGAGTGCAGTGGCATGATCTTGGCTCATTGCAACCTCTGAAGCCCAATTTCAAGCAATTCTCCTGCCTCAGCCTCCTGAGTAGCTGAGATTACAGGCACCTGCCACTGTGCCCAGCTAATGTTTGTATTTTTAGTAGAGACAGGGTTTCACCATCTTGGCCAGGCTGGTTTTGAATTCCTGACCTTGTGATCCACCTGTCTTGGCCTCCCAAAGTGCTGGGATTACAGGCGTAAGCCACCACATCCAGCCCAAAAGCTTATTTTAAAGGAAAAAAAATGACAAAGCCTCAAAGCTCTGTGGGATGCCATTGAGCATACCAAAATACATGAAGTGGGGGAATCCCAGAAGGAGAGAATAGAAAGAAAGGGAAAAAATGTGTACATTTGAAGAAATAATGGGTGAAAATTGCCCAAATGTCATAAGTGTTGGGCTACACATCCAAGAAGCTCAAATAACTCCAAGTAGGATTAATTTAAAGAGATCTAAATCTGGGCACATCATAGTCAACTGTTCAAAGACAAAAACAAAGAGAAAATCTAGAAAGCAACATGAAAAAGAACCTCATTATGTATAGACGTTCCACAATGAGATTAACAGCTGACTTTTCATCAGAAACCATGGAGGCCAGAAGGCTGTGGGACAACAAATTTAAACTACTGATGTGTTAAAGAGCTGGAAGACAAAGACTGTCGAACACGAATTGTATGTCCAGTAAAACTTGAAAAATAAAATAAATATCAAGACATTTTCAAATACACAAAAACAGAGTGAAATTGTTGCTAATAACTTTTACTACAAGAGATACTAAAGGGAGTCCTTTAAGCAGAAATAAAAAGTCACGATTCAGAAACTTGAATTCACATAAAGAAATAAAAAACACAAGGAGAAGGAAACTATATCACTAAATATAAGAATATAAATATTCTTTATATATTTATAACTCTCTTTTCTCCTATCTGATTTAGAAGACTACTACATAAAGCAACAATTATAAAACTGGCAGAGGGACTTGTAATGTATAAAGATGTAATTTGTATGACAATAATAGCACAAAAGATGGTTGTGGGAAAAGAGCTACACTGGAGCAAAGTTTTAAATACTATTGAAATTAAGCTGGTATTAATCGTATCTAGCTTGTTTAGTGTATTATGTTAATTGTAATCTCCAAGGCAACCACTAAAACTCAAAAAATATATTTAAAAATAAGTAACAAGTAAATTAAAATTGTATACTAGAAAATATCTACTTTACACAAAAGTGGGCAGTAATGGAGGAATAGAGGAATAAAAAGCACATAAGACATATAGAAAACACATAGCAAAATGACAGACATAATCCTATTTTGCTGATGACCAGCACAGTGACTCACACCTGTACTCCTAGGGACCTGGGAGGCCAAGGCAGGAGGATCACTTGAGCCCAGAGTTTGAGATCACCCTGGACAACATAGTGAGGCTCCATCTCTACAAAAATTGTTTAAATTAGCTGGGTGTGGTAGCATGTAAATGTAATCCTAGCTTCTCAGGAGGCTGAGGTGAAAGGATTGTTTGAGTCCAGGAGTTTGAGGCTGCAATGAGCTATAATTGCACAACTGCACTCCAGCCTGAGTGACAGAGTGAGAACCTTACTTTAAAAAAATTTATAAATTATCATCATCATCTTCATCCTATCTTATTGATAATTACATTAGATGGAAATGGACTTATCATTCTAATCAAAAGGTAGAGATTGGCAGAATGAATAGGAAAACATCGTTCAACTATATGCTGTCAACTAGAGACACATTTTAGATTTAAAGCAAAATAAATGTAAAGTGAGATAAAAGAAAACCAGGCAAAAAGCATCGAAAAGAGAGGTGGAGTGGCTATACTAATATCAGACAATAGAATTTGAAACAACAACAAGAAAAAGAAGGACATTTTGTAATGATGGTCAATCTATCAAGAAGATATTGCAATTATGTAGAAACATGCACCTAACTACATGGTTTCAAAATACATAAAGCAAAAACTGACAGAATTGAAGAAAGAAATATACAATTCAAAAATAATACTTTAGACTTCAATATCCCACTTTTTGGTAATAGAGAGAACAACTGGGTAGAAAGCCAAGGACATAGCAGACTTGAACAACACCATAAATCAGCTAGACCAACAGACATCTATAGTACACTCCATTCAAGAACAGAAGAATATATATTATTCTCAAATGCATATGGAACATTCTTCAGAATAGACCATATTTGGGGCCACT
>NC_045441.1:6955844-6956347 GCF_002776525.5 Piliocolobus tephrosceles | reverse complement strand
AAATGCATATGGAACATTCTTCAGAATAGACCATATTTGGGGCCACTTTTAAAGGCTCAATAAATTTAGAAGGATTAAAATCTAATAAAGTGTGTGTTCTCTGACAAGAGTAGAATGAAATTAGAAATCAATAATAAAAGGAAATTTGGGGAATTCACAAATATGTGGAAATTAAGCAACACACTCTTACATAAAGAGTCAAGAACTCACAAAAGGATGGAGTGCGGTGGCTCACACCTATTATTCCAGCACTTTGAGAGGCTGAGGTGGGCAGATCATGAGGTCAGGAGTTCGAGACCAACCTGGCCAACATGGTGAAACCCCGTCTCTAGTAAAAATACAAAAATTACCCAGGCGCAGTGGTAGGCACCTGTAATCCCAGCTAGCTGGGAATCTGAGGCAGGAGAATCGCTTGAACCTGGGAGATGGAGGTTGCAGAAAGAAATAGAGAAAGAGGGAAGGAAGGAAGGAAGGAAGGAAGGAAGGAAGGAAGGAAGGAAGGA
>NC_045441.1:6931243-6955444 GCF_002776525.5 Piliocolobus tephrosceles | reverse complement strand
AAGAAAGAAAGAAAGAAAGAAAGAAAGAAAGAAAGAAAGAAAGAAAGAAAGAGAAAGAAAGAGGGAAAGAAATAAAGAGAAAAAGAAAAAAGAAAGAAAGAAAGAGAAAGAGAAAAGAAAGAAAGTGAGTGGGAGGGAGGGAGGGAGAGAGAAAGAAAGAAAAAAGAGGAAGGAAGGAAGGAATCACAAAGGAAATTAGGAAATAATTTGAGATAAATGAAAATGAAAACACAACATACAAAAATTTATAGGATGTAAAGTAGTGCTTACAGAGAAATGTATAGCTTTAATCACCTAAATTATAAAAGAAGAAAGATCTCATATTAATAACCTAGTGTTCCACCTAAGAAACTAGAAAAATATGGAGCCAGATGTGGTGGTATGCACCTATAGCTTGTAATCCAAGCTACTTGGCAGGCTAAGGCAAGAGGATCACTTGAGCACAGAAGTTCAAGACCAGCCTGGGCAATGTGAGATCCCACCTCAAAAACAAACAAATAAAAAAAGAAACTAGGAAAAGAAGATGAAACTAAACCAACAGCTAGGAGAAGGAGGAAATAAGATTAAAGCAGAAATAAATGAAGTAATAGAGAAAAGACAACAAGGACCAAATGTTTATCCTTTGAAATGATCGACAAAAATGAAACTTTTAGCTAGACTGACCAAGAAAAAAAGGAGATAAACCTCAAATTACTAAAATCAGAAATGAAATACAGGATACCACTACGAAACTTACAGAAATAGAAAATTATTATAAGGGAATATTATTAACAACTGTATGCCAACAAATTAGGTAACCTAAATGAAATAGACAAGTTCCTAGAAAGACACAACTACTAAAACTGAGTTAAAAAGAAATAGAAAGTCTGAATAAACCGATAAACAGTAGAGACAGAATTAGTAATCATAACATTTTCCACAAAGAAAATCCCAGGCCCAGACAGCTTTATTACTGAATACTACAAAACATATATTAATAGAAAGGAATGACACCAGTCCTTTACAAACTTTTCCAAATAATGGAAAAGGAATCCTGTCTCATTCTATGAAGCCAACATTGCCCAAGAAAACTATTTACTGATATCCTTTATGGATATAGATGCAGACATCCTTAACAATACACTTGGAAACAGGATCTAAAAGCATATAAAAAGAATTATACACCACAACCAAGTGAGATTTATCCCATGAATGCAAACTTGGTTTAACATATGAAAATCAATCAATGTCAACATATACCATATTAGTAGAATAAAGGACAAAAAACACATGATCATCTCAATAAGCATGGAAAAAGCATTTGACAAAATCCCTTTGATGATAAAAACACTCAACAAAATAGGTATGGAAGAGAACTTCTTTAACATAATAAAGCACATCTATGAAAACCCTATAGCAAACATCATAATTGCTATATGACTGAATGTTTCCTCCTAAGATCAGGAACAAGACAAGGATGTCTACTCTTGTTACTTCTATTTCATATTATATTGGAGATTATAGCCAGGCTATTAGTCATGAAAAAAAAAGAAAGGTATTCAGACATAAAAGAAAAAAATAAGACTGTCTCTATTGACAGATAACAACATCCTTTTGTATGTAGAAAATCCTAAGAACTCCATTAAAATACTATTTGAACTAAGAAATGAGTTCAACAAGGTTGGGAGATACAGCTCAATACAAAATCAATTGTCTGTACACTTGCAATGAGAAATCAAAAAAGAAATTAAGACAATTCATTTACAATAACGTCAAAGAATTAAGTATTTAGGAACACATTTAACAAAATACTTAGGAATGATATATACTCTGAACACTATAAAACATTACTGGAAGTAATTAAAGATCTAAATAAATGGAAAGACATCACATGGATTAGAAGATGTAATGTTGTTAAGACAGCAATACTCCCAAACTGATTTACAGATTGAATGCAGTTCCTATTAAAATCCTATCAAAATCCCCAAAAAGCTGCCTTTTTGGCAGAAATTGAGAACCTGATTCTAAAATTTATTTTGAATTCCAAAAGATCCACTATGGACAAAACAATATGGAAAAATAACAAAGTTGGAGGACTCACACGGTCTGATTTCAAAACTTACTACAAAGCTACAGTAATGAAAACAGTGTGGTACTGCATAAGAAGAGTTACAATAGACATAGATAACAATGGAATAAAATTGAGAGTCCGTAAATAAACCCTAACATTTACTGTCAATTCATTTTATGCAAGGTTGTCAAGACAATTTAATAGAAATAATAGTTTTTCAATAAATGGTGCTGGGACAATTCACATGGAAGAATGGAGATGAATTCCTACTTTACATCATATAAAAAATTAGCTATTCTAGGCACACTGCTTATGGGTTAGCCCTGCTCTGCAAGAAGCAGTTTAAAAAATTAACTCAAAATGTCCTAAATGTAAGTGCTAAAATAATAAATCTCTTAGGAGAAAACCTAGGTATACATCTTCATCACCTTACATTCAGCAATGTTTTTGTAGAAAGTACATCAAAAGCTCAAGCGAAAAAAAATGATTTGAATTCATCAAAATTAACCTTCATCAAAATTAAAGACTTCTGTATTTGAAAGACCACAAGTGAAAATGCAACCCACAGAATGTGAGAAAATATTTTCAAACCATGTATCTGATTAAAGACTTGCGTTTAAAATGGGCAAAGAATTTTTTTTTCTTTTTTTGAGACAGTCTCACTCTGTTGCCTAGGCTGGAGTGCAGTAGTGTGATCTTGGCTCACTGCAACCTCTGCCTCCTGGGTTCAAGCGATTCTCCTGCCTCAGCCTCCTGAATAGCTGGGATTACAGGCATGTGCCACCATACCCACCTAATTTTTGTATTTTTAGTAGAGACGGGGTTTCACCATAGGGGTTTGGTTTGCTTTAGAGTGGTGAAAATATTCTAAAGTTAAATGATGGTGATGGTTGCACAATTTGGTGACTATACTACAAAATTCACCTCTGTCAAGGGGTGAATTTTACAGTCTGAATTATCTCTCAATAAAGTTGTTATATTTAAAAAACAAAGATAATAAATGCTTAAAAGTTATTGAGGCCTAATTATGTTACCTATGCTCTTAAGGTTACTGATTTTTTTTTTTTTTTTTTATGAGATGGAGTTTCACTTTTGTTGCCCAGGCTAGAGTGCTGTGGTGCAATTTTGGCTCACTGCAACCTCCCCCTCCCGGGTTCAAGCGATTCTCCTGTCTCAGTCTCCCGAGTAACTGGGATTGCAGGTGCATGCCATCACACCCAGCTAATTTTTGTATTTTTAGTAGAGATAGGGTTTCATCATATTTGTCAGGCTGGTCTCAAACTCTTGACCTCAGGTGATCTGCCCGCCTCCATCTCCCAAAGTGCTGGAATTATAGGTATGAGCCACTGTGCCCAGCCCATCTTTTTTTTTTTTTTTTTTTTTTTTTTTATGGTGGGAATTATAATATGTACCTCTTCTCACCTTCAAGTTCAGTGACATCATATCTATAGCTTGAATAAGCCATGATTTGAGTATTTAATTGGCAAAAACTGTTATTCGGGGCTCTTTTTCCCCAGAAAGTCATTTTTTAAATTGTTTTGATATTTACTTTTATTATTATTACTATTTTTTTGAAACAGAGTCTCATTCCGTTGCCCAGGCTGGAGTGCAGTGGCACGATCATAGCTCACTGCAGCCTCAAACTCCTGGGATCAAGTGATCCTCCCACCTCAGCTTCCTGAGTAGCTGGGGCACAGGTATGCTTCACCATGCCCAGCTCATTTTTAAATTTCTTTTGTAGAGATGGGAATCTGACTATATTGCCCAGGCTGGTCTGGAACTCCTGGCCCCAGTGCCTTGGGAGACCAAACTGGGAGATCACTTGAGCCCAGGAGTTCAATTCCATCTAGCAATGTAGGGAGACCCTGTCTCTATTGAAAAAACAAACAAACAAAAACAAAAAACGCTTTTTTTTTTTTGAGATGGAGTCTTGCTCTGTCGCCGGGGCTGGAGTGCAATGGCACAATCTCAGCTCACTGCAAACTCCACCTCCCAGGTTCCAGCAATTCTTCTGCTTCAGCCTCCCTGGTAGCTGGGATTACAGGCATGCACCACCACACCTGGCTAATTTTTGTATTTTTAGTAGAGACGGGGTTTCACCATGTTGGTCCAGCAGGTCTCAAACTCGTGACCTCATGATCTGCCCTCCTTGGCCTCTCAAAGTGCTGGGATTACAGGCTTAAGTCACCGTGCCCAGCCTAAAAAAAAATAAAATAAAATCATAAAAATGAAAGGCTTTTTTTAAAAAAAAAAAGAAGAAGAAGAAGACAATGGATGCATGGATTTTAGTTACAGGGTACACTGCCCAAATGACAGGGGGCCCATGTGTTCTTTTATACGTTTCTATTTGTGCCTCTGATACATGGGCATCTCCAGCACAAGAACCCTAGGCAACCCTCCCTGCCTATTCTAAGAGCAAACTGCTCTCTGAGTGTATTAGTTTACATGGACTGCCATAAAAAAAATACCATAGACTGGGCAGCTTACACAACAGAAATTTATTGTCCCATAGCTCTAGGGGCTGGAAATCCAAGATCAAAGTGTTGACCAGGTTGGTTTTTCCTGGGTCTTTCTCCTTGGCTTGTATTTGGCTGCGTTCTCTCTGTGTCTTCACATGGTCTTTCCTCTGGCCACATGCATACCTGGTGTCTTTTCCTGTCTTCTTTTTTTCTATTATTTATTTATTATTTATTATTATTATTTTTTGAGACAGGGTCTTTGCTCTGTCGCCTCAGTTGGAGTATGCAATGTTGTGACCATAGCTCACTGCAGCCTCGGCCTCTTCAGTAATCCTCCCACCTCAGCCTCCCAGGTAGCTGGGATTACAGTCATGCACCACCACGCCTGGCTAAGGCTTTTTTTGGGGGGTTTTTGTTTTTTTTTTTGAGATGGAGTCCCGCTCTGTCGCCCAGGCTGGAGTGCAGTGGCCGGATCTCAGCTCACTGCAAGCTCCGCTTCCCGGGTTTACGCCATTCTCCTGCCTCAGCTTCCCGAGCAGCTGGGACCACAGGCGCCCGCCACCTCGCCCGGCTAGTTTTTTTTTTTTTGTATTTTTTAGTAGAGACGGGGTTTCACCGTGTTAGCCAAGATGGTCTCGATCTCCTGACCTCGCGATCCGCCCGTCTCGGCCTCCCAAAGTGCTGGGATTACAGGCTTGAGCCACCGCGCCCGGCCTGGGTTTTTTTTTTTTATTTTTTTTTGTAGAGATGGGTTTTCGCTATGTTGCCCAGGCTGCTCTCCAACTCCTGGGCTCAAGCGATCCTCCCACCTCAGCCTCCCAAGGTGCTGGGATTACAGGAATGAGCCACCGCACCCAGCTGAGAGCCACTTGTTAACCCCTAGCCAGCACATCAGTGGTCTCGCCATAGGACCTCCTTCCCCGGGTCTTTACGATCACCTTTGCTTGACTTGAATCCCTGTAGTGGTTGCGTGACTTTAATTTAGCATTAGGCAAATAAAGAGACCAAGTAGGTTGAAAGTCATTTGACTCTCCCTAGTTCTCTGCCAATCAAAGGCCGTGTGCCTCATTCTGGATGATAGCCGACTTTATCTGCATCACGATGTGTGGTATATCATTAATGCAAATGATATATCAATTACCATGCTGGGCACTGAGGAGAGACCATGATGGACAATTGGCTGTCTTTCCAAATGCTTTTGTGCCAAGTCCTTACCTGTTGTTGCCTCTAAACCTGTCTGACTCAGGGACAGCTCACCAGCTGCCTACCAGAGCCTTGAGCCACCTCCCATTTTTGGAGAGGGTGCGGAAACCACCCAATATGGTGAAAACATCCTAACACGTTTAAGTCTAACAAATTAATACTTTTAATATACATCATTTATACAGCTATATAATGATGCTATGCACAAAATAATTACAGTACGATTTATAAAAAGTACACAACAGACAGTGAGATTCGGGAATGAAATACCATTTTAAAATTGTATCGTGAACATATTTTTTTTCCAAGCTCATTACTATGCATGCCTTCCTTTCGAGGTAAGTTTTATTCGACAATGACTTGCAGATCACTTTTGATGTGTCAGACACTGCTGTAAGCACTTCATAAGTAATAACTCTTTAAGCTTTATCTAATTTTAGAATATTTTTATCACCCACAAAAGAAACTCTACCCATTAGCTGTCATTCCCCATCCATTCCCCCGGTAACCACTAATCTACTTCCTGCTTCTGTGGATTTGCCTGTTCTGGGCTTTTTTATTTTTATTTTTGGTAGAGACAGGGTCATGCTGTGTTGCCCAGGCTGGTCTTGAACTCCTGGCCTCAGTAATCCTCCCTCCTTGGTCTCCCAAAATGCTGGGATTATAGGCAGGAGCCACTGCATTCAGCTGATTCTGGACATTTTATATAAATGAAATCATACAATACGTTGCTTTTGGTAACTGACTTAATCTATCCTTATTCCCATTTTGTGGATGAGGAGACAGAAACAGAGAAGATAATGATCTTGGCCAAGGTCACATAGCTAGTAAGTGGCAGAAGTAGGGTTCACACTCAGGTAGCCTGGCTCCGGCATCCTTGCTAAGTATCAGAATCAAAACCGAATAATGTCAAAAGTGTACCTTGAGGCCCGTCGCACGCCTCAGTGGCTCATGCCTATAATCCCTGCACTTTGGGAGGTTGAGGTGGGAAGATCACTTGAGACCACGAGTTCAAGACTGCCCTGGGCAACATAGCAAGGCCCCGCCTCTACAGAAAAAAAAAAAAAAATTAGCCAGGCATGGTGGCGCACACCTGTAGTCTCAGCTACTCAGGAGGCTGAAGCAGGAGGATTGTGATTACTTGAATCTAAGAGGTCAAGGCTGCAGTGAGCCATGATTGAACCACTGCACTGTAGCCTAGGCAACAGAGCAAGATCCTGTCTTAACAAAAACAACAAAGTGTACATTAAAAGCTCTTTGTGAAGATGAGGTATGGACCAAATTGCTCCTGGATACCCCTCAGGTGAGAGACCGTATTAAGGGTTGCTTTCTGGTGGGATCGGGTTTGGGGAATAGGGTGAAGAGCAGAGGTGAGGAACAAGCTCTACCCTGAAGTTAATAGTTGCTGAGTAAACCTTTGTCCTTTGAGAAGACAGACTCAATACAATTACATGTATTTTAAAATAGTAATATTAAAAATTAGCTGGGCATGGTGGCACATGCCTGTGGTCCCAGCTACTTGGGAGGCCGAGGTGGGAGGATCCCTTGAGCCTCATCAGTAGAGGCTGCAGTGAGCCGTGATCACAGCACTGCACTCCAACCTGGGTGACAGAGCAAGACCCTGTCTTAAAAACGATAACAGGCCAGGTGCAGTGGCTCACATCTGTACCCCAGCGCTTTGGGAGGCCGAGGTGGGTGGATTACAAGGTCAGAAGATCGAGACCATCCTGGCTAACACGTGAAAACCCATCTCTACTAAAATACAAAAAATTAGCTGAGTGTGGTGGCGGGTGCCTGTAGTCCCAGCTGCTCAGGAGGCTAAAGCAGTGAACCCGGGAGGCGGAGATGCAGTGAGCCGAGATCATGTCACTGCACTCCAGCCTGGGCGACAGAGAGAGACTCCATCTCAAAAACAAAACAAAACAAAAAATTTAAAAAAGAAAAGAATTTGGCCGGGTGCGGTGGCTCAAACCTGTAATCCCAGCACTTTGGGAGGCCGAGATGGGCGGATCACGAGGTCAGGAGATCGAGACTATCCTGGCTAACACGGTGAAACCCCGTCTCTACTTAAAACAAAAAAGAATAAAAAAAACTAGCCGGGCAAGGTGGCGGGCGCCTGTAGTCCCAGCTACTCGGGAGGCTGAGGCAGGAGAATGGTGTAAACCCGGGAAGTGGAGCTTGCAGTGAGCTGAGATGCGGCCACTGCACTCCAGCCTGGGCGACAGAGCAAGACTCTGTCTCAAAAAAAAAAAAAAAAAAAGAAAAAGAAAGAAAAGAATTCTAAGTTTCTGAGGACTGTGGGCTTCTCTTGTGCAGGGCACATGTTCTGCTCACATCTGCTCCTTACCAATCCTTTGACAATTATTTCAACACACAAAAGAAGTGCCTGTGATGTGTCAGGTTATGTTCCAGGGAGGCACCAGGTAAACGAGAAGATGACGTGTCAGACTTCTAGGACAAGGAGAGCCCGGGCAGCTGCGGAAAATCCCACCTGCCTCAGCCACTCTGCTGGCCACAGGACCTTTGCCCCAAGCCCATAAAACCGAGGGAGTCACCTGCTACGTCAGTTTCCGCCAGGCCAGCTGGAACAGGAAGGGCGAATTGGTGCCAGACTGGCACATGGGCAGGTAGGGCAGGGCCCGTTGTCTTCCCAGGGACCAATCAGCTGGTGCAGCGTCATCCTCTGTCCGTTCCTCGGCCTTGCACCAGAACGGGGATTGCAGCCTTCCAGCAAAGGGAGTCCTTGGGGCGCTCCTCCAGCAAGACCCACCTGGGACTCTCCACCACCCCAAGCAATGCCACCCTGTCTCATCCACGTATCTCAGTGATGGGCAGTGGGAAAGAGGAATGGGCGTGGGGGGCTTTTTCTGTGTCTGTCTGATTGTGAGCCCCTACTTCAAGATACCCTGAGGGGTTGCTTCTATCTTCCCCAAATCGCTGGGGAGCACACACTCCATGTGAACCCACAAGATGAGAAGTGAGGACGTGACTCCCCTGTAACCCAGCAGTCCGGAATTCCGGGTCCAAGGTCACCCAAATCAACCATTTCATCACGTTTGCAGTTGCTCTCTGGGTCTGCCTTTGGCTTCTTTTTGGGCTTAGAGCCCAGCAGGAAGCCAGGCCTCACCAGCAGGCCCCCACTCCCGCTGCCAGGGGCCTAGGCTGGGAGGCCCCAGGGAACTTCCTGCACCTCCCTCTGCAACACCTGTTTGTACCTGAAATTGTTTATTAGGGCGGTTCCAACAGCTGCCAACAGGCTCAGCCGGAATATGTGATTGTTTCTGTGTAACACTCAATGGCTTTATTTAATAGCAGAAGGAGTTGTGGCTACTTATTTAATTGCCAGACCTTATTAGAAATGGGGCTTTTCGCTGGGCGTGGTGGCTCACGCCTGTAATCCCAGCACTTTGGGAGGCCAAGGCAGGTGGATCACCTGAGGTCAGGAGTTCAAGACCAGCCTGTCCAACATGGTGAAACCTTGTCTCTACTAAAAATACAAAAATTAGCCAGGCATGTTGGCAGGCATCTGTAATCCCAGCTACTCGGGAGGCTGAGGCAGGAGAATCACTTGATCCCAAGAGGTGGAGGTTGCAGTGAGCTGAGACCGCACCACTGTACTCCAGCCTGGGTGACAGAGTGAGACTCCTCCTCAAAAAAAAAAAAAAGAAAAGAAAAGGAAATTGGTCTTTTCACTGCCCCTTGTACACCCAGGTTGTAATCACAAACCACAGCTCATCTGCTAAGAGGGCAAGCGTGTTTGCCCTTCTCTGATTCCCCACGAATAAGCCACACACAATTTCAGATTCTGTTCAGGATGCCTAGACGGCTCTGTGTCCCAGGTGACACGCAGTCACCTGGCAGTCCTGTGAGGAGTCTCCTCTGAGGTATATCATCCCTCCCCAGAATAAGTCTTCTGAGGATGGAGCTGTGCCCATTTTACCGATGCAGGAATCAGAGCACCTCTGTTTTCCTGTGGATGATGCCTAAGAAGACTAGGGCGGTATTTGATCATCAGCAGGAAGGAAGGGCTCTTGGGGAAGCCGACCTGCTGCTACTGACTTCATTTGGGGCTTGAGGTTGTTAGTTTCTCTCTCTGCATCTGTTTCCTCTTGAGGGAAATTGACCAACCCCACCTGCTCACCTAGTAACCGAGTACCCCTACTTTTCTAAGAAAAAGAGAATGAGTTACTATTTATTATTTATTAGTTTTTTCCTCTTCTTTTCTCTGTTTCCCCCTGTTCCTCATTTCCTACTTAGCCCTTTAGAAATGCAATTATAACTTGACCAGATATGATGGCTCACACCTGTAATCCCAGCACTTTGGGAGGCCAAGGCGGGTGGATCACTTGAGGCCAGGAGTTTGAGGCCAGCCTGGCCAACATGGCGAGACCCCGTCTCTACTAAAAATACAAAAATCAGCCAGGCATGGTGGCACATGCCTGTAATCCCAGCTACTGGGGAGGCTGAGGCACCGAATGGCTTGAACCCAGCAGGCAAAGGTTGCAGTGAGCCAAGATCGCACCACTGCACTCCAGCCTGGGAGACAGAGCAAGACCTTGTCCCTCTCCCGCCACACACAAAAAAGAATGAAATGATAACCTTTTACCTCCCCTTCACTAGACACTCCCTGCAGGGCAATCTTACATAACTACATGCTTTGAAGCTCCAGAGTGGAACTTACTCCCATCAGGAGACTGCCTTGAGAGACAACCATCCATTTACAGCCCAAAGTATGCCCGTTATGAAACTCTCTCCTACTCGGATAGTTTCACCCACTCTGAAGACTGAAACTCTCTCCCACATGAGCGTTTACAACCTAGTTCTGCCCATGAAGGTGCTAGCTTGACTGCCCAGTAAATAAAGCACCAAACACATTTGGGCTAACCTCCACCTTCTCACTTTCTCCCCTGCATGCCATTCATGCCAGACCCATGCCCTTTAAAAGTTCACACTTGCTGCTCCAAAAGCGAAGTGGTACCCTTAAGGCAGGAAGCCTGTACTTCTTCCCACAAGCTACCTTTAAAATAAAAAGCCACCAGACCTCGCGCTTGTTAATGGAACTTGCAAGTGGTGAGTGACTGAACCTGTGGTTTGGTTACAACCTGTCTTCTAGAAGGGCTGAGGCTCCGTCCAGCTCAGGCAGATGGATGGAGACCCAGGGGAAGGACAGGTCAGAGGGGGCTTGGGCACAGAGGCCAACACCAGAAGATAAAACAACTCAGCTATCTCTTAGCTGGAAAATAGGGACTTCCTTGCCCCTAGGAGGTATCGGGTGACAAAAAGGGTGTGAGACATCTCTGGGCAGCCCTGAAAACAGCCTCTGTTCTCCTCTGCCAGTGGCATTTATGTGGGTCTTTATCAACGACCCCTAGGTTCCTTGGAGAACAACCATTTGTGATTTTCTTCTTACTGAGGTGGCAAAGAAATGGAAAATTTGTGAGCTAATACATCTCACAGAGAAAAATGATTACACACTCTTTCACACTACCAAAAAAAAAAAAAGTGGGGGGCATTCAAAGAAAAGAATGGGACCGGGTGTGGAGGTTCACATCCGTAATCCCAGCACTTTGGGAGGCTGAGGCAGGAGGATCACTTGAGCCCGGAAGTTTGAGACCGGCCTGAACAATATAGAAAGACCTATCTCTACAAAAAATTAAAAAATTAGTCAGTCATGGTGGTGTGCACCTGTAGTCCCAGCTACGTGGGAGGCTGAGATGGGAGGATTGCTTGAACCCAGGAGGTTGAGGCTGCAGTAAACCCTGATCATGCTACTGCACTCCAGCCTGAGTGTCAGACTGGACCCTGTCTCAAAAAAAAAAAAAAAGAAAAAAAGAAAAGAAAAAGAAAATAAAAGAAAAAACAGGGGGGGCCTCGGGGCCTTTTTTTTCTATTTTATTTATTTATTTATTTATTTTTTGAGATAGAGTCTCACTCTGTCACCCAGGCTGGAGTGCAGTAGTGGCGCCATCTCGGTTCACTGCAAGCTCTGCCTCCCGGGTTCACGCCATTCTCCTGCCTCAGCCTCCCGAGTAGCTGGGATTAGAGGCGCCCGCCACCACGCCTGGCTAATTTTTTGTATTTTTAGTAGAGACGGGGTTTCACTGTGTTAGCCAGGATGGTCTTGATCTCCTGACCTCGTGATCCCACTGCCTCGGCCTCCCAAAGTGCTGGGATTACAGGCGTGAACCACCGCGCCCGGCCTATTTTATTATATATATTTAAGGTGTACAACATGATGTTTTGATATACATATGGTCAAATGGACTATACCCAAGTAAATGAACATGTTCATCATCGTACATAGTTACCCATTTGTGTGTGTGGCAAGAGCAACCTAAAATCTATTCTTTTAGCAAAAATCCCAAATACAATATGATATTGTGAACTACAGTTCTTATGGTGTACATTTGATCTCTGTCTGGTGGGAGAACAGGTGTGAATGGTGACTGTCTGAAGAGGCTGCCCATGGGGGCCAGAGACCTGCCCAGAAATCTGGGGTCCGGCAGTGTCAGCTGCTGGGTCCCCAGAAAGATCTGATTGCCCAGTACAGGCCCTGAGCACAGAAACTCCAATGCAGCCATGAGGTCAAGACCATGTAAAATGAGCCAGGCATAGGGGCTCACACCTATAATCCTAGCACTTTGGGAGGCCAATGTTGGCAGATCACTTGAGGTCAGGGGTTTGAGACCAGCCTGCTTAACATAGTGAAACCCCATCTCTACTAAAAATACAAAAATTAGCCAGGCATGGTGGCGCGTGCCTGTAATCCCAGCTACTCTGGAGGCTGAGGCAGGAGAATCAATTGAACCCAGGATGCAGAGGTTGCAGTGAGCCGAGATTGCGCCAAAACACTCCAGCCTGGGCGACAGAGAGAGACTCCTTCTCAAAAAAAAAAAAAAAAAAAAAAGATAATGCAAAATGTAAATTTCAGAGAGGCGCAAAGAGCAGAGATTCACATCCTGGTGAGGTTGGACAAGGCTGGAAAGAATAAGGAAGGTGACAGTATTCCAGCCGGAGGACAGAGGTCAAAGGCTGTAAAAAGCAGGAAAGCAGGAACCATGCAAATGTGACCCAACCAGGAGAGACCGTGTGAACAAGAGCGAATGCTCATGTGACCGTATTAATAAAAGGAGGTCGCGTGATCTCATACTCATATGCATATTTATACTCATGCATATTCATAAACTGGAAGGAAATCACCAAAACATTAGAATACTAACGGTGATTGTCTCTGAATGATAGCACCGTGGATGTTTCTTCTTTTCTTTTTTACAAAGGTTCTCATTTTTCTGTAATGAGCCTTAATTAATAAGCAAAAAGGAGGACTGTTGTTTATGTGTCTGTTTTTATGTTTACTTTGGCGGATTTTATTTTTTTCTTTTTATTTTTTTTTTGAGACAGAGTTTCACTCTGGTCGCCCAGGCTGCAGTGCAATGGCACGATCTCAGCTCACCGCAACCTCCGCCTCCCAGATTCAAGCAATTCTCCTGCCTCAGCCTTCTGAGTAGCTGGGATTACAGGCGTGTGCTACCACCATGCACCCAGCTAATTTTGTATTTTTTTTTAGTAGAGATGGGGTTTCTCCATGTTGCTCAGGCTGGTCTTGAACTCCCAACCTCAGGTGATCCACCCGTCTCGGCCTCCCAAAGTGCTGGGATTACAGGCGTGAGCCACCGTGCCCGGCCTACGTTGGCAGATTTTCCAGATGAGAATTTCAACTCAGAGCACTATCATGTCAAGGACAGAGACTTAGTCGCAGGGATGGCTTCACAGTTAGAAAATCATTGGTGGGATGTGGTGGCTCACAGCTGTAATCCCAGCACTTTGGGAGGCTGAGGTGGGAGGATGACTTGAGCTCAGGAGTTCAAGACCAGCCTGAACAACACAGCAAGATGCCATATCTACAAAAAAGTAAAAAGTTAGCTGGGCGTGGTGGCACATACCTGTAGTCCCAGCTACGCAGGAGGCCGAGGTGGGAGGATTGCTTGAGCCCAGGAGGTCAAGGCTGCAGTGAGCTATGATCACGCCACTGCAGTCCAGCCTCGGCGACAGAGTGAGACCCTGTCTCACACACACAAAAAAGGAAATCATTAAGAGTTTTCCAAAACATGCTCTACATAATGAAAAATATTCCAGATGGCACTAGGCAATAATATTCATTTCTAAACATTTATATTCATGGAGCTTAGACACTGCTGCTCCTAGTCGAGCCAGTCCATGTTTTCCTTTACACCTTGGGCACTGGTTGCTTAATTATTCACTGTTATCCTCACCAACTCACTGAATCTGCTGCCTGCTGGGAGGTGTTAAAAAAAAGCCCTTTTTTAGAGAGATAATTGAATCGGCTGAGGGAAGTGGAGTGTTTTATTTTTGGTGGGGATGGTTGGCTACCTTCCATGTATTCTTTTTTAAAATCTTACGTGAGGGCTTGTTGCTGTCTGGTGATGGCTTATAGCTTTTCAATTTTGCTATTCTGCCTTGTTTCTGAGCAAGGTATAGATGCATAGAGATAACATTCTATTTGTCGTGTCTTTATTCCAATCTGGGTGTGCACTTCTGTGTTCAGACGGCAGCTGGGGTCATTAGCCAGCAAAAAAATCCTATGCAATTTCGGACTAGGTAAGAGGAGTTGCACCTTTCCACAAGTCAGGTTTGCTGGCTCAGGAGAGCCTTGTCTCCAGACCATCACAGCTCATGCTGGTTAGGGAGTCAGGCGGCTCTGTACTAGGAGAACAGGTGCAGAAAGGGTCAGCTAGTTGGTTTCCTCTGTATTGATTACAATTATTAATGAATCGACTGAATTGATGAGATATTTTGGCACTATGTTACTTGCCTTTAGTCCTGCTAATAGGACCCAGAAGAGAGCTTTGGAAGACACTCAGCTCAGAAGGAGCAGATTTTAAACATTATTATTATGGTAAAATATGCATAACATGCAATTTACCATTTAAACCATTTTTTATTAATTTTTTTCTTTTTCTTTTTTTTTTTTTTTTTTTTTTTTTTTTGAGACAGAATTTCCCTCTTGTTGCCCAGGCTGGAGTGAAATGGCGCAATCTCGGCTCACCGCAACCTCTGCCTCCCAGGTTCAAGTGATTCTCTTGCCTCAGCCTCCTCCATAGCGGGGACTACAGGCATGTGCCACCATGCCTGGCTAATTTTGTATTTTTAGTAGAGACAGGGTTTCTCCATGTTGGCCAGGCTGGTTTTGAACTCCCGACCTCAGGTGATTCGCCCGCCTCAGCCTCCCAAAGTGCTGGGATTATAGGCATGAGCCACTGTGCCCGGCCCTTTTTTTTTTTTCTTCCAAGATGTTGTCTTATTCTGTCACCAGGCTGGAGTGCAGTGGCATGATCTCGGCTCACTGCACCTCCACTTCCACTGTTCAAGCAATTCTCCTGCCTCAGTTTCCCGAGTAGCTGGGATTACAGGCACGCACCACCATGCCCAGCTAATTTTTGTATGCTTAGTAGAGACAGGGTTTCACCATATTGGCCAGGCTGGTCTCGAACACTTGACCTCATGATCCACCCACCTCGGCCTCCCAAAGTGTTAGGATTATAGGCATGAGCCACGTGCCTGACCCCAAAATTTTTTTTCAACAGATGGAGTCTCGCTATATTGCCTGCCCAGGCTGGTCTCGAACTCCTGGGCTCAAGCAATCCTCCCATCTGGGTTTTCCAAAATACTGGGATTAGAGGCGTAAGCCACCGTGCCCGGCCCATTTCAACAATATTAAGCGTACAGTTTAGTGGCATTAAGCACATTCACATGGTCATGCAACCACCACCACCATCTAGCTTCAGAACTTTTTCATCTTCCCAAAATGAGACTCTTTCCCATGGAATTCTCACGCCCGTTTTACCCCATCCCCTAGCCCCTGGTAATCACCATTCTACTTTCTGTCTCTATAAACTGGACCGATCTTGGAACCTCATATAACTGGAATCATAAGGTGTTTTGTCTTTTTGTGACCAGACGTATTTGCCACATTTTGTTTATCCATACGTTCGTCGATGGCCCCTTGGGTTTTGTTTCTACTCCGGGCTGTTATGAAAAAGGCTGCTATGAACACAGGTGTGCAAATACCTGTTCATGTCTCTGCTTTCACTTTTCTTTTGGGTGTATGCCCAGAAGTGGAGTTGCTGAACAAGCAGACATTTTAATAGAAACTAGGCCATTTGGAAAGCTCTCTGCGTCCTGAGCCATGGTGTCGACACCAACGTCCAGAAGGGGCCCCAGGGAAATTTAGAAACCACAGCAGCATCGAACCCTGAAACATCAGTCTGAGCTGGAGGGGTCTTCAGAAGTCTCGGAGTCCAAACCCCTCGCTTTATGAAGAATCTGCGTTAAGTCCAAGTTATGCAGCAAAACAGTTCCTCTGTCCCGGTGGTAATGGCTGGGCCCAGGGAACAGCTGCTTAATGGAGCCTCTCAAGGATAAAGCAGAAGGGAACAGCAAATCTGGACAAGGAGTGGTAGGGGAAATTTTCTGCTGGGTCAGGAACTATCTGCTGCCCATGACCTGCCTGGTGCATGGACAAGTTTCTCCTTGAGGTGGGCCAGGGAATTTGAAGAGGCGCCACACAGCCTCATTCAATTCAAAGTGACAGGCAATGTAAAGCGTTCAGTGGTGCCGCTGATTAAGTCAGGGAGATAAGCCGCTGTCCATCAGGGATTTCCTACACGCAGACATTATAAATCAGAGGCTCTGTGCAGCAAACGTCATTTGAGGTTCTGATTCAGCAACAGCTGTAAGGAACGCTGGGGTGGATGCTGTAGCCATTGATTATTCTTCCTGGCGGTCCAGCACTGGCCACTGGAGACTGATGATCATTTTCCCAGCCTCCCTTAAAGCTAGGATCCTGCCATGTGACCTCTGCACCACCAATCAGAGGCTAGGGAGAAAGAGGAGCAAGTATCAGGCATGTTCACTTTGAAACTGGGTAGCTACAGCTACATCTAATGCATGGAGGTTGCTTTTTGCTTTTAACAGCATGAGCTGTGATAGCTGCATTGAACCAGTTCTGTTCTGTGACTTGAGGCTCGTTCCTGACTCTATCAACTCCAAGCTAGGATCTCCAGCCTTCCTAGAGATCCAAGTTACCCAGTATTCCCCTTCCCCTTCTTCCCCTTCTTCTTCTCCCTTCTTTCTTTCATTATTTTTATTTTTATGTTTAATTTTTTTGAGATGGTGTCTGGCTCTGTTGCCCAGGCTGGAGGGCAGTGGCACCATCTTAGCTCACTGCAACCTCTGCCTCCCAGGTTCAAGCGATTCTCCTGCCTTAGCCTCCCAAGTAGCTGGGACTACAGGCACCTGCCACCACACCTGGCCTAAGTTTTGTATTTTTAGTAGAGACGGGGGTTTCACAATGTTGCCCAGGCTGGTCTCGAACTCCTGACCTCAGGCGATCTGCCCGCCTTGGCCTTCCAAAGTGCTGGGACTACAGGCGTGAACCACCTCACCTGGGCCCTTCTTTCTTCTCCTTTTTCCTTCTTTCTTCTTCTCCTTCTTCCTCCTTTTCTTTTTCTTCCTCCTCCCCTTCCCCTTCTCCTGCTCTTCCTCCTCCTTCTACTTCTGTTTTCGCTCTTTTTGAGACAAGATCTTGCTCTTTCGCCCAGCCTGGAGGGTAGTGGCACCATCACAGCTCATTGTGGCCTTGACCTCCCAGGCTCAAGCTGTCCTCCCACCTCAACCTCCCAAGTAGCCGCCACTACAGGTGCACACCACTAACTATACTATGCCTAACTAATTTTTGCCTTTTTTTTTTTTTTTAAATAGAGATGGAGTCTCACTCTGTTGCCAGGCTGGTCTTGAACACCTAGGCTCAAACAATCTCCCACTTCAGCCTCCCAAAGTGCTGTGATTACAGGCATGAACCAGTATTCTTTAATTACATTTCTTTTCTGCTCAGACCCATTAGAATTAGTTTCTGTGGTTATGACTAAGAACCCAGACTGATTCATCAGATTGCTTGCTATCAGTTAGCATTAGGTTCAGCTGTAAACATTGGTAATCCACCCCCCCCCCCCTCCCCCCCTCAGCAATTAAGAGTGCCCTTTTCTTCCTTTAAGAGACCAGTTCTCTGGCCAGGCACGATGGAACACACCTGTAATCCCAGTATTTTCAGAGGCCAAGGCGGGAGGATGGCTTGAGCTCAGGAGTTTGAAACCAGCCTGGCAACATGGTGAATGAAACCCCATCTCTACAAAAAGAAAAAATACAAAAATCAGCCAGGCATGGAGGTGCACACGTGTAGTCCCAGCTACTTGGGAGGCTGAGGTGGGAGGATCCCTTGAGCCCTTGAGCCCAGGAAGTTGAGGCTGCAGTGTGCTATAATGGCACCACTTCACCCCAGCCTAGGCAACAAGGTGAGACCCCATCTCAAAAAAAAAAAAAAAAAAAAGAGAGAGAAACTGATTCTCACTCTTACCCAGACTGAATGCAGTGGCACAATCACAGCTTACTGCAACCTCAGACTCCTGGGCTCAAACGATCCTCCTACATCAGCCTCCCTCCCAAGTAGCTACAGGCATACACCACCATGCCTGGCTATTTTTTTTTTAAGAGACAGAGTCTTCTCACTATGTTGCCCAGGCTGGCCTTAAACTCCTGGCCTCAAAGGATCCTCTTGCCTCAGCCTCGCAAAGTGCTAGGATTACAGCTGTTAACCACTGCACCTGGCCAAGAGTGCTTTAAGCAAGACAAAAGTTTATTCCTTTTTCATTTAAAAGTCTTGGCTGGTATGACAGCACAAAAGCCTCTGGCATTTTGGCTCCTTTAAGCTTCTCATTTTGCCATCCCTAAGGTGTGACCTCATCCTCGTGGTCCCACATGGCAGCTGAAACTCCAGTCACCACATTCACATTCAAGGTTTAAGAAAAATAGAAGACAGGACAAAGAAGAAGGAGCAGACAATTTGTAACAGCTACCTTTTAAGGAAGGTTCCTGAAAACCTAAAACTCATTGGTCATTCTGGAGGTAGATAGTGGTGATGATTGTACAACATAGCAAATCACACCCAAAACCCCTGATTGTATATTTTTCTTTTCTTTTTTTTTTTTTTTTTTTTGAGACAGGGTCTCACTCTGTCACCCAGGCTGGAATGCAGGCATGGTCATGGCTCACTGCAGCCTTGATCACTTGGGCTCAAGTGATCCTCCCGCCTCAGCCTCCTGAGTGGCTGGGACTACAGAAGTGTGTCATCATACCCAACTAATTTTTGTATTTTTAGTAGAGATGGGCTTTCACCATGTTGGCCAGGCTGATCTCAAACTCCTGAGCTCAAGTGATCCACCTGCCTTGGCTTCTCAAAGTGCGGGAATTACAGGCATGAGCCACTGTGCCCAGCCCTGAATTATATACCTTAATAAGGTGAATTTTATGATATGCAAATTTTATGTTAATTTTAAAAACACTCATTGACGAGGACTTAGATATATAGACATACCTAGCTACAAGGGAGGCTGGGAAATGAAGGCTTTATTTTAGGTGGTTACATGGCCAGCTAAGAACTGTACCTTTTCCAGCCTGGGCAACATAGTAGGATCCCACAGTGGAAAAAAAAAAAAAACCCAACAACAAAAAGAATTGTGGCTTTCATTTACTCGAGAAGAAAGAAACAACAGATGGGGGCAGTCAGCAGTGTCTACCACAGTAAGTGAACACAGAAGACAGTGCCCAAACGTTTGCAAGAGAGATCTTACTCCTCAGCTCTACCATTGCCAGCCACGGTCCTGGAATTAGTGCCTTTGTTTTTGTTTTTGTTGGAGACAGGGTCTCCCTTTGTCATCTAGGCTCAAATGCAGTGTTGCAATCATAGCTCACTGCAGCCTCAAACTCCTATGCTCTAGTGATCCTCCCATCTCAGCCTCCCAAGTAACTGAGACTGCAGGTGTGTGCCACCATGCCCAGCAAATTAAAAAAAAAAAAATTTTTTTTTAGAAATAGGATCTCACTATGTTGCCCAGGCTGGTCTTGAACTCCTGGCCTCAAGTGTTCCTCCTGCCTTGGCTTCCCAAAGTGCTGAGATTATACACATGAGCCCCTGTGCTTGGTCTTGGTGATTTTGTTTTCGTAAAGGGATGTCCTCCTGGTTTCTAATGACCAAGACCCAGTTAACTAATGGCAGAGAATTTTAGCACCAGGCCCTGGCTGCAGTACACATCCCCAAATGGCCTACAAAAGTCTACTAATAGAAGGCTTCTATGTGCCACCCTCAAGATCTGAGCATCAGAAGTCAGAGTAAGAGGCCAGGCATGGTGCGTCATCCCTATAATCCCAGCAGGTTGGGAAGCCGAGGTGGGAGTATCACTTCATCCCAGGAGTTCAAGACCAGCCTGGGCAAGAGCGAGGCTGCAGTGAGCTATGATCACACCACTGTACTTCCAGCCTGGGTGACAGAGTGAGATCCCGTCTCTTAAAAAAAATTTTTTTTTAAAAAAAGAGGTTAGGGTAGTCTCTAAACCAGCAGCATCTTATTACCTGGAAACTTGTTAGAAATGTACATTCTCCGGTCCTAGCCTTGAGCTCCTGAATCAGAGGCTGCGGCCAGGACCGGTGATCTGCATCTATTAGATGCAAGCCTCCCTGGGGTTTCTGGTGCTGAGGTTTGAGAATCACTTCCCAAAGTCCACATACCCGGGCCACATGAGTTCTGCCTCTCACAGAACTGTCTTCACTGGGTTTTTTTGTTTTGTTTTGTTTTGAGATGGAGTCTCACTCTGTCACCTGGGCTGGAGTGCAGTGGCACAATCTCAGCTCACTGCAACTTCCACCTCCCAGGTTCAAGTGGTGCTCCTGCCTCAGCCTCCTGAGTAGCTGGGACTACAAGTGCACACCACCACGCCTGGCTAATTTTTGTATTTTTAGTAGAGGTGGAGTTTCGCCTTGTTGGCCAGGCTGGTCTTGAACTCCTATTTGTAAATGATCCACCCACCTCAGCCTCCCAAAGTGCTGGGATTATAGGCATAAGCCACTGTGCCCGGCCTTCACTGGCTTTTTTTTGTTTGCTACTGTAATTCTCAGCAACCAGCTACGGATGCTGTACACCAAGCACCTTCGTGTCCTCTGCTTCACCTTTTGATGTGTGGGGCTTCATTGTAATACATTTAAAAGTTAAGTCTCTGCCCAAAGTGAACATAGGATGTATGTAACATGCTGTTTGCTTACAAGGCATGTGCATGTTCTCCCTTCATGAATATTCATAGCTCCTCCCACAACCTGTTCAATATGTATAGTCACCTGTTGAATATGTATAGTTCAATATTTATAGTTCTGTGTAAATTCATGTCTCCTTCCTTCCTCCCTCCACATACCTGCTTCTGGCTTCTCCCTGAGGCTACGCTTCCCAGCCTGTGGGATGGCAGCCTGTAGGCAGCAACCCTTTGTAAGAAATAAAGCTCTCCTTTCCAAATTTCTGAACCTCATAATTCTTCAGTTGACATTTTGTGTGATTTTTTTCATCATTTTCTCAATTTTGGGAGGGGGACTCATTGTATATAAGGCTAGGCAAAAAAAAGAACCATACGGAAAGGCATTATGAAAAATGCTCTGTTGCTGAGAATGGCTCTGTTGGTTCTGTCCTCTCTCTACACCAACATCTTCCAGGTTACACATCCTTCCAAAGAGCAGCAAGGCTCTAATGTGCTACCAAATGTACTTGGACCATTACTGGTATGCTTTTCTTAAAATGTGTTTAGACCAGGCACGGTGGCCTGTAATCCCAGTGCTTTGGAAGGCTGAGGTGAGAGGATTGCTTGAGCTCTGGAGTTCAAGATCAGCCTAGGCAACATAACAAGACCCTGTCTCTATAAAAATTTCTAAGTATTAGCCAGGTGTGGAGGTGCTTATCTGTAGTCCCAGCTACTCAGGAGACTGAGGCAGGAGGATCACATGAGCCTAGAAGTTCCAGGCTGCAATGAGCTATGATCACACCACTGCACTCCAGCCTGGGTGACAGAGTGAGACACTATCTCTAAAAGTTAAAAAAAAAAAAAAAATTAATAAAATGTTTTTAATTTCGGGGATGTTGATATTAAATATAAATGTTATAAATAGCACTGAAAAATGCTTCTTTGAGCCCAAGCACGGTGACTCATGCCTGTAATCCCAGCACTTTGGGAGGCCAAGGTGGGCAGATCACTTGAGGTCAGGAGTTCGAGACCAGCCTGGCCAACATGGTGAAATCCCGTCTCTACTAAAAATACAAAAAAGTTAGCTGGGTGTGGTGGCGGGCGCCTGTAATCCCAGCTACTCAGGAGGCTGAGGCAGGAGAATCCCTTGAACCCGGGAGGTGGATGTTGCAGTGAGCCAAGATCGTGCCATTGCACTCCAGCCTGGGTGACAGAGCAAGACTGTCTCAAAAAACAAAACAAAACAAAACAAACAAACAAAAAAAACAAACAAAAAACAAGAGCTGGATTTTTCTCCAACATCTCATCTCAGAGTCTTTACAGTTGCTGTTGCCTGTGCCCCGAACACACTTTTCCCCATGCTGACATCTGCCTGCCTGGTTTCTTCACTTTGTTCGGGTATTTCCTCAAATGTCACCTGCTCGGTGAAGCCTTCCTCGGCCGTCCTCTACTTGTAGCCTTTTCCCCACACTCTCCATTTACCTCTCCCCACCATTTCATTTCTCTATTGCAATTTTTTTTGTTTTTGTTTTTGTTTTTGTTTTTGAGACAGAGTCTCCCTCTGTCACCCAGGCTGGAGTGCGGTGGCATGATCTCGGCTCACTGCAACCTCCACCTCCCCAGTTCCAGCAATTCTCCTGCTTCAGCCTCCTGAGTATCTGGGATTACAGGCGTGTACCGCCACACCTGGCTAATTTTTGTATTTTCAGTAGAGACAGGGTTTCATCATGTTAGCCAGGCTGGTCTCGAATTCCTGACCTCAAATGATCCACCAGCCTCGGCCTCTCAAAGTGCTGGAATTACAGGCATGAGCCACCATGCCCGGCCTCTCTATTGCACTTCTTAACCCCTGACTTTTATCATTCTTGGTTTTGGTCTGTTTTCCTTCATTAGAACATAAGTTCTGGAGGCAGAGGGGATTTTTTCTGTGTTGATTATCTTGAAATTCGAGAGCCTGGAACAGTGCCTGGCACATAGTAGGCATACAATAAATAATTTTCAACTGCCACCGGCCTTTTTTCTGAGATGGGGTCTTGTTCTGTTGCCCAGGCTGGTATGCAGTGGCACAATCATGGCTTACTGCAGCCTCCACCTTCTGGGCTCCTGCAATCCTCCCACCTCAGCCTCCTGAGTAGCTGGGACAACAGACGTGAGCCACACACCTGGCTATATATATTTTTTTCAGCTCAGGTTTAGATGGCTATAGTGATTGGTTTAGAAACAGACATGTAATCTGCCAGTCACCATGGCTCGGGCATATAATCTCAGGACTTTGGGAGGCCAAGGCAGGAGGATTGCTTGAGCCCAGGAGTTTGAAACCAGCCTGGACAACATAGTGAGACTCTGTCTCTACAACATTTTTAAAAAAATTAGCTGAGTGTGATGGTGCATGCCTGTAGCCCCAGCTGCTCAGGAGGCTGAGGTAGGAGGATTGCTTGAGCCCAGGAGTTTGAGGCTGCAATGAGCTATGATTGCACCACTGCATTCCAGCCTGGGTGACAGAGCAACACCCATCTCTAAAAAAAAAAACGAAAACAATTTTGTTGTTGTTGTTGTTGTTATTGTTGTTTTTGAGATGAAGTCTCGCTCTGTCACCCAGGATAGAGTGCAGTCGTGCAATCTTGGCTCACTGCAACCTCTGCCTCCTGGGTTCAAGCGATTCTCCTACCCAGCCTCCCGAGTATCTGGGACTACAGGTGCATACCACCATGCCCAGCTGATTTTTGTATTTTTAGTAGAGATGGGTTTCATCCTGTTGGCCAGGATGGTCTTGATCTCTTGACCTCGTGATCCACCCCCCTCGGCCTCCCAAAGTGCTGGGATTACAGGTGTGAGCCACTGCATCCGGCCCCAAAACAATGTTTTTAAAGAAAAGAAACAGATTCGTAATCCACTTCGAGTTAGAGAGACAAAATGAGGCTTTGACATGGGAGAAAGGGGTCCTTTCTCTTGCCCTGGAAGCTTGCAGGCTAGAATTGTCACCACTGTTGCATATCATAAAGAGAAAGCCTGCCTGAGAGTAGCCAGCAGAGGAAAGCCAAACAGAGAGATAAAGCGAGGTCAGAGGCTGGTGACATCATTTGGCCTCTGTATGCACCCATACCTGAAATAAGCATCCAGTGGTGTGCTGGTAAATGTTTAATAATCAGCTCTGGGGTGAGGGATAAGGGAGCCCTGATTCATAGCATCTGCCAATTGCCATAGTGTAAATATTCTCACCAGGCTGGTTGAACTCAGGCTTGGGAGAGGTTGCATACAGTCAGTAAGCTGCTCCATCTTATCATGGCCCTGACCTCAAGTTCAGTGAATAACCCAAGATATCCCCTTCTTTTTTTTTTTTTTTTTTTTTTTTTTG
>NC_045441.1:6922823-6931143 GCF_002776525.5 Piliocolobus tephrosceles | reverse complement strand
TTTTTTTTTTTTTTTTTTTTTTGAGACAGAGTCTCACTTTGTCGCCCAGGCTGGAGTGCAGTGGCCGGATCTCAGCTCACTGCAAGCTCTGCCTCCTGGGTTTATGCCATTCTCCTGCCTCAGCCTCCCAAGGAGCTGGGACTACAAGCGCCCGCCACCTTGCCCGGCTAGTTTTTTGTATTTTTTTAGTAGAGACGGGGTTTCACTGTGTTAGCCAGGATGGTCTCGATCTCCTGACCTCGTGATCCGCCTGTCTCGGCCTCCCAAAGTGCTGGGATTACAGGCGTGAGCCACCGCGCCCGGCCGATATCCCCTTCTTGCTTAAGTCAGCTCGTGTTCAGCTTTCTGTCACCCAAAGATCCCTGATACAGATGCTGATAAAATAACAGCACAAGGCTGGGCGCGGTGGCTCACGTCTGTAATCCCAGCACTTTGGGAGGCTGAAGCAGGCAGATCACTTGAAGTCAGGAGTATGAGACTAGTTTGGCCAACATGGTGAAACCCTGTCTCTACTAAATACAAAAAAATTAGCCGGGGACGGTGGCACACTCCTGTAATCCCAGCTATTCGGACGGCTGAGGAAGGAGAATCGCTTGAACCCAGGAGGCAAAGGTTGTAGTGAGCTGAGATCACGCCATTGCACTCCAGCCTGGGTGACACAGTGAGACTCCATCTCAAAAAAATATATAAATAAATAAATAACAGCACAAACAAATGTGAAATTGCCCTTGTGACAGGCACAAAGCAGAAAGGCACATGAGATAGTTTGCTTGGCAGCCCTTACAAAGCCCTATGGAGGGAGGCATAAGAGGGAGGATCGTTTGAGCCCAGGTGTTTGAGACCAGCCTGGGCAACAAAGTGAGACCCCGTCTCTATAAAAAATTTAAAAAAAAAAAAAAAAAAGCCAGGCATGATGGTGTGCACCTGTAGTCCCAGCTACTCAGGAGACTGAGGCAGGAGAATTGCTTGAGCTCAGAAGGCCGAGGCTGCAATGAGCTACGACTGAGCCGCTGCACTCCAGAGCAAGACCCTGTCTCAAAAAAATTGACAATGAGATACCACTTCATACCTGTCAGAATGGCTATTAGAAAAATGGTGCAAGATTAACTGTTGGTGAGGATGTGGAGAAAAGGGACCATTCACACACTGTTGCTGGGAATGTAAATCAGTACAGCCATCATGGAAACCACTGTGGAAAACAGTATGGAGATTCCTCAAAAAATTAAAAATTTTAACATGTGACCTAGCATATGATCTAGCAATCCCACTACTGGACATATATCCAAAAGAAGTAGAATCAGGCCGGGCGCCGTGGCTTACATCTGTAATCCCAGCACTTTGGGAGGCCTGAGGTCAGGAGTTCAAGACCAGCCTGGCCAACACGGTGAAACCCTGTCTCTACTAAAAATACAAAAATTAGCCAGGTGCAGTGATGCGTGCCTGTAATCCCAGCTACTTAGGAGGCTGAGGTAGGATAATTGCTTGAACCCAGGAGAGGTTGTGGTGAGCTGAGATGGTGCCACAGCACTCCAGCCTGGGTGACAGAGTGAGATTCCGTCTCAAAAAAAAAAAAAAAAAAAAAAAAACCATGTAGAATCAGTACATCAAATAAATATCTGCACACTCATGTTAATGATAGCATTATCTTCTAAAAATTTTTTTTTGAGGGAGGACTACAGGCGCGTGTCACCATGCCCTATTAATTTTTTGTATTTTTAGTAGAGAGGGGGTTTCACCATGTTAGCCAGGATGGTCTCGATCTCTTGACCTCATGATCTGCCCGCCTTGGCCTCCCAAAGTGCTGAGATTACAAACATGAACCACCATCCCAGACCAAACTTTTCCTTTTTTAAGTCTTTTGCGCTCCTGATTGACAGCATTTTTTGCGCTCCTGATTGACAGCATTATTCACAGTCGCCAAGATGTGAAATCGACCTAAGTGTCCATCAGTGGATGAATGGGTAAAGGAAATGTGGACTACTATTCAGCCACAAAAGGAAGAAATCCTGTCATTTGCAACAACATGGGTGAACCTGGAGGAAGTTATGTTAACTGAAATAAGCCAGGCACATAAGGACAAATACTGTGTGATCTCACTTACAAAGAGCATCTAAAAAAGTTCATCTCAGAGAAGTAGAGAGTAGAATGGCCTGTTATTCCATCGTCTGCTCTGTGATATGGCAGAGCCCAGGTTACCAGGGGGCTTGGGGGGGTGACGGGGGAGGAAGCTGGGGAGATGTTGGTCAAAGGTTACAAAATTTCAGTTAGATAAGAGAAATAAGTTCAAGAGATTGATTGTACAACATGGTGACCAATATATTGGCTGGGCAAGGTAGCTGAAGCCTGTAATCCCAGCACTTTGGCAGGCCGCAGCCAGAGGATTGCTTGAGTCCAGGAGTTCAAGACCAGCCAGGGCCAAATAATGAGACTCCATCTCTACAAACACTTCAAAAATCAGCCAGGCATGGTGGTGCACACCTGTAGTCTCAGCTACTCGGGAGGCTGAGGAGAGAGGATCACTTGAGCTCAGGAGTCTGAGGCTGAAGTGAGCTGTGATTGTGCCATTGCACTCTGATCTGGGTGACAGAGAGATATCCTGTCTCAAAAAACAAAAATAAAAATAAAATAGCAATATGTTGTTTTCTCGAAAAATGGTAAGACAGTAGGTTTTAAATGTTTCCACTACAAAAATTACAACTGCAAAAATTACAAATGTGAGGTGATGCGTATGCCTGTTGGTTGGCGTGGTTTGGCCATTCTGCAGTGAATATGTGTTTCAGAACATCATGTTGTAAACAATAAACATATACAAGTTTAGCTGTCAGTTAAAAAATAAAAAGCAATAACAAATGCAAAAAAAAAAAAAACCCAAAAACTGACTGGGTGCAGTGGCTCGGCTTGCAGATCGTTTGAATTCAGGAGTTTCGAGACCAACCTGGGCAACATAGCAGAATCCATCTCTACAAAAAATACAAAAAGTTAGGTGGGCATGGCGGTGTGCACTAGTGGTCCCAGCTACCCGGGAGGCTGAGATGGGAGGATCGATTGAGCCCAGGAGTTGGAGGCTGCAGTGAACTATGATTGCGCCACTGCACTTTAGCCTGGGCAAAGGAGCAAGACTCTGTCTCAAAAAAAAAAAAAAGAAAGAAAGAAAGAAAGAAAAAACGAAAAGGCCTGGAATTTTAAAGCAGCTGAGATAGGCAGTATTTGGAAGTTTTATGTTCCACATTACGAGGGCTTGATGTGTCTCCTGCAGGATTCTCCTTTAGTGCTTCAAGGTTGACTGTGGCTTGGGAGTGGGCCAGAGCTCTGCAGAAGAGGCAACAACGCACCTTGTTCAGGGACTCTTAAAAAAAGACAACTTAGGGCCGGGCGCGGTGGCTCACACCTGTAATCCCAGCACTTTGGGAGGCCGAGGCAGGTGGATCACGAGGTCAGGAGTGCAAGACCAGCCTGGCCAAGATGGTGAAACCCTGTCTCTACTAAAAATACAAAAAAATTAGCCAGGCGTGGTGGCATGCGCCTGTAATCCCAGCTACTCAGGAGGCTGAGGCACAGAATTGCTTAAACCTGGAGAGGCGGAGGTTGCAGTGAGCCGAGATCGCGCCACTGCACTCCAGCCTGGGCGACAGAGCAAGACTCCGTCTCAAAAAAAAAAAAAAAAAACACACAACTTGGCAGGGTGCGGTGGCTCACGCCTGTAATCCCAGCACTTTGGGAGGCCAAGGGGGGCAGATCACAAGGTCAGGAGATAGAGACCATCCTGGTTAACACAGTGAAACCCTGTCTCTACTAAAAATGCAAAAAATTAGCTGGACGTGGTGGCGGGCGCCTGTAGTCCCAGCTACTCAGGAGGCTGAGGCAGGAGAATGGCATGAACTCGGGAGGCAGAGCTTGCAGTGAGCCGAGATCAGTCACTGCACTCCAGCCTGGGGGACAGAGTGAGACTCCATCTCAAAAAAAAAAAAAAAAAAAAAGAAAAGAAAAAGACAACTTTCACTGCATTCACAGTGTAGCCCAGGGCAGGGTCGTGGGTATGTTGGAAAGGATGTTTTAGGCACTTTGAGCATACGGCTCTGAACTCGTTCACTCACAGGCAAGCAATGCCCACCGTTTCCCTTTTGATTTCTGCTGCTCAGATTTCCACAAGCCATGGAGAGGGTGCCAGCTCGGATGGAACACTCTTCATCTCAGCCTTGTTATTCCATCATCTGGGCTGCGATAAGGCAGAGCCCGGGCTAGTGAAACACACACAATCCCTGCTCTATCCCTGTGTGAGTCTATTCTTGCCCTGCTGTAAAGAAATACCTGAGTCTGGATAATTGAGAAAGAAAAGAGGTTTTAATTGGCTCATAGTTCTTCTGCAGGCTGTACAGGAAGCATGGAGGCTTCTGCTTTTGGGGGAGGCCTCAAGAAACTTCCAATCATGGTGCAAGGCAAAGAGGGAGCGGGCAATCTTACATAGCAGGAGCAGGAGCAAGAAAGAGAAGGGGAGGTGCCACAAACTTTTCTTCCTTCCTTCCTTCCTTCCTTCCTTCCTTCCTTCCTTCCTTCCTTCCTTCCTTCCTTCCTTCCTTCTTTCCTTCCTTCCTTCCTTCCTTCCTTCCTTCCTCTCTTTCTTTCTTTTTTCTTTTTTTTCTGAGGCAGACTCTCCCTCTGTCGCCCAGGCTGGAGTGCAGTGGCGAGATCTTGGCTCACTGCAACCTCTGCCTCCCTGGTTCAAGTGATTCTCCTACCTCAGCCTCCAGAGTAGCTGGGATTACAGGTGCCCACTACCACGCCCGGCTAATTTTTGTATTTTTAGCAAAGTCTGGGTTTCGCCATGTTGGCCAGGCTGGTCTCGACCTGCTGACGTCAGGCGATCCACCCGCCTCGGCCTCCTAAAGTGCTGGGATGACAAGGGTGAGCCACCACGTCCAGCCGCATTTCTACTGTTTTAAACCACCACCTCTGTGGTAACTGGCTACCGCAGCCACAGGAAACTAACGCTCTTGTAAACCCCAATCTGTCCCCCGGCCCCTACCCCAGCAGCTGGAGGGATCTTTTAGGTCACGTCCCTCCAGCGTTCTCCCCTGCCATGCAGAATGAAATCCACCTCCCTCCCACAGCACCAGGCTCCCTGCCAGCACCCCGGCCATACACCTCTTCCCGTTCGCCTCCTCTCCTCCCACAGTGGACTCCACCCATCAGCTGTCATCTGCTTGAAGTCTTTTGTTTCTGGAAACTTCTGTTCCAAGAAAACCTGCCGAGCTCGTTCCCACATTGGGTCCTACACGGTTATTGTTCTCTGTTGCGGGACGACCTGTGGGACACGTGGTCTGGTGACATTTTGGTTGTGGGGACTTGGGGCCTAGGGGATGAACAGGGGGCTCCCGGCATCCAATGGGCAGAGGCCATGAGTGCCACTCAATACCCTGTTGGGCACAGGGAGCACAGAATAGCCCAGTTCCCCCAACTGCAAAGAATTATCTGGCTCAAAACATCCACAGTGCTCAGGTGGACAAATCCAGTTTCACATTTTTCCATAACTCATTCCTTAACTCAGTCCTTTTTGCCTTTCAGGATTCAGCTCCAAAGCCACCTTCTCGCAGTGGCTCACACCTGTAAATCCCAACACTTCGGGAGGCCGAGGCGGGAGGATCACGAGGTCAAGAGATTGACACCATCCTGGCCAATATGGTGAAACCCCGTCTCTACTAAAAATGCAAAAATTAGCTGAGCGTGGTGGTGCACGCCTGTAATCGCAGCTACTTGGGAGGCCAAGGCAGGAGAATCGCTTGAACCTGGGAGGCAGACCTTGCAGGCTAACATGGTGAAACCCCGTCTCTACTAAAAAATACAAAAAATTAGCCAGGCGAGGTGGCGGGCGCCTGTAGTCCCAGCTACTTGGGAGGCTGAGGCAGGAGAATGGCGTAAACCCGGGAGGCGGAGCTTGCAGTGAGCTGAGATCCGGCCACAGCACTCCAGCCTGGGCAGCAGATTGAGACTCCGTCTCAAAAAAAAAAAAAAAAAAAAAAAGCCATCTCTTTCTCCAAGAGACACTTTCTCACTATCCATTGTAAACCAGCACTCGTCCCCATCACCTGCCTTCATTTTCTTGTTTTGTGAGAATGGGGTCTCACTGTGTTGCCCAGGCTGGTTAGAACTCCTGGGCTTAGGCAATCCTCCCACCTCTGCCTCCCTAAGTGCTGGGATTATAAGCAGGAGCCACCATGCCCAGCCAAGCTTCATTTTCATCTACCATTATAATTATTATTAAGAGATGGAGGAGTCCCACTATGTTGCCCAGGCTGGTCTTGAACTCTTGGACTCAAGCAATCCTCCTGCCTCTGCCTCCCAAAGTGCTGGGATTATAGGTGTGAGCCACCATGCCCAGTCAAGCTTCATTTTCATCTATCATTATTACTATTATTATTTTAAGAGACAGGATCTCACTAGGTTGCCCAGGCTGGTCTCAAGCTCCTGGGCTCAAGTAATCCTCCCACCTCAGCCTCCCAAAGTGCTGGGATTCCAGGTGTGAGCCACAGTGCCTGGCCTGGCTTCATTTTCTTCATGACCTCATCATCATTTGAAGCCATCCTGCTTATTTATTTTTTGTTGTTTTTGTCTGTCTCTCCGCACCCAGCCCTCCCCAAGACATCCCAGCAGATTTTCACAGCCTCTGTGGGTGGGAATTATAACTGTCTAGCCATCCCCGCCCCCGTCATCACCCCCACCACCCCCAGGGAGTCATTAATTGAAGGTTTGTTCTTTCCTTGTAGCCAACAGATATTTTTCCCCCTCTCCTAGATCTCCTTCTGAAGGTGAGCGCTGCTGGCTTGGACCTGTCTGAACAAGCATCACTTTATGCGGTTTTACTGGTGCTTTCTAGTCTTGCCAAGGCTGTGAGGGTGGCCGTAAAGACGGTCAGCCTAGCTTTGCGTTGGAACAAGCTATTGAGGCTGTGCCGTTCCTTCTGAACGCACCTCATTGACTGGGTGTTTCCCTGTGGTCTAGACATAGCCCTGGAACCAGAACTGAGGCCAAGGACTCAGCAAATCCAAACCTCCACTTATTTCAGAATTAGAACCCCAAGATAACAGGAGAAAGGGAGCTGTTATGGGCTGATCGTGTTCCTCCAAAATTCATACGTTGAAGCCCTAACCCCCATACCTCAGAATGGGGCTCTATCTGGAGACAGGGCCTTTAAGTAAAAATGAGCCAGTCAGGGTGGGCTTTAGTCTAATACGACTGGTGTCCTTACGAGAATAAATTAGTGGCCAGGCACGGTAGCTCACACCTGTAATCCCAGCAATTTGGGAGGCCGAGGCGGGAGGATCACTTGAGCCCAGGAGTTCAAGATGAGCCTGGCCAACTTGATGAAACCCTGTGTCTACTAAAAATACAAAAATTAGCCAAGCATGGTGGCGCACACCTGTAGTCGCAGCTACTTGGGAGGCCAAGGCAGGAGGATTGCTTGAGCCCGAGAAATGGAGGTTGCAGTGAGCTGAGATGGTGCCACTGCACTCCAGCCTGGATGACAGAGAGAGACCCTGTCTCAGAAAAGAAGGAGAAGGAGGAGAAGGAGGAGGAGAAGGAGAAGAAGAAGTGATTAGCACACAAACACACACGCAGAGGGATGACAGAGGAAGACCCAGGAGGAAGACAGCCATCTACAGCCAAGGGGAGAGAGCTCCAAAGGGCACAAACCTTGCAACACCTTGATTGCGGGCTTCTGGCTTCAACAATTGTGAGACAACACATTTCTGTTGCTGAAGCCACCCAGGCTGTGGTACCTTGTGATGGTGGCCCCAGAGAACTAACACTGGGGCCAGCCTAGGCTCTAACCCCTCACTCCTCAAGCACTGTTAGGAAGGTAGCCTCGTCTCCCCAGAGTACTATTCTCCCTTTGTAACAAGGAGATGCTAAGATGCTTCTACTTTATTGAGCTGCTATGAAGAGCAAATGAGATAGACCCGACGTTTGTTGCCTTCTCTTTCTGTCCTTCCTTCGTTCCTTCTTTTCTTTCTTCTTCCTTTCCTTTCTTTCCTCCTCCTCTTTCTTTCCTCTTCCTCTTTCTTTCCTCCTCCTTTCTTTCTTTCTTTTTCTTTCTTTCTCCTTCCTTCCTCCCTCCCTCCCTCCTTTGTTTGTTTGTTTGTTTCTTTCTTTCTTTCTTTCTTTCTTCTTTCTTTCTCTCTCCTTCCTTCCTCCCTCCCTCCCTCCCTTCTTTGTTTCTTTCTTTCTCTTTCTTTCTTTCTTTCTTTCTTTCTTTCTTTCTTTCTCCTTCCTTCCTCCCTCCCTCCCTTCTTTGTTTCTTTCTCTTTCTTTCTTTCTTTCTTTC
>NC_045441.1:6895538-6922723 GCF_002776525.5 Piliocolobus tephrosceles | reverse complement strand
TCCTTCCTTCCTCCCTCCCTCCCTCCTTTCTTTGTTTGTTTGTTTCTTTCTTTCTTTCTTTCTTTCTTTCTTTCTTTCTTTCTTTCTCTCTCCTTCCTTCCTCCCTCCCTCCCTCCCTTCTTTGTTTCTTTCTTTCTCTTTCTTTCTTTCTCCTTCCTTCCTCCCTCCCTTCTTTGTTTCTTTCTCTTTCTTTCTTTCTTTCTTTCTTTCTTTCTTTCTTTCTTTCTTTCTTTCTCCTTCCTTCCTCCCTCCCTCCCTTCTTTGTTTCTTTCTCTTTCTTTCTTTCTTTCTTTCTTTCTTTCTTTCTTTCTTTCTTTCTTTCTTTCTTTCTCTCTCTCTCTCTTTCTCCTTTCCTCCTTCCTTCCTTCTTCCTTTCTTTCTTTCCTTTCTGTCCTTCTTCTTTCCACAGAGTCTTGCCCTGTCATCCAGGCTGGATTGCAGAGATGCAATCCTGGCTCACTGCAGCCTCAAATTCCTGGGCTCAAGCAATCCTCCCACATCAGCCTCCTGAGTAGTTGGGACTATAGGTGCATGCCACTACGCCTGGATAACTTAAAAAGTTTTTTTTGTTGTTGTTGTTGTTGTTGTTGTTTTTGTAGAGACAAGGTCTCGCTATGTCGCCCAGGCTGGTCCTGGACTCCTGAGCTCGAGCAATCCTCCTGCCTCGGCCTCCCAAAGTGCTGGGATTATAGGCATGAGCCACCATGCCCAGCTGAGCCAACCCTTCTTGAGAGCACCAAATATGCCCCTAGCTTTTGTGCATGATTGAGTATGCTAGTATGCACCTCTCCTGTTCAATTCTCCAGCAACTCTTGGCAAGGGGTTCTGTTTTATCCATTTTACAGTTCAGGAAACTAAGGTCCAGAGAGATCAAGGGACTTTCTCAAGAGCACACCAAGACCAGCATAGGTATGGCACTGAATGTGAATGCAAGTTTGCCTAACTCCAAAACCCAGGTCTTTAACCACAAGGTAGGTATACGGTGCTCTGATGTACGGGAGAGTCCTGCGCTTATTAGTTCTACTATTTACCATACACTAGTATGCTACCATTCACCACTAAAAAAAAAAATTGAAGGCCAGGCACAGTGGCTCACACCTATAATCCCAACACTTTGAGAGGCTGAGATAGGAGAATTGCTTGAGGGCAGGAGTACAAGACCAGCGTGGGATCCTACCTCTACTAAAGATTTTTAAAAATTAGCCAGGCATGGTGGCACATGCCTGTGGTCCCAACTACTCAGGAGGCTGAGGGGGGAGGATCACTTGAGCCTGGGAGGTCGAGCCTGCAGTGAGCTATGATAGCGCCGCTGCACTCCAGCCTGTGCAACAAAGCAAACCTCTGTCTCTAAAAATAAATAAGTAAATAAATAATTTAAAAATTGAAAATCATGCCTGTAGCTTAAAACATCCTAAATTTAAGCCTATAAACATTTATTGAGCACCTACTGTATTTTTAGCAGTATTTTAGGTGCTTTAAAATTTATAATTTATTTCTGGAAAATACACTTATTATTCCCTAGAGTTTCTTGCAAGACAAGAGAGCATGTCCTATAAATTAGCTATTGCTGCATAAGAAATTTCCCAAAAACAGGCTGGGCGCAGTGGCTCACGCCTGTAATCCCAGCACTTTGGGAGGCCAAGGCGGGCAGATCATGAGGTCAGGAGATCGAGAGCATCCTGGCTAACATGGTGAAACCCCGTCTCTACTAAAAATACAAAAAATTAGCCAGGTGTGGTGGCAGACGCTTGTAGTCCCAGCTACTCAGGAGGCTGAGGCAGGAGAATGGCATGAACCTGGGAGGCAGAGCTTGCAGTGAGCCGAGATCGCGCTACTGCACTCCAGCCTGGGTGGCAGAGTGAGACTCCATCTCAAAAAAAAAAAGAAATTTGCCAAAAACAGTAGGGGTGATGTCTGTGGCTCAGGCATTTAGAGAGAGTAAAGCAGAGATAACTTGCTTTTTGTTTACTTTTTTTTTTTTTTTTTTTAGTATTTCTTATTGTGGTAAAAGGTACCTAACACAAAAGTTTAACTGTTTTAAGTGTACAGTGTTCAGTGACATTCAGTACATTCACAATTTGTGCAACCAGCCGGGCGTAGTGGCTTATGCCTATAATCCCAGCATTCTGGGAGGCTGAGGCAGGAGGATTGCTGGAGCCCAGGAGTTGGAGGCTACAGTGAGCTCTGATGGCACCACTGCACTCCAGCCCGGGCAACAGAGCAAGATCCCTATCTCTCAACAAAAATTAAAAAATAAGAAAAATAATGTGTGTAGCCATTGCCATGATCCAATTCCATAACTCTTTCATCATTCCAAATAAGAAGCCTGGGCCCATTAAGGGTTTAGACTCCACTTTCCAGGAGAGGTCTATCAGTCAATTTGTAAAAAGAGCACATAGGATAGATAAATGTATTGATGAGGACATCTTTGAAAAATACAACCTGCTACAGATCAGGAGGCTGAATACACAAGTGCTGAGACATTTCCCAGTCATAGAAATGGCCATGAGTAGAGGTGACTGATCATGGACAACATGAATTGGGGTTTGGCAGGAATATAGGATTTTACATGGCGTGAAAAAGGAAGCAAAGACAGCCAACACCGGCTGGAGAAAAGCCTAAGACTTGGCAACTCCTTTTTGACATGTGTGGCCAGCGCTGTGAGGTTGAGTTTCCATGGGACTCTACAAACTGATGGCTTGTGACCAACACTGCCACATATAAATCCAGCACATGTCTTTGGGAGCCAGAGCCAAGAGCCCAACAAAGAACCAGTTACACAGACGAGTTTAGAATCCAATAAAGGCAGCCTAGTAGCTCTTCCCTCTAATCCCAGCTCTTTGGAAGGCCGAGCCCCGAGGCTCACTTGAGGCCAGGAGTTCAAGACTAGCCTGGCTAACGTGGTGAAACCCCATCTCTACTAAAAATACAAAATTGCTCAGGCACAGTGGCTCACGCCTGTAATCCCAACACTTTGGGAGGCCAAGGCAGGAGGCTCACTTGAGGCCAGGAGTTCGAAACCAGCCTGGCCAACATGGTGAAACCCCGTCTCTACTAAAAATGCAAAAATTAGCCAGGTGTGGTCACACACATCTATAATACCAGCTGCCTGGGAGGCTGAGGCAGAAGAATTGCTTGAACCCAGGAGGCAGAGGTTGCAGTGAACTGAGATCATGCCATTGCACTCCAGCCTGGGCAATAAGAGCGAAACTGTCTCAAAAAAAGAAAGAAAAAGAAAACCAAGGAGGAAGGATTGGCTGCTTCAATAAATGATGCTGGGACAAATGGTTAGCTTATTAGGAACACGAATAAAATTAGACTTCTTTTTTTTTTTTCTTTTTTTTTTTTTTTGAGACGGAATCTGGCTCTGTCGCCCAGGCTGGAGTACAGTGGCTGGATCTCAGCTCACTGCAAGCTCCGCCTCCCGGGTTTACGCCATTCTCCTGCCTCAGCCTCCCGAGTAGCTGGGACTACAGGCACCCGCCACCTTGCCCGGCTAGTTTTTTGTATTTTTTAATAGAGACGGGGTTTCACCGTGTTAGCCAGGATGGTCTCGATCTCCTGACCTCGTGATCCGCCTGTCTCGGCCTCCCAAAGTGCTGGGATTACAGGCTTGAGCCACCGCGCCCGGCCAAAATTAGACTTCTTAACTCTCACTTTATGGTATCGAAATAGCTCCCAGGCTAGGCGCAGTGACTCACGCCAGTAATCCTAGTGCTTTGGAAGGCCTAAGTGGGAGAACATATTGAGGCCAGGAGTCCAAGACCAGCCTGGGCAACATAGCAAGACTCCGTGTCTACAAGAAAGTTAAAAATGAGCCAGGCATGGCGATGTGTGTCTGTAGTCTCAGTTACTCAGGAGGCTGAAGCAGGAGGATTGCTTGAGCCCAGGGAGCTGGAGGCTGCAGTGAACCATGATTGCACCACGACACTCCAGCCTGGGCAACAGAGCAAGACCTTGTTTCTTGAAAAAAACAAAATAAAAAATTTTAAAACATTTAATGAGGCCATAAAAGAACTAAACATATTTAGGAGAATGTTGATCTGATCCTGGAGGGAGGAAGGCTTTCCTGAGACATTCAGGTAGCATTATACATTCAGTAAGTGATTTCCTCTGCAATATTATCTAGAAAAGGAAAAGAAAAGGGAACCCTTGCCTGCCCTGGGTCCAACGATGGAGAATTGGCTAAATAAATTATTGGATGCATCTGTATGTTGAATCGTTGTGTGATAATTAAGAATCATACTTAGGTAATATTTAAGGATAGAAGGAAAATGCTTGTGCTATGTTAAATTTTTTTTTTAATTATGTTGCAGAATGTTATAATTATACCACACTATGCTTTGCTGCTGTAATTGAAGAAAGGGATGTGATTCTACTGACTGCTTACTGGGTGTTCAGGACCGTGCTAAGCATTTTACATGCCTTTGACCATTTCCCTGGCCAGGTGAGGTGATCCCAGCACTTTGAGAGAGCAAGGCTGGAAGATCACTTGAGCTCAGGAGTTCAAGACCAGCCTGGGCAACATAGAGAGACCCAGTCTCTACAAAAAATTAAAAAAAAAAATTTGGGGTGGTGCACACCTGTGGTCCCAGGTACTCAGGAGGCTGAGGTAGAAGGATCTCTTGAGCCTAGGAGGTCAAGGCGGCAGTGAGCCATGTTTGCACCACTACCTGGGTGACAGCAAGGCCTTGTGTCAAAAAAAAAAAAAAAAAGAATATGCGGTAGATAGTGTTACTATTATTCCCATATTACAGGTCAGAAGACTGAGGTGTAGAAAATTAATTCATTTGCCAAAGGTATCAGGTAAGCAAAGCAGCTGTGATTGTAACTCATGTCTACTAGTTTCCAGAGCCCTGGCAGAAGATCCCTTTGAGGCTACGAATTTCCAATGTTGCAAGACGCCAACTCTCAAAGTGAATGGGGAAGAAAAGGGGATACTGGAAGGATACGGAGATCTAAATGTTAGTTGTGGGCCGGGCGCTTTGGGAGGCTGAGGCAGGTGATCACTTGAGCACAGGAGTTTGACACCAGCCTGAGCAACATCATAAAATCCCGTCTCTACCAAAAATACAAAAATTAGCCGGGCGTGGTGGCGCACGCCTGTAATCCCAGCTACTTGGGAGGCTGAGGCAGGAGGATCACTTGAACCCAGGAAGCAGAGGTTGCAGTGAGCTGAGATAATGCCACTGGACTTCAGCCTGGGTGACAGAGCGAGACACATGGGCAGCTTATGAGGCTCTCTCCTCTCTTGGAGTCTCCAAGTGACTTGTCTCTGTGGAATCTGGAAGTCCCATCTTTAATTAAAAACAAACAAACAGGCCAGGCAAGGACCCAGACAATTTTGGGTTGTATTTTTAGTAGAGATGGGGTTTTGCCATGTTGGCCAGGCTGGTCTTGAACTCCTAACCTCAAGTGATCCGCCCGCCTCGGCCTCCCAAAGTGCTGGGATTACAGGTGTGAGTCACTGCATGGCCCCAGGAATAGGTTTGATCCTCAGCTCCTGCCCAAATCTAGGCTGCGGCTCAGCACCCCATCCCATCCTGTCTACTCCCCAGTCTTGCAAGTGCAGGACACGGATAGAGGAGAGTAACTTAGCAAATAGGTGATGTGCCAAGGAAGGGAACGGGCAGGCCAGGGCAGTCCTAGCCACGCTAGGAGGGGCAGAGCCCCGTCAACACCTGCCCAGGCTCAGAAGTGAGTAACTGGCCAGGAATGCAGGTTGCCAGAGGACTCAGCTGCTGTGAGATGCCAAACTCTTTCTTGCGGATGTGAATTTCCACCGTCTCAGGAAGTGGCTGCTGTTTTCACACTAACTCTGCCACAGCCAGGGGATTTTCTATGCCTCTCTATCTCACACTACACTGAAATCTCTTCAGACCAAATGAAAGCATCAGGCATCCGCTTGTGAGATTTGAGATGGGGGTTCCCGGTGGTGAACCCTATTGGAGTAGCAGTGAGGGCTGTTGTGTCTTGAGACTCACTGGCTCTTTGTGGGGAAAAGCCTGGATCTGTAGCAGTTGCTAATTTCCACAGTGTAAATACTCTCACGGTGGCCAATTTCAAGTAGATAACAAATGGGACAGGAATCAGGCACAGGTTCTTTGTGAGAAGTTAGAGGAGAAGAGAGTGAACGTGGGGGAAAAGAGAGAGACTTTGGGGACAGACCCAGAGACTCCGGTTTGCATCCAAACTCTCCCACTTGCCAGCTCAGACAACTCATTTCTTCCTTCAAAGTTTCAGCTTTCTCCTATAGAAAACAGGGGCACTTGGCCAGGCACAGTGGCTCACGCCTGTCATCCCAGCACTTTGAGAGGCCAAGGTGGGCAGATCACTTGAGTTCAGGAGCTCGAGAGCAGCCTGGCCAACATGGCAAAACTCCATCTCTACTGATAATACAAAAATTAGCTGGGCACGGTGGCTCACACCTGCAATCCCAGCACTTTGGGAGGCTGAGGCGAGCGGATTACTTGAGGCCAGGAGTTTGAGACCAGCCTGGCCAACATGGTGAAACCCCATCTCTACTAATAATACAAAAATTAGTTGGGTGTGTTGGCAGGCACCTGTAATCCCAGCTACTCAGAAGGCTGAGGCAGGAGAATCGCTTGAATGTGGGAGGCGGAGGCGGAGGCTGCAGTGAGCCAAGATTGCACCACTGCACTCCAGCCTAGGTGACAAAGCGAGACTCTGTCTCAAAAAGAAAACAGGGACACTAACAATGTCTACTTTGTTGGATCACTGTGGGGATGAAATTTGGGGCAGTTACAATAGCAGTTGGCAATTGACCACCTCATATCAATTTCTTCCTCTTAACACTATCCTGGCTGGGTGCAGCGGTTCATGCCTGTAGTCCCAGCACTCTGGGAAGCTGAGGTGGGAGGACTGCTGGAGTCCAGGAATTCAAGACCAGCTTGGACAGCATAGCAAGACCCCATCTCTGCAAAAAATTTAAAAACTATGCTCACACTACTGCACTCCAGAGCCTGGGTAACAGAGCAAGACCCTGTCTAATATATATATATATGTAAGAGATATATTATGTATATGCACATATATATTTATATACATATATAAGACATATATGTACATATATGTGTATGTCTATTTATATATGTGTATATAAATATATATACGTATATATAACATGTCTAATATATGTAACATATATGTCTAATATATATAATATGTGTGTGTATAAATTTTTTTTTTGAGACGGAGTTTCACTCTTGTTGCCCAGGCTGGAGTGCAATGGCACGATCTCAGCTCACCGCAACCTCCACCTCCCGGGTTCGAGCGATTCTCCAGCCTCAGTCTCCTGAGTAGCTGGGATTACAGGCACGCGCCACCACACCCGGTTAATTTTGTATTTTTAGTGGAGATGGGCTTTCTCCATGTTGGTCAGGCTGGTCTTGAACTCCCGACCTCAGATGATCCACCCACCTTGGCCTCCCAAAGTGCTGGGATGACAGGCGTGAGCCACCGTGCCTGGCCGTGTATATAAATTTTTTTAAAAAACAAATACCCCAACTTTTCCGAAGATATTTACCCGGAGGTATCAGTCCAATGTGTTCAATGAAAGCAACCTCCTTCTCACTCTCACGACCCCTCCATACCAGGGGAGGAACATGTGATGAAGGACTAAGCTCATTGGGACATCACGTTTTCTGGCAACAGCAATTGGTTCAGAGACAGCCTGTGACCTCAGAGGGTGCAATTGGAGCAAAGCCTTGGATTTGTTTGGTGGTCAAGGGCACTCTCCTTCTTGCGGACTGAAGACCCAGGAGAGTGTAGCTTCGTGAACTGCTTGCTGCATTTGTCTGTGATCACCAGAATCCTGGGATGCAGAGCTGAGACAAGGATGGTGGTAAAGTTGGGTGTATGTTTCACCACGCCCCACCTGAAGCCAAATGACTGCTGTGCGTTCACGGGATTTCACGGATATGGTTCCGGGATTCTATTTATGGTAGTGATAGACAGTTTATTTTTAAAATAAATACATGTACGTTTGAAATGTGAGTCACTATAGTTTCTCTTTCTGCAATACATTTTCTTTCTGCAGAAATTCGATGATGTTTTCCGTCACTAGTAACAAAAGGTTCTTCCTGTATTGGTTTTTTCCTGTGTCTTAGAGGGCTACCATCTCTCAATACCACAGACCGGGCGGCTTAAACAAAAGCAATGGACTTTCTCACAGCTCTGGAGGCTGGAAGTGCAAGGGCAATAGACTGGCTTGGTTTCTCCCGAGGTCTCTCTCCCTGGCTTACAGATGGTCATCTTGTTACTGTGTCTTCAGATGACGTTGCCTCTGCACGCAAACATCATGGTGTGCCCCTGTGTGTCCCTCGCTCCTCTTTTTTTAATTTTTTTTTGAAACAGAGTCTCACGCTGTCGCTGGGGCTGGAGTACAGTGGTGCGATCTTGGCTCACTGCAACCTCTACCTCCCAGGTTCAAGTGATTCTCCAGCCTTGGCCTCCCAAATAGCTGGGATTACAGGCAGGCACCACCACACCCAGCTAATTTTTTGTATTTTTAGTAAAGATGGGGTTTCACTACGTTGGCCAGGCTGGTCTCGAACTCCTGACCTCGTGATCCACCCACCTCAGCCTACCAAAGTGCTGGGATTACAGGTATGAACCCATTACCTGGCCCCTGTAATGAACCACATACCTGGTTCATTACAGGTATGAACACTGTACCTGTTCCTCTTCTTATAAGGACACCAGTCAGACGGGATCAGGGTCCACCCTAATGACTTCATTTTAACTTAATTATCCTTTTAAAGGCCCTGTTTCCAAGCACAGTCCCATTCTGAGGTACCCGAGGTTAGGACTTCAACATATGCGCCAGGCGCAGTGCCTTATACCTGTGATCCCATCACTTTGAGAGACTGAAGCAGGCGCATTGCTTGAGGCCAGGAGTTCAAGATCAGCCTGGGCAACATGGGAAACCCTATCTCCACTAAAAATTCAAAAATTAGCCAGGCATGGTGCATGCCTGTTATCCCAGCGACTTGGGAGTCTGAGACAGGAGAATCGCTTGAACCCAAGAGGCAGATGTTGCAGTGAGCCGAGATGGTGCCACTGTACTCCAGCCTGGGCGACAGAGTGAGACTCTGTCTTGAAATAGAAAAGTAAATAAATAAATAGGACTTCAATGTAGGAATATGGGAGGTACACAGTTCAGCCCGTAACACTGCAGCTGCTATAATGAAGTGCTGGCCAGGGCATGGTGGCTCACACCTGTAATCCGAGCACTTTGGGAGGCTGAGGCAAGTGGATCACCTGAGGTCAGGAGTTCAAGACCAGCCTGGCCAACGTGGCAAAACCCTGTCTCTACTAAAAATACAAAAATTAGCTGGGCATGGTGGTGCGTGCCTGTAGTCCTAGCTACTCGGGAGGCTGAGGGAGGAGAATCGCTTGAACCTGGGAGGTGGAGGTTGCAGTGAGCCGAGATTGCACCACTGCACTCCAGCCTGGCAACAGAGCAAGACTCCGTCTCAAAAAAAAAAAAAAGAAAATTATGTCGACAGTTTTTCTGTATTGCTGCAGTCTTTGTAGGCGTGTGTGTGTGTGTGTGTGTGTGTGTGTGTGTGTGTTGGGGGTGAGGGGAGACAGGGTCTTGCTTAGTTGTCAGGCTTGAGTGCAGTGGTGCAATCATGGCTCACTGCAGCCTCCAAGTCCCAGGCTACAGTAATTCCCCCACCTCAGCCTCCCAAGTGACTGGGACCACAGGCACATGCCACCACACCCAGCTAAGTTTTGTGGGGTTTTTTTTTAGAAACAGGATTTCGCCATGTTGCCCAGGCTGGTTTCAAACTCCTAGACTCAAGCAATTATTCCACCTTGGCCTCCCAAAGTGCTGGGATTACAGGTGTGAGCCATTGCACCCGGCCTGGTTGTTATTTTGAAGAACTGTGTAACATTCTGCCTAGAAGATGTACCATAATTTTTTGTTTGTTTTTGAAACAGGGTCTTGCTCTGTCTCCCAGGCTGGAGTGCACTGGTACAATCACGGCTCACTGCAACCTCCAACTTCCAGGCTCAAGCGATCCTCTGGCCTCAGTCTCTTAAGTAGCTGGAACTACAGGCATGCACTATCACACCTGGCTAATTTTTGTATTTTTTGTAGAGACAAGGTTTCGCCATGTTGTCCAGGCTGGTCTCAATCTCCTGGGCTCAAGCAATCCTCCTGCTTTGGCCTCCCAAAGTGCTGGGATTACAGGCGTGAGACACTGCTCCTAGCCTGAGATAAAATTTTTACTGCACAATGAATTATACTTCTGGGAAACCAAAAAGACTAACAAAATCCAGAGTAGTGAGAGAACAAGGAGACAGGCCTTCTCATGCTCTGTTTTGGGGGTGTCAATGATTATCATCTTTCCAGAAGGCAGATCGATGTTCTCATACTTCATTGGTGGGAATAAACTGGAACAGACTTTGGAAGACTACTTGGAAGGCTTATTTAACCACCCAAAATGTAAATGAGAGTATTCTTTGAAACAGCATTTCCACTTTTCCTGAAGGAGATCATTAGACAAGAGTGCAAAGCCGTACGATTTGCGCATTGAAGTTTAATTTCGGCTGGGCGCAGTGGCTCACACCTGTAATCTCAGCACTTTAGGAGGCCAAGGGTAGACCATCTGAGGTCAGGAGTTCGAGGCCAGCCTGGCCAACATGGTGAAATCCCATCTGTACTAAAAATACAAAACATTAGCCAAGCATGGTGGCAGGTGCCTGTAATCCCAACCACTCGGGAGGCTGAGGCAGGAGAATCGCTTGAACCTGGGAGGTGGAGGTTGCAGTGAGCTGAGATCATGCCACTGCACTCCAGCCTGGGTGACAGAGCAAGACTCCATCTCAAAAAAAAAAAAAAAAAAAAAAAGAAAAAAGTTTACTTGTTTAATTTCAAATATTGAAATGCTGGTAACAACAGGCATGTTCATTAATAGGGAAGGGATTGGTTCAATAGTTCATTGGGATTGTGTTGAATCTACAGATCACACAAATCACTGTACAACATGATCATCCTCACTCAAAATAAGAAATATAAATTAAAACCACAAGGAAATAGTAGGTTTCACATATCAGACTGGCAAAGATAAAGAAGGTAGCAAATTATTACTTAGGGTGTTGGGGAAAGTTTATGTAGCTGATGGGATGGTCAACTACAGGGTAGTTGATCCTATATTTGTAGGACAATTTGGCAACATCTATTAACCCCCAAATGCATAAGCTCTTTGACACATCAGCACATCAGTTCCATTCCTGAGAATCTGTATATGCTCTAGCATAGACTCAAATATCTAAATACAAAGATACTAATTGCCACATGCTTAGTAGTAGTTACTAAGTAATCAGTTACTAACACAGTAAGTAGTAAGTTACTTAGCAGTAAGTTACTAAGTAGTAAGTTACATAGTAGTAAGTTACTAACACGTTAGTTACTACTAACTGCTATATTTAAGGCTGGTTAAATACATTATATGATAGGGCCACAGGCAGTGGCTCACGCCTATAATCCCAGCACTTAGGAAGGCTGAGGCGAACAGATCACCTGAGGTCAGGAGTTCAAGACCACCCTCGCCAACATGGTGAAACGCTGTCTCTACTAAAAACACAAAAATTAGCAAGGTGTGGTATCACGTGCCTGTAATCCCAGCTACTCGAGAGGTTGAGGCACAAGAATCGCTTGAACTCAGGAAGCGGAGGTTGCAGTGAGCCAAGATCTCGCCACTGCACTCCAGCCTGGGCCACAGAGCAAGACTCTCTCAAAAAAACAAAAACAATAGCAAAAACAAAAACAAAAACAAAAAAATGTGCAGCTCTGCATCCTCTCAACAAATATGACTTAAGCCTACCGTAACTAGGCATTATTTGAGGGGCCGAGGACTAAAACAGTCTCTCCTCTCACCATGCTGAGATTCCAGTTGGAGAAAACAGAAAATTGTTCTAAATGTTTGTAATAGTCAAGTGGTGAAATGCACTAAGAAGAAAAATAAGTCCGGGTAAGAAGAAAAAGCGCTGGGACTGAGTGTGTGCAATTCTATGGGTCAAGGAAGGGGTCTCAGAGCACATATGGGGAGAAAGCTGAAGGAACTGAAATGCGCGTATCAGGAAAAGAGTTCCAGGCAGAGGGAATACAAAAGCCCTGAGGTCAGGGTGTCCTTGGCACACTGAAGGAATAGCAAAGTGGCCCAAGTGGTTTAAGGAGTGAGTGACGAGTAGGGGGAGGAGCTCACCAAGGTATTGGGGGTGGCAGATCCCTGAAGGCCTAGTCAGGTTAAGATTTCAGCCCTGGAGGTCACTGACCTGAGATAAGACTTCTATTTTTTTTTAAAGAATAATTTTATTGAAATATAATTCACATAACATACAGTTCACTCATTAAAAGTGCACAATGCAGGCCAGGCACAGAGGTTCACACCTGTAATCCCAGCACTTTGGGAGGCCAAGGCTGGCGGATCACCAGAGGTGAGGAGTTCGAGACCAGCCTGGCCAACATGGTGAAACCCCTTCTCTACTAAAAATACAAAAATTAGCCAGATGTGGTGGCACACACCTGTAATCCCAGCTACTCGGGAGGCTGAGACTGGAGAATCACGTGAACTCTGGAGATGGAGGTTGCAGCGAGCTGAGATCAGGCCACTATACTCCAGCCTGGGTGACAGAGCAAGACTCCGTCTCAAAAATAAGATAAAATGCATCACGTTACACGGGGATGGCATGTTAGCAGCACCCAAAGCGAGGAGTGCGGAGTGAAAATGTACACCCTTCTGAGTGAGCACCCGGTGCTGACAGGGAGGTGTTCACAGCTGCCCTCCTCTATGCCCATCCCCGCCAGGAGAAGATGCTCTGCAGACTGTTTCAGTCGAGGATGCGTGGCAGATGGGAATGAGTCTGCAGAGCAGTGATCAGGGGAAGAGGCTGAGGAAGGTGGGCTGGGAAGGAATCAGGAATGAACAGCGGTGAAAGCTGAGCTGCAATGCAGTCTCGATGAAGGCCTCAGCCGACTCCGTAGGGAGCGCCGGAACTGGGAGGGCCCTTCCGAGCAGGCTTGAGTTGAGACAGGAAACTGGGTCTTCAGACCCCTTTGCTATCAAGCGTTGAATGCAGTTGCCCTGGGAAAGGACAGGGCTCTGTGCAACCTGAGGACTCTCTGCAGTCAAGGTAACACCTGCAGAGGGCCAGCGGGGGAAGGTGGTGATCCCAGCAGTGACAGGAGTCAATCCTTCCCTCCTAGCGGGAGTCTGGGGGTTGCCATCATAGGGTTACCGTGGCTGGCCATTGGGCTGCACTCCTTGGGAGAATAGGTACAGGGAAAGACTGAGTCCTCCCAGGACACCATCTGACCAGGCAGTCCTCCCTCCTCCACCATCCTCCTTTCCCTGGGAGATCTGGGGTTCGAATCTTGGGGTGGACTCAAGGAAGTGGGTATCAGAAGTCACCCAACCTGGGTCTGCCTTTGATCAGGCAAGGAGTCCCTTCCACATGACCACGCTCACTACCACTTGCCTTCCCTCTCTCTCTCTGCTCCCTCAATGCCCAACAAGCAGACCCCCATAACAGAAAAATAGGACTCTGTAGCCTGCAGCCCTGCCCCTCGGTGGCCAGGTAGCCTTAGGTAAGGCAGCGCCTGTCACCTGTGACTCACTCTGCTTTCTCAACCATCCAACACGGATAAAGGTTCTTTTTACACAGGGTCTCCGGAGTCTCGCTCTGTGGGCCAGGCTGGAATGCAGTGGCGGGATCACAGCTCACTGCAGCCTCAACCTCCTAGGCTCAAGTGATCCTCCCGCCTCAGCCTCCCGCGTAGCTGGGACCACATATGTGCATCACTACACCCGGCTGATAAAGGTTCATTTGGAGGCAGACCACTGTACCTAGAGCCCAGTGCCTGGCAGTCAAGGGGTCCTCACCAATGGAAGCTGTTGTCACGATTGTGCACAGGAACACACGCTTGACCTATAGAGAAATTATGAGGACATGGTCGTAGGATGGCTTGGCGTCACGTGGAAAGATGGGTTTGTGCTAGTGGGATTTCTTAGGGGAGATGGGTGCTCTTTATCTGCTGTGAGTTGAGTTGCATGTCCGCAAAAAGGTAAGGTGAAGACCTAACCCTGGTACCACGAGTGTGACCTTATTTGGAAATAGTCTTGTTAGCTGTCATCAAGATGTAAGTTAAGCTGAAGTCAGACTGGACAAGGGAGGGCCCTAAATCAAGTGATTGATGTCCTTTAAAAGAAGAGAAGAGGGCCAGGCACAGTGGCTCATGCCTGTCATCCCAGCACTTTGGGAGGCCGAGGCGGGTGGATCACGAGGTCAGGAGTTCGAGACCAGCCTGACCAACATGGTGACACCCCGTCTCTACTACAAATACAAAAGTTAGCTGGGTGTGGTGGCACGTGCCTGTAACCCTAGCTACTCAGGAGGCTGAGGCAGGAGAATTGCTTGAACCCAGGAAATGGAGGTTGCAGTGAGCCAAGATCATGCCACTGCACTCCAGCCTGGGCAACAGAGTAAGACTCTGTCTCAAAAAAAAAAAAAAGAGAGAGAGAGAGAGAGAGAAGAGGCTGGGTGCATATCTTAATCCCAGCACTTTGGGAGGCCAAGGCAGGAGGATCACTTGAGGTCAGGAGCTCGAGGTCAGCCTGGGCAACATGAAAAGACCCTGACTCTACAAAAAATACCAAAATTAGCTGGGTGTGGTGCTGTGCACCTGTACTCCCAGCTACTCGGGAGGCTGAGGTGGGAGGATCGCTTGAGCCCAGGTGGTCAAGGTTGAAGTGAACTGTGATCGCTGCACTCCAGCCTAGGCAACAGAATGAAACACTATCTCAAAAAAAAAAAAAAAAAAAAGGAAAAGAAAAGAACCTTCCAGCACCTCTCCTGCCAAGAGGACAGATGAGAAGAAGACTGACAAGCCCCCTGAATTCGTGACCTGAATTGGGGGTGGAGAGAGAAAAGGGTTCCAGAGACAGGATCAGATGGGAGGCAGTGAGTTCACAGAAATCATTGAAGGAGGTTTGGCTGTAGAAGGAGAAGAGAGAAAGAGGGAGGATAGCTGGAGGGGGGTGAGGCATCCTGAAGGGTTTTGAGTGTTTTGTTCTGTTTCTAACAAGAAGCCTTAAAAGCCTGTTGAAAAGTGATGGGGAGGGCCCAGTGGACTAGGAGAGGTGGTGGGAGGGAGGTGGGGAGGGTTCCGTGTCATGGATGGGGAGCAGGCTTGCAGAGAGGAAGGGATGATGGGGAGGACAGGTCTGTGTGTTTGAAAGAAGGGTTTGGAGTTTCTTTCTCGTTGTTTTTTGTTTTTTAAGACAGAGTCTGGTCTGTCGCCCAGGGTGGAGTGCAGTGGTGCAATCTCGGAATCTCAGCTCACTGCAACCTCTGCCACCTCCGAGGTTCAAGCGATTCTCCTGCCCTAGCCTCCGGAGCAGCTGGGATTATAGTTGCGTGCCACCACACCTGGCTAATTTTTGTATTTTTAGTAGAAACAGGGTTTCACCATGTTGGCCAGGCTGGTCGCGAACCCCTGACCTCAAGTGATCCTCTTACTTCAACCTCGCAAAGTGCTGGGATTACAGGCATGAGCCACTGTCCCTGGCCAGTGGGTGTTAGAGTTTCTAGCTGAAGGCTTTGAGGACCCTTGTGAGGGGGAGGTGAGGCCACCATCTGACTGAGAGGGAAGGAAAGGGTCAGGGATCACAGGCGTGAAGAGAGAAGAGAAGGGAGTTTAAAACAGTTACTACAAGCCAGGTTCAGTGGCTCATGCCTGTCATTCCGGCACTTTGGGAGGCCGAGGCAGGTGGATCACTTGAGCCCAGGAGTTCGAGACCAGCCTGGGCAATCTGGCAAGCCCCTAACTCTATAAAAAATACAAAACTTATCTGGGCATGGTGGTGCACACCTGTAGTTCCAGCTACTTGGGAGGCAGAGGTGGGAGGATGGCTTGAGCTCAGGAGGTTGAGGTGGCAGAGAGCCGTGAGAGCCCCACTGCACTCAAGCCTGGGCCGAGAGTGAGACCCTGTCTCAAAACAAACAAACAAACAGTAGAATAAAATAAAATAAAACAATGACTGCAGGATGAGGAGGAGTCATGGAGCCCCAATGTCCCTGGGAGGGTGGTAGCCCCTTAAAGAGGGCCATGGGAAATTTACATGAGTGCCCTGAGTGCCCGAGAATCTCGAGCTCAACTACCCCTTGACTTCCCCCAAATCCTCACCCCAGACAGAGCAAATTACTTTTGCTTCTGAAACTCCCGCCAAGTCAATTGACCATTGAGCAGGATCACTAAGTGATACTAGTTAAGAAGAGCGTACGCCTGTAGAAATCCAAATTTATAGAGCCTTCTGTCCATAAACAATCAAAATCTCAGCCCAGGGAACAGACAGCAAGTGTATGACATATTTACAAGGTGCAGGGCTTCCAGCAATGGGCATTAAAAGGAACTTTGGGGCCAAGCACAGTGACTCACACCTGTAATCCCAATACTTTGGGAGGCCGAGGCAGGAGGATTGCTTGAGCTCAGGGATTCAAGACCAACATAGTAAGACCCAATCTCTACCAAAAAAAATAATAATAATAATTAAAAATTGGGCCAGATGTAGTGGCTCACACCTGTAATCCCAGCACTTTGGGAGGCCAAGGCAGGCAGATCACGAGGTCAGAAGTTTGAGACAAGCCTGCCCAACATAGTGAAACTCCATCTCTACTAAAAATATAAAGATTAGCTAGGCATGGTGGCATGCACCTGTAGTCCCAGCTACTTGGGAGGCTGAGGCAGGAAAATCACTTGAACCTGGGAGGCAGAGGTTGTGGTGAGCTGAAATCACATCACTGTACTCCAGCCTAGGGAACAGAGCAAGACTCTGTCTCAAAAAAAAAAAAAAAAAAAAGCAGGGCATGTGGCATGCTCCTATAGTCCCAGCTATTTGGGAGGCTGAGGCAAGAGGACTGCTTGAGCCCAGGAGGTCGCGGCTACAGTAAGCTGTGATTACACCACTGGACAACAGAGTTAGACTCTGTCTCAAAAAAAAAAAAAAAAAGGTTAATTAAAAAAAATAAAAGGGGCCAGGTGCAGTGGCCTGTAATCCCAGCACTTTGGGAGGCCAAGGCAGGTGGATCACTTGAGGTCAGGATTCAGAGACCAGCCTGGCCAACATGGTGAAACCCTATCTCTACTAAAAATACAAAAATTAGGCGGGCATGGTGGCAGGTGCCTGTAATCCCACCTACTCCGGAGGCTGAAGCAGGAGAATTGCTTGAACCCAGGAGGCGGAGGTTGCAGTGAGCCGAGATCACACCATTTCACTCCAGTCTGGGCGACAGAGCAAGACTCCATCTCAAAAATAAATAAATAAATAAAATAAAAGGAACTCTGTAGCCAGCTCTTTCTGATTCCAAAGGGTGGCCAAGAAGCTGGCTTCATTCCTCGGGCATGGGTGGGAGAACCAGAGCAGGCTCCTCTCCCCCACGGCACCATCTGTGCCTGAGAACCGCTCTCTCCACGTGGCTGGCTCTATTTCGGCAAGAGAAAGAAGCTTCTCAGATGTGAAGCCCACGGGAGACCCACACGTATGAAGCAGGAGACAAAAAAAAAAAAAAAAAGCAGCTCAAAATAGATTCTGTCTACAGCAGAAAATGACCTGGTGCCAGAATGGAGAAAAGGGGCCAAAACGAGCCAGTTTCGAGGCTTTCTAGGGTGCACACCAGCATTCGATCTGCAACAGGGGGTACCTGGAGGACTTAGGATCGTGTGGGCCCCTTGGGGGATGCAGATGAACCTCCCCCTTCATTCAGAAGCCCACCTCTATGGCCTGGCTTTTAAAAAAAAAAAAACCCATCTCCCAGGATGAACTGGAGGCAGAAGCCACAGCAATGACTTGGAAGGAAGATCTGACTGCAGAAACACAGTGATCTGCATAGCAGGATGTTTCTAAGGCTCGTGGGAGAAAAGCCATGGTGGTTTCCAAGTAAACGGCTTTTTACAAATTAAGCACAGCTACAGACAACAGAAGCAAAAAATAGATAAATTGGATTACATCAAAATTTAAAACTTTTGTGCACCAAAGGATAGTATTGTCACAGCGAAAAGGCAACCCAGGAGAACAGGAGACAATATTTATAAGTCATATATATATATATATATATACACACACACACACACACACACACATATATATATTCTTTTCTTTCTTTGAGACAGGGTCTCACTCTGTCACCCAGGCTGGAGTGCCATGGTGAGATCTCGGCTCACTGCAACCTCTGCCACCAGGGTTCAAGTGATTCTCGTGCCTCAGCCTCCCAAGTAGCTGGAATTACAGGCACCCATCACCATCCTCAGCTAATTTTTGTATTTTTAATAGAGAAAGGGGTTTCACCATGTTGGCCAGGCTGACCTTGAACTCCTGACCTCAAGTGATCCGCTTGCCTTGGCCTCCCAAAGTGCTGCGATTACAGGCGTGAGCCACCAAACCTGGCCTGCAAGTCATGTATCTGATAAGGGGTTAATATCCATATTATACATAAAGAACGCCTACAATTCAATAATTTTTCTGAAACCTGATAAAAATGGATTTGAACAGACATTTCTCCAAAAATATACAAATGGCCAATAAGCACATGAAACGATGTTCACCATCAATAATCATTAAGAAAATGCGAATCAAAACCACAATGAGATAGCACTCTACCCTTTAGGATGGTCACTCAAGAAAAAATTGAAAATGAGTGTTGGTGAAGATGTGGAGAAATTGGAACTGTTCCCACTGCTGGTGGGAATGGGAAATAGCACAGCCTTTGTTAAAAAAGAGTTTGACAGCCCCTCAAAAAGTTAAGTAAAAAATAGAGCCACGCGTAGTGGCTCATGCCTATAATGCCAACGCACTGGGAGGCCAAGGCAGGAGGATCGCTTGAGCCGAGGAGTTTGAGACAAGCTTGGGCAACATAGTGAGACCCCCGTCTCAAAAAAAAAAAAAAAATACGAACATACAAAAATTGGTTGTGTGTACCTGTGGTCTCAGCTACTGGGAGGCTGCAGCAGAAGGATCGTTAGAGCCCAGGAGCTGGAGGCTGCAGGGAGCTGCACTCAAGCCTAGGCAACATAGCGAGGTCCTGTCTCTAAAAAACGACTTTTTTGGGCCGGGTGTGGTGGCTCACGCCTGTAATCCCAGCACTTTGCGAGACTGAGGCAGGCAGATCACCTGAGGTCAGGAGTTCAAGACCAGCCTGGCCAACATGGTGAAACCCCCATCTCTACTAAAAATGCAAAATTAGTCAAGCCTGGAGGCACGTGCCTATAATCCCAGCTACTCAGGAGGCTGAGACAGGGGGATCACTTGAACCCAGAGGTGGAGTTTGCAGTGAGCCAAGATTGTGCCATTGCACTCCAGCCTGGGCAACATAGAATTACCTTATGAGCTAGCATTCCAAAGAACTGAAAGCAGGAACTCAAATGCATTTGCACACCCACGTTCACAGCAGCATTATTCACAATAGCTAAAAGATAAATACAACCCGGCCGGGTACAGTGGCTCATGCCTGTAATCCCAGCACTTTGGGAGGCTGAGGCGGGCGGATCACGAGGTCAAGAGATGCTGGCTAACACGGTGAAACCCCGTCTCTACTAAAAATACAAAAAAATTAGCCGGGCGTGGTGTAATCCCAGCTACTCAGGAGGCTGAGGCAGGAGAACCACTTGAACTCAGGAGGCGGAGGTTGCAGTGAGCTGAGATCGTGCCACTGCACTCCAGCCTGGGCAACAGAGCAATACTCTATTTCGGAAAAAAAAAAAAAAAAAAAAAAAGACAAATGTAGCCCAACTGTCCACCAGCAGATGGACGGGTAAACCAAATGTGGTCTATCCATTACAATGGAAGATGATTCAGCTTACAAAGGAAACAAATCGTCCTGGCACACGCTACAACATGGATCAACCTTGAGGACATTGCATTAAGTGAAATAAGTCAATCACAAGAGGGCAAATACTGCCTGACTCCAGTGATATGAGTTACCCAAAGTCTCAAAATTATAAAGGCAGAAAGTAGAACAGCGGGTGCCAGGAGGTGGGGGGAGGCGGATGGAGAGTGAGTGTTTAACGGGGACAGAGCTTCAGTATGGAAAGATGAAAAAGTTCTGAAGATGGAGGTGGATGACGGTTATGTCACAGTGTGAAAGTATTGAATGTCATTGAACCGTACGCCTCAACATGGTTAACATGGCACGGTTTATGTTATGGACATTTTAAAACTATTTTTGAAAAGGTTTTAAGGCTGGGTGCGGGGGCTCACGCCTCTAATCCCAGCACTTTGGGAGGCTGAGGGGGATGGATCAACTGAGGTCAGGAGTTCAAAACCAATCTGGTCAATATGGTGAAATCCTGTCTGTACTAAAATTACAAAAATTAGCCAGGCATTATGGCACACACCTGTAATCCCAGCTACAGGGGAGGCTGAGGCAGGAGAATTGCTTGAACCCAGGAGGCAGAGGTTGCGGTGAGCCAAGATCATGCCACTGCCCCTCCAGCCTGGGTGACAGTGAGACTCCGTCTCAAAAAAATAAATAAGTAAAATAAATAATTACTAAATAAATAAAATAAACATGTTTTAATAACTACTGAACTAAAAATTTTTTAAAAAGCACAAGATTCCCTTCCATAATTCAGGATACATCTAGAAATCTGCCAATCTGTGGTTGAGTGAGCAACTTCAGGGTCAGACATCCACAAGTCATCCCCAACTGCCCAGAATCCAGGCCCCCTCAGCTCATAAGAAGGAAACAATGGAAATCCAATCCAACCCCCTTCTCTTTCTTTCTTTCTTTCTTTTCTTTTTTTGAGACGGAGTTTTGCTCTTGTTGCCCAGGCTGGAGTACAGTGGTGCGATCTCGGCTCATTGCAATCTCCGCCTCCCAGGTTCAAGCAATTCTCCTGCCTCAGCTTCCCAAGTAGGTGGGATTACAGGCGCGTGCCACCATGCCCGGCTAATTTTTTGTATTTTTAGTACAGGCAGGGTTTCACCATGTTGGCCAGGCTGGTTTCGAACTCCTGACCTCAGGTGATCCACCCGCCTCAGCCTCCCGAAGTGCTGGGATTACAGGTGTGAGCCACCGCGCCAGGCTCCCTTCTCTTGTAAACATCAGAGTCAGCCTGTTTTAGGTGTTGACTTGAGGTTAAGAGATGCCCAGATAGCTGTTAAGGCATTATTTCTGGGTGTGCTTGTGAGAGTCATCTCAGAAGAGACTGGCATTTGTGCGTTTTGTTTTTGTTGTTTTTTGAGACCAGGTCTCACTCTGACACCCAGGCTGGAGTGCAGTGGTGTGAATGGACAGGGCTCACTTTAGCCTCAACCTCCTGGGCTCCAGTGATCCTCCCACCTCAGCCCTCTAAATAGCTGGGGTTACAGACATACACCACCACACCTGTCTAATTTTTGAATTTTTTTTTAGTGACAGGGTATCAACATGTTGCCCAGGCTGGTCTCGAACTCTTGAGTTTAAGCAATCTGCCCACCCCAGCCTCCCAAAGTGCTGGGATTACAGGTGTGTGTCACCACACCCAGCCGAGACTGGCATTTGAATCAGTTAATTGTATAAGGGAGTTCTGCCCTCTCCCAATCTGGGCAGGCACCATCCAATTGTCAGTGGGGCTGGAGAGGATAAAAGAGCAGAGAAAAGATGAATTCTCTCTCTCTCCTGGACCTAGGACACCCATCTTCTCCTGCCCTAGGACATCAGAATTCCAGGTTGTCTGGCCTTTCAGACTTGGACTGAGCCATGCTGCTGGCTTCACCAGTTCTCCAGCTTGTAGATGGCACAGGGTGGGTGAGAGTGTCAGCCTTGATAATCTCGTGAGCCAATTCCCATCGTAATCCTCTTCTCATTTATTTATATCATTATCTATCTATCATATATCTATCTGTCATCTATCTATACCATCTATCTATCCATCATCTATCTATCTCCTATCTATCATTTATCACCTATCTATCATCTATCTATCTATCATTTATCTATCACCTATCTATCTATCATCTATCTATATCATCTATTATCTATCTATCATCTATCACCTATCTATCATCTATCTATCCATCATCTATCTATCACCTATCATCTGTCTATCATCTATCTATATCTGTCATCTATCTATCATCTATCTATCTATCCATCTTCTATCTATCACCTATCATCTATCCATCTATCATCTATCTATCATCTATCTATATCTATCATCTATTATCTATCATCTATCTATGTCTATCATCTATCTATCATCTATCACCTATCTATCTATCTATCTATCATCTATCTATTCATCCTCTCTATCACCTGTCATCTATCACCTATCATCTATCATCTATCACCTATCATCTATCTATCATCTATCCATCACCTATCATCTATCTATCATCTATCTATCACATATCTATCTATCATCTATCACCTATCTGTCTATCTATCATCTATCTCTCATCTATCTATCTATCATCTGTGTATCTATCTATCTATCTATCTATCTATCTATCTATCTATCTATCTGCCTATCTGTCTATCTGTCATCTATCTATCTCACATCTATCTATCTATCTATCTATCTATCTATCTATCTATCTATCTATCTTCTATCTCTCATCTGTCTATCTATCTATCTTCTATCTATCATCTATCTAGCTACCTATCATCTATCTATCTATCATCTGTCTATCTATCTAATCTCCTGTTGGTTTGGTTTCTCTAAAAACCCTGACACAATACACTGTTCCTATTCATTCGAAACATCATCTTCATTCTGCAGGATTCATCTCTTGCCAAGATGCTGACCAGAGGGGCCTGGTCTGTCTGCGGGTGCTGTCTGCACACAGCAGGAACGAGTTAGCACATGCAAATGCTGCTCCCCGGCGTTGCCCGTGTGTCGGCTTGGCTCATCCTGCATCCTGGGCAGAGCCCAGCGCTTGTCTTTGCCCTTGGCCCTGGGCTCCAGGAAACGTTTACACTTTCTGCTTAAATCCTAAGACACTGGATCTGGCCAAGCACTTCCCCCAGATTTAGCCACTTTTCTTGTTTCGATTGCAAATATCTTATCTATTCTCTCGAGATATAAACAGCATGAAGGGATGATTTGGTGGGTTCATCTGACACCAGATCTATTCAGATGCCGAGTCTGCGGTGCTGTGTGTGGACAAAACATGGGGTACATAAAAGCGGGCATGTCCCCCAGGAGGCAGTACTTGCTTCCTGGCCACCCTCAGGGACCCACCTGGCTCCCAAAGCTAAGCTTGGAGCTCCAACTGCCTATCTCAAGAGGGAGCCTAGGCCGAGTGCAGTGGCTCACGCCTGTAATGCCAACACTTTGAGAGGCTGAGGTGGAAGGATCGCTTGAGCCCAAGAGTTCAAGACCAGCCTGGGCAACATAGTGAGACCCCATCTCTACAAAAAAAGTTTGAAAATTAGCCGAGTATGGTGGCACATGCCTGTAGTCCCAGCTACTCAGGAGGCTGAGGTGGGAGAATTGCTTGAGCCCAGGAGTTCGAGGCTGCAGTGAGCCATGATCTGCAGAGTGATCACTGCACTCCAGCCTGGGCAACAGAGCAAGACTCTGTCTCTCTTAAAAAAAAAAAAAAAAATTAAAAGGGAGCCTGAAGTTCAAGTGTTCCAGAAACATGGAGGGGGAGACAATGATTTCTTTGAGCAACATGGGTACAAACATACAGCTAGGTAGGATGAATAAGATCTACTATTTGGTAACACAACAGGGTAACTACAGTCAACATTAATTACCATACATTTTAAAATAACTAAAAGAGGCTGGGCACGGTGGCTCACTCCCATAATCCCAGCACTTTGGGAGGCCAAGGCGGGTGGATCACCTGAGTTCAGGAGGGCAAGACCAGCCTGACCAACATGGCAAAACCCCATCTCTACTAAAAATACAAAAATGAGCCGGGTGTGGTGGTGTGTGCCTGTAATCCCGGCTACTGGGGAGGCTGAGTCAGGAGAATCGCTTGAACGCAGGAGGTGGAGGTGGCAGTGAGCCAGGATTGCACCACTGCACTCCAGCCTGGATGACAGAGCAAGACTCCATCAAAAAAATAAAAATAAAAATAACTAAAAGAGTATAACCGGAATGTTTATAACATGAAGAAATGATACATGTGGCCAGGCACACTGGCTTATGCCTGTAATCCCAGCACTTTGGGAGGCAGAAGCAGGAGGATTGCTTGAGCCCAGGAGTTTGACGCCATACTAGGCAACATGGCGAGACCCCATCTCAAAAAAACATATAATTGATTAAAAATTTTTTAACAAAATGTGAAACATCACAAATGAGGGTTCTCTGTAAGTTCTCCATCCTGTTGATTAGATGCTTAGAAGCATTTTTTTTTTTTTTTTTTCAGGACAGGGTCTCATTCTGTCACCCAGGCTGGAGTGTAGTGGCATGATCTTGGCTCACTGCAACCTCCACCTCCCTGGTTCAAGCGATTCTTGTGCCACAACCTCCCGAGATGCCAGGATTACAGGCACGCACCACCACGCCCAGCTAATTTTTGTGTTTTAGTAGAGACGGGGTTTCACCATGTTACCCAGGCTGCTCTCGAACTCCTGGCTTCAAGAGATCCACCTGCCTCGGCCTCACAAAGTGCTGAAATTATAGGTGGCATAAGCCACCACGCCCGACCAGATGCATTCTTTCTGAATTTGACAGAAGGGCCCCCCGTTGACTCTGAGACCTGCTTTCTGGAGCACTCCTCCTATTTCCAGGCAGGACTCCTTCCTGGAGTGAATATCCCAAGCTTCATTTGAAAAGAGCTACAATGATGAGGCAAGAAGCCTTTGCCCAACCCTCCCCAAGGGCTGGCCGTGATCCTCACTCCTATTTTTAAAGCATTAGCTCAATGAGGTGGCAGTGAGGTCCAGGTATCCACTTTTCTTGATTAAACCAAGAATGCCTTTGCCTTCCAGAAGGTACAATTCCAGACGGGGTGTTGGGCTTGATTCAGACTTGGGGGGCCTCCTGGGCAGGGCAGCAGTGCAAGTCAGCACCTGGTGTGTGGCCAAGATGACATTTCCTGTCCCCAGGTCCAGTGCATGGATACACAGGCTGGCAAAGGAATCGGTCCACACCGTGACTGCGGGACTGCGGGGCTTCCTTCCCTCCTTCCCTGGCTTGTTTCTAAGGATGCTTCCCTCACCCCCAGACCCCAAGGATGCCTCTCCAGCTTGGTTTGGGTTTTTGGTGTTTTGGCTTTTTTTTTTTTTTTTTTTTTTGAGACAGAGTCTCGCCCTGTTGCCCAGGCAGGAGTGTAGTGGTGCAATCTCGGCTCACTGCAACCTCTACCTCCCAGGTTCAAGCAATTCTCCTGCCTCAACCTCCTGAGTAGCTGGGATTACAGGCTCACGCCACTACGCCCAGCTAAATTTTGTATTTTCAGTAGAGACGAGGTTTCACCATGTTGGCCAGGCTGGTCTCGAACTCCTGACCTCAGGTGATCTTCCCACGTCAACCTCCCAAAGTGCTGGGATTACAGGCGTGAGCCACCGCACCCAGCCTGGTTTGAGTTTTAAGTGTCACCAGAGGCAGACTGGGGACTCCAGGACAGAGAATCCCTCTTCCTTAGTTACATTTCAGCCCAGCCATGGCAATGACCCATACTGTCTCCCCAAAATGTATGAAGGCTACTCAGCTGCAAAGTGAGGGGTTGGTTCTCACTCCAAAATGTGGAGGGTTGGCTGGACACAGTGGCTCATTCCTGTAATCCCAACACTTTGGGAGGCCGAAGCAGGAGGATCGCTTGAGGCCAAGAGTTTGAGACCATCCTGGGTAATACAGCCAGACCCCATATCTTAAAAAAAAAAAAAAAAAAAAGGCAAAAAATTGGAGGGTCCTGGTGTGTCAGGGCTGATGTGTTTTTAAGGTCACTCTGACCCACCCTCTTCCTTTCAGATGAGGAAACTGAGGCTGAGAAGGCAGGTAAGCCTATCCGGGGCCACAGCGGGGCTTCCAAACTCTCAGGTCCTCTTCCCTGGTGCAAAGACCACAGGCTACCCGGGAATGGATCACCTCAACAGACAGCACAGGGACGTGGTTAAAAGCGCAGGCCCGGGGCTCACACTGCCCAGGCTCAGCCTCTGCTCAGCCACTTACCAACTCCAGGACGCCAAATACAGTGTCTACTAAAAATACATTTAACTCCTCTTTAATAGCTATTGAGCTTCAGAGAGTCCATTCATAAAATAGATAAAAATAGAAGCTGTTTCATACAATAGATGCTCGATATCTGACATGCAGTGAAGCACTCAATAAATTCTAGATATTATTGTTATTAATGTTGACATCTTTCATTGGATTCTCTTTGTGAATTACAGCAAGTTTGTAGGCTGGGGGAGAAATTGGGAGCACTTCTTTGCTATTTGTGGCCAGGCTCGTAAATCTGAAGGGTTGCTTTGGTTTGCTATTAGCATTCAGTTGTGCCTAGAGATACTGCATAAATTTTTAAAAGCCTGTTTATGCCAGGTGTCGTGGCTCATGCCTGTAATTTCAACATATTGGGAGGCCGAGGTGGGAAGACAGCTTGAGTCCAGGAGTTTGAGACCAGCCTGGACAACATAGTGAGACCCTGTTTCTTTTTCTTTTATTTCTTTCTCTTTCTTTTCTTTAATTCTCCCTTCCTTCCTTCTTTCTTTCTTTTTCTTTTCTTCTTTTCTTCATTCTTTCTTTTTAAAAAAGCCTGTTTGTGATGACTATTCTAGACACACTTTACTTCAATGGAAGAGGATATTTGATATTATATCTTTCTGAATAAATATACATAAACTATCCTATGGAAAAAAAAAACCCCAGCCAGGTGCGGTGGTTCACACCTGTAATCCCAGCACTTTGGGTGGGTGAAGCGGGCGGATCATGAGGTCAGGAGATCGAGACCATCCTGGCTAACACAGTGAAACCCGGTCTCTATTAAAAATACAAAAAATTAGCCGGGTATGGTGGCGGGTAGCTGTAGTCCCAGCTACTCAGGAGGCTGAGGCAGGAGAATGGTGTGAACCCGGGAGGCGGAGCTTGCAGTGAGCCAAGATTGTGCCATTGCACTCCAGCCTGGGCGACAGAGCGAGACTCTGTCTCAGAAAAAAAAGAGAGAGAGAGAGAAAGGAAGGAAGGAAGGAAGGAAGGAAGGAAGGAAGGAAGGAAGGAAGGA
>NC_045441.1:6892624-6895528 GCF_002776525.5 Piliocolobus tephrosceles | reverse complement strand
GAAAGAAAGAAAGAAAGAAAGAAAGAAAGAAAGAAAGAAAGAAAGAACCCTAATCCCAGCTAGGTGCAGTATCTTACACCAGTAATCCCAGCACTTTGGGAGGCCAAGGCAGGTGGATCATGAGGTCAGTAGTTCAAGGCCAGCCTGATCAAAATTGTGAAACCCTGTCTCTACTAAAAATACAAAAATTAGCCAGGCGTGGTGGCACACGCCTGTAATCCCAGCTACTTAGGAGGCTGAGGCACGAGAATCGCTTGAACCCGGGAGGCAGGGGTTGCGGTGAGCCGAGATCGCATCACTGCACTCCAGCCTGGGCAACAGAGTGAAACTCCACCTCAAAAAAAGAAAAAAAAAAAAAAATTCCAGCTCTATCCAAAAAAACAGGCAATAACAAATGCTGGCAAGGAAGTGGAGAAGGGGGAACCCTCATACACTCTTGGTAGGAATATAAATTAGTACATCTACTATAGAGAACAGTTTGGAGGTTCCTCAAAAAACTAAAAATAGAGCTATGACACTATCCAGCAATCCCACTGCTAGATTTATCCCCAAAAGAAAGGAAATCAGTCTATCAAAGAAATCTCTGCATTTCATGTTTATTGCACCACTGTTCACAATAGCCAAGATTTGGAAGCAACTTAAGTGTCCATCGACAGATGAATGGATAAAGAAAATGTGGTAGCTATATACAATGGAGTACTATTCAGCCATAAAAAAGAATGAGATTCTGTCATTGGCAACAACATGGATGGAACTAAAGTTCTTTCTGTTAAGTGAAATAACCCAGGCACAGGAAGACAAACTTTGCATGTTCTTCCTTATTTGTGAGAGCTAAAAATTAAAATAATTGAACTCAGGCCACGTGTGTTGGCTCACACGTGTAATCCCAGCACTTTGGGAGGCTGAAGCAGGTGGATCACTTAAGGTCAGGAGTTCAAGACCAGCCTGGCCAACATGGTGAAACACCGTCTCTCCTAAAAATACAAAAATTAGCCGACCATGGTAGCTGGAGCCTGTAATCCCAGCTATTGGAAGGCTGAGGCAGGAGAATGGCCTGAGCCTGGGAGGTGAAGGATGCAGTGAGCCCAGATCATGCCACTGCACTCCAGCCTGGGTGACAGAGCAAGTCTCCATCTAAATAATTAATTAATTAATTAAAACAAAATAAAATAATTGAACTCAGAGACAGAGAATAGAAGGACGATTACCAGAGGCTGGGAAGGGTAGGTGGCAGGGGGCGGGAGAAAGAGGGGGTGGTTAACGGGTGCAAAAAATAGTTATAAAGGGCCGGGCGCGGTGGCTGAAGCCTGTAATCCCAGCACTTTGGGAGTCCGAGACGGGCGGATCACGAGGTCAGGAGATCGAGACCATCCTGGCTAACACAGTGAAACCCCATCTCTACTAAAAAATACAAAAAACTAGCCGGGCGAGGTGGCGGGCGCCTGTAGTCCCAGCTACTCTGGAGGCTGAGGCAGGAGAATGGCGTAAACCTGGGAGGCGGAGCTTGCAGTGAGCTGAGATCCGGCCACTGCACTCCAGCCTGGACGACAGAGCGAGACTCCGTCTCAAAAAAAAAAAAAAAAAAAAGTTAGAAAGAATGAATAAGACCTTGTATTTGATAGTACCACAGGGTGACTATAGACAATAGGAATTTAATTGTGCATTTTAAAATAACAAAAAGAGTATAAATGGATTGTTTGTAACACAAAGGATAAATGCTTGAGGAGATGGATACCCCATTTATCCTGATGTGGTTTCTTTTTGAGACAGAGTCTCGCTCTGTCGCCCAGGCTGGAGTGTAGTGTCATTATCTCAGCTCAGTGCAACTTCCGCCTCCTGGGTTCAAGCAATTCTCCTGCCTCAGCCTCCCGAGTAGCTGGGATTACAGGCATGTGCCACCACACTTGGTTCATTTTTGTATTTTTAGTAGAGACAGGGTTTCACCATGTTGGTCAGGCTGGTCTAGAACCCCTGACCTCATGATCCACCCACCTCGGCCTCCCAAAGTGCTGGGATTACAGGTGTGAGCCACTGCACCTGGCCCCCTGATGTGATTATCATACATTGCATGCCTGTATCAAAATATCTTATATGCCCCATAAATATATACACCTACTATGCACCCACAAAAATAAAAAACAAAAAAATTCGAGGCCTTGGTCAAAGATTAGGACGGATCTCAAAGTTTTGTCCCTGGAAGTCCTTTTCACCCTTCTGCACTCACCTCTGCACACGTTTCTGTCTTTAAATGACATCCGTCAATCAACTACACTGATGTCGTTGTAGTGCTGCTCACTGCACAGTCAGGACTGTTTGCCGAGTAGGCATTTGGGACATCACGCCATGGGGTTGCCACTGAGGCAGAGCCAAAGGTGAGTAACTGTGGCAACACACAATGTAGTATTCTGGTGGAAAAAAACAACCAAGTAAAAAAACAGTCCACAAGAAGATGCCTGCCTCCCTCCCTCCCTCATTCCCTCCTTTCATCCTCTCTTTTTTATTTTTTAGACGGAGTCTCGCTCTGTCGCCCAGGCTGGAGTGCAGTGGTGCCATCTCCACTCACTGCAAGCTCTGCCTCCTGGGTTTACGCCATTCTCCTGCCTCAGCCACCCAAGTAGCTGGGACTACAGGCGCCCGCCACCACGCGTGGCTAATTTTTTGTATTTTTAGTAGAGACGGGGTTTCACCGTGTTAGCTAGGATGGTCTCGATCTCCTGACCTCGTGATCCGCCCGCCTCAGCCTCCCAAAGTGCTAGGATTTCAGGGATTACAGGCGTGAGCCACCGTGCCCTGCTTGCTTTCCTGCTTTTCTTTCTTTTCTTTCTTTCCTTCCTTCTTTCTTTTCTTCCTTTTTTCCTTTCCTCCTTTCTTCCTCTTTCTTTCTTTCTTTTTTTTTTTTTTTTT
>NC_045441.1:6892114-6892524 GCF_002776525.5 Piliocolobus tephrosceles | reverse complement strand
TTTTTATTTTTTAGACGGAGTCTTGCTCTGTCACCCAGGCTGGAGTGCAGTGGTGCCATCTCCGCTCACTGCAAGCTCTGCCTCCTGGGTTCACGCCATTCTCCTGTCTCAGCCACCCGAGTAGCTGGGACTACAGGCGCCCGCCACCACGCGTGGCTAATTTTTTGTATTTTTAGTAGAGACGGGGTTTCACCGTGTTAGCTAGGATGGTCTCGATCTCCTGACCTCGTGATCCGCCCGCCTCAGCCTCCCAAAGTGCTAGGATTTCAGGGATTACAGGCGTGAGCCACCGTGCCCTGCTTGCTTTCCTGCTTTTCTTTCTTTTCTTTCTTTCCTTCCTTCTTTCTTTTCTTCCTTTTTTCCTTTCCTCCTTTCTTCCTCTTTCTTTCTTTCTTTTTTTTTTTTTTTTT
>NC_045441.1:6845747-6878793 GCF_002776525.5 Piliocolobus tephrosceles | reverse complement strand
CTCGTGATCCGCCCGTCTCGGCCTCCCAAAGTGCTGGGATTACAGGCGTGAGCCACCGCGCCCGGCCCCAATATATTTTTAAATAAGCACACAGCTCTCCTTTTGAAAAGCAAGCCTACATTGCACAGCGCGCGTTCACCATGGCGTGAGCCCCTCCTGAGAGCAGCCGGTGCCCCGTGTGCAGGCCTGCACGCATCTTCGTTTGCATCACAACGTGGGCACCTTGGCTTCCAAAAAGATCCCGGTGACTCAGAGCGGTTGGCTTTTCCCTGTCGGGGCCTCAGCGTCCCCATTTTGAGAATAAAGGGGTTTGAACTAGATGCGAAGTGAACTGGAAGACAAGTCCAGACCACAGACGAGGACTGGAATGGGTGTTCACACTGAAGACAGGTGTCAGCAAGGGCCACTTTTGTTGCAAGTAACTGGCCTCCAGCTGGCTTGGAAATGTTCCTTAGGGATATTCCGTTCTGCTCAGGAGCAAGGCCACCCTGCGCTGGCCCAGATCACTCTGTCCTGTCCTCTGCAGTGAGGGCCACCGGCATTCTCTGCTGCGGCCCGAGGAAAAAGCGGTGCTGGGTGCTCCGAGCTGCCTGGGACCCCTCTGAAAGCTGGATCAACTAGTCCCCCACCCTGGGCGCATGGCTATGCAGTGGGCACCCCGGAAGGTCCGTACAGTCGGGAAGGGGGTGTGGAATAGGCATCGGGTGACAGGTGGTCAGCCAGTGTCCACACACGCATTTTGGATTCTTGGGGGAGATGGGGGATCACAAGATGTGTCCACCCTGGCCGCAGTCTGCCACTTGGTGGCCTCGCTGTATAGTCCTCCAGTTGCAGCCCATCCCACTCTCGTAGTGGCCAGTGGTTTCGTGGCCTTCGTGGTCTCCTGTCTTGCTGGGGACACAGGACATGCAGCAGGCAGTACCCGCGGGGCCCTGGGTGCCGGCGGCAGTGCTGCCTCTGCCTTGGAGGTGTCCCCCACTGCAGGGGTAGGGAACAGGGAGGAGGGCAGGTCTAGCTTCAGTGGCCACCACAGTGGGCTGAGTGTGTGCGGTTGAGACAGGGGCGCAGGGAGGATGCTGTGAGACCCTCAGAGGCCACCAGATAAGAGGCACCGTATGTGCCAAGCCCCTGCCCTCGTGGGTCTGCTTTGCCCTGGAGAGGGAGGCAGGGAGGCTCCTGCCAGCCCTGTATCCAGAGGGAGTGCTGAGGTTTCAGGTCCCCTAAGGAACATGTAGACGTTAAATGGGAAATCTGCCTGAACACGTCCACTATGTTTTTGTTTGTTTTTTTTTTTTGTTGGTTTTTTTTTTTTTTTTTTTTGAGACAGAGTCTCGCTTTTGCCCAGGCTGGAGTGCAGTGGCGCAATCTCAGCTCATCGCAACCTCTACCTCCCGGTTCAAGTGATTCTCCTGCCTCAGCCTCCTGAGTAGCTGGGACTACAGGCATGCGCCACCACACCCGGCTAATTTTGTATTTTTAGTAGAGACAGCGTTTCTCCATGTTGGTCAGGCTGGTCTCGAACTCTCGACCTCAGGTGACCCACCCACCTCAGCCTCCCAAAGTGCTGGGATTACAGGCATGAACCACTGTCCCCGGCCCAATACGTATTTTAAAATGAACATCGTATTACAGAATACCACAGAAAAGCACACAGTGAATTTTCGTGATGTGACTCCGTGTACCTAGCAGGATGTTCCCAGCTCCCAGGATCACCTGGCGTGGCCCACCTCCGTGACCATCCCTTCTCCAACACCAGACTCCCCAAGCCCTGGCACAGAGATGGCCGTCTGGGGTGGCCCCGTAGGGACAGCTGCTCAGCGCTGTGCGGTGACCTGCTGTCTGCACAGAAGCTGGTTCTGGCTCTCCCATTGATGGGCGTCTGGTGTTTCCGGTCTGAGCTGTTTCCCCAGCACTGCCCGAGTGTCTTGGTGCCCATGGGTGTGTGCCCTGCCTGTTCCTACAGGGAGCAGGATTGTTGGGCCTCAGGTGTGTGTGCACGGGGTTGGCCCGACACTGAGTGGCTTCAAGCTGTCATCTTAAGCATTCTTTTTCCTCCTCAGTCGTCCTGGCAGGAGTTGGTGCTTCTTGTTGCGTTCCTTGTGAGGATTCACTGGGACCCCTTTAAAGTCCCATGGGGGCCCAGGAGGCTCTGAACAAGCCCCGGGGTGTGCTTGGGGAGGGCGGAGGGGGTTTCTGGTTTCCAGTTTGGGAAGCACCTTCCCCTAGCATAAGCTGCACAGGGAGTCGGTGTTGGCCCCAAGGAGTCAGAGGACTGCAGTGGGAGAGGAGGGGAGGGCGGAGTGGAGTCAGGCTCGGCACAAAGCGTGCCTCAGGCCCAGCCACGGCCCAGCCGCCTGCCCTCTGGGCCACAGGCCGCCTTTCTGCAACAGGGTCCATGAATGCGGGCGCCGTGAGCACACGCGACAGGCACCCTGGTGCATTTAAATCATAAATGAACCCATCAGCGCAGAGCATGCCTCACACCAGCAAGGACTTCCTCCGAGGCCTGCTAGGGAAGCGCTGCATGCCCTGCAGGGAGAAGTCACGTTTGCAGCCATTTAAAGCCCTGTAGGATGTGTGAGGCAGGGCAGTGGCTCTGTGCTCCAGTGATGAAAAGCAGACACTGAATTGGCCCCAGCTGCCCTGCCCAGGGGGTCTAGGGAGGGTGGGGTAGGTCTCAGGCCACAGCCCTGGGGCTTCCAACCTGCCTTCTGTGTCCGCAGTCTGTACACCCAACATGCAGTGGCGGGCATCCCAGAGGCCTGGCCTGGGCCTCCACCTCCAGGAACGGCCTGCACTCCAGCGCCGGCATCGGGCATGAGAGGGCCTCCCCTAAGTCAATCTTGAGAGGTCTGTGTGCTCCCTGAGACCCCCCGGGGGTGCCGGGACACTTCCTGGGGCTGCCAGGACAGTGTGGCTGGGCCGCAGGCTGGTTACACAGTGTCACACTGCCCTCTCCTGGGCGGCTGCCTGACTCCGCTCCCTGTGTGCGGGCTGGAAAGATTGTTCAACCCTGCAGGCTTTTTGTAGTGAGGGAAAGGCGGCAGCACACCTGGCCCTGGCCCTGGCCCGCACTGGGTGGCAGGTGCTGGAAGGAGGTGCTGGCGACCCCGAGCCCTGCAGGCACCTTTGAACTTTGGTTCCACCTTCTCTTTTCCTCAGTTTTTCAGCTTCCTACAAGATCCCTGGCTCTAGCAGCCCCAAAGTCAGCGGGGTTTTATTTTTACTTCCTGTTTCTGCGTGTCATGCTTCAGGAGTCAACTCCCAAAAAGCACACCCCAGTCACTAGATTTCTGCACTCAAAAGACCGTGGCTGAGGACCTGCGGGATCTGCTTCCCCCGAGTCAGAGAGGTTCTCTTTGGCACAAATGTTTTCTTCTGTGATGTCTCTGTTGCTCAAGCTTCATTTTGTGAAACTGTTTCCGAGTTTAGCAGACGGCTCCACATCACGGGTGACCCGCGCAAGCAGTGCCATGCTCTGTCCATGCTCTGACACCTGAGAGGGCCATTAGCGCCTTTCAGAGCGTTTTCTGTTCTTGCCTTATTCTTCCAAGTGAGTTTAGACAGTCTCAAAGACTGGAACAGGGCACTTTTAAACATCCCTTATGTTTTAGATGTCTTTACCTTCAGGTCTTATTAAAAATCTCCAACACAGGCCGGTCGCAGTGGCTCACATCTGTAGTCCCAGCACATTAGGAGGCCAAGGTGGAAGGATCACTTGAGCTCAGGAGTTCGAGACCAGCCTGGGCAACATCACAAATCCCCATCTCTACCTGAAATAATGTTTAAAAGACCAATTCCAAGCCCTCCATAAACCTCTTTATCTTTCTCACAGAACAATGCCAACGGGACTGCAAAGCCACCTTTTCTCAGGTAGGTGTGGCTTCCTGCATGAGCCTCAGCATGTGACATTGCTCTTCCCCACGGTGTCCCCGGAAGGGCCTTCGGTGCCCTGCCCAGGAGGCCCAGCCTGAGAAAGGCCTCGGCTTGTGGAGCCATGGTGGACTGCGGCCCCCTGCTCCCTTTGCCACCTGCTTTAGACCACCCTGGGAGCAGGGCCTGCCCACCCCAGAGCGGCCCCCATATCACGTGCAATGCAGGACTAAAGAGGTGTGGGTGCCCACGTCCAGAACGTTTAAAACCTGGGATCGTTCTGCAGCGGGTGGTACAGTGTAGGAATCATCACTTGAACAAAACTTCCACACTCAGAAATGGCTGCTGGGACCTGTACAAGCTGGTGAGGTGGTCAGCGCACAGTCTCACAGACAGGGCAAGAATGGGTTATTAGCGCTGTTAAAATCCAGTTTCCCTCATAGAGTGGAAGTTCTGAAAGGTTTTCCTTATCCCCTGCAGCGGAGAAAACCCCTTTGCCACTGTGAAACTCCGCCCAACCGTGACGAATGATCGCTCGGCACCCATCATTCGATGAGAAGACGGAATGATGGGCACGTCCTAACTCCAATGTCGCCTAAGCAAAGCATGCTTCTCTGTTTCACGTAGTTGGGTTGACACGTTTCTGCCTTTAAGATAAATGAGTAATAGTCTAATGACCCATTCAGTCATTTAAAATATTTTCTTCCTATTCTGTTCAAGAAACAGTTAAAACTTGGTTTCAATCATTACTGTATTTTTTTTAATGAATTTTTTTTTTCCTTAACAGCCAGAATAAGGGATAGTCTATGCTTTCATGACGGGCTTTCTGCACCCGATGTCAATGAGACCCGTTTTATTTTATAAAGCATGTGCTCTTAGTAGCATTATGTCTAAAGAAAGTATCACGGAAGTTTGCATCTCAGCATGCAAATCATAATTTTAAGCAATATAAATTATGAAAATACTATATGAATGTAATTTTTTAACTTAAAATGTTTAATCAAAGCGTAGAGGTGGAGGCACCCCTGCCCTCCGTCCGACTGCACCAGAGCTGTAAGTGCTAAGACGCTTTGCCTGCCCTTATCACAGCCACATGGAGCACTTGACGAAATCCCTTCCGGGAGCGCCTTTTCTTGGTAGCCAGGAGTCACTGACTGGATTCGCTGCACACAGCCCAGCCAGGACACAGGCCTGGGCGTCGGAGTCACGGCTCCTTGTGTTCTCACTCTGCTAGCTGGCCAAAGCTGCATGCATTACCAACACTCAAACGTCTCGGGGTCCCGGTTTCTCCGTGTTTGAATCGGGTACAGACTCAAAGGATACGTGTGAAGTCAGGATGACCTCTGGTGCCTGGAGAGGGCAGGTTTTTCAGCCTAGCAGCCATGATGCCCTCAGAACCTGGCCCTGTGGTACGGATGTGAGGACTGCGCACTGGCTGCCCTAAGCCCGGGGCTGGAATTCACCTCTGGCTGCCAAGGATCTGGACCCAATTCCCAGCCTGGCCCAGGTACAGGGGAATCCCAGCATTTTGTGAGGCTGAGGCAGGCACGTCACCTGAGGTCAGGAGTCTCTACTAAAAATACAAAAATTAGGCGTGGTGGTGTGCGCCTGTGATCCCAGCCACCCGGGAGGCAGAGGCTGCAGTGAGCCAGATCATGCCGCTGCCCTGCAGCCCAGGTGACAGATTTCCAGCCCAGCCGCTGTGTGTGTGTTGTGGGGCGCTGGGGCTGTGGCTTAAAGTGTACTACTTTCCTGTGAGGCTGAGACTGGGAGAGGTTACATGCAGGTAAGCCAGTGGACGTGGGCGATGATTCAGGCTCCTCCTAGCCAGGTCCAGCAGTGTCACCATCTGCTTCTGCTGGGAGGACAAACCAGATGCGCCTCCCCACCCCCGCCCCCAGGAAGGGCTGCAGGCACCATGAACTATATGTGAACGCCCCCAGTCTGTCCTACAGAAGGGCCTGCAGCCACGTGAGAATTCAGTCCACGCAAACCCCGTGGCCGTGTTCCCCACTTCAGACGTCAGAGGCAGGGCTCTGACGCCACGGCATCTGGTGCCACGGGTGACACCTGGCCTTTGGTGTTCCCCCTTGGGGATGGTTCTGGTTTTGTTATGGGGTTGAAGACGACTAGGACCGGGGGGGGGGGGGGTCTCAGATGCAACCTGCAGGCCCCAGGTTCCACCTCCCAGACCAGAACGGGGGGATGACCTTGTCTTCCTGTAAATGTCAAGTGATTATAATTTTAATAATAAAGAACTTGAAAACAAGCATATTTTCTTGAGCTGTAAGCACCTGTTGAATACAAGGTGGTCAGGACTGGCCTGGGGAACGCTGAGGCAGCAATGGGGGCGTCGTTCCGGTCTTTCCTGGGTATCTGAAAGCACCGAGTAAGCAGCACCAGGTCAACAATGGTATGAATCTCATTTATTGAAAACATTATTTCTCACCTTTCTCAAATTGAAGACTGCAGAAAATAAAAGCAGTGCTTTATTGAGTTGTCATGAGCCTCGGACGGGAGGAGCAGCGCTGCCGCTCCACGCTCCGGGAAACCGCAGCTGGCGTGTGCCACATCTGTCCCACCTCGCTTTACAAAACAGTTCTGAAGCTTAATCAAATAAAACTATTGTACACAACATTTACATTAGAAAAAGAGCTGGGGGAGGAGAGCTGGACCTGCTGCTCCTTTAGGCAAAGGTGGCTCCGCAGTTGGGGCATCTTCGCTTCCTCAAGGCAAAACAGCAGATGAACCCAAAGGGGAACAGGATGATGGCCAGGAAGATGCCCAGGAAGGTGAAGCAGTCCTCCAGCACCCCGACCCTGCGGCAGAGAAGGGCAGAGGGGGCAGCACCGTTAGGACCCGGGCAGCCAGAGCCCTCACCCCTCCCACCCTTGCACTCAACCAACCAGTGGCCACGACTGACATGGGGACCTCCGGTGAGGGACAGTGACAATCTGAGAAAACAGCCCCCACCGCCCAGCCACAGCCCACTGGCCCGGAAAGCCCCAAGAACCATCTGCATGTGCCTGTTCATAGAATGGCCAGAGCTGCTATTTAATCACTAACATTCAAAGAAAAGGGGAATAAAACAGTTGAAAAGTCTTATCAGTTAACCTTGAAAGGCAAGGCTGGGTGCATGGTGGCTCCTGCCTGTAATCCCAGCACTCTGGGAGGCAGAGGCAGGTGGATCACCTGAGTTCAGGAGTTCAAGACCAGCCTGGCCAACATGGTGAAACCCTGTCTCTACTAACAATACAAAAATTTGCCAGGCGTGGTGGCACATGCCTGTAGTCCCGGCTACTTGGGAGGCTGAGACAAGAGAATCGCTTGAATCCAGGAGGCAGAGGTTGCAGTGAGCCGAGATAGAGCCACTGCACTCCAGACTGGGTGACAGAGCGAGACTCCATCTCAAAAAGTAAAACCTTGAGAGGCAAGATCATTTTGGTGCCACAAGCCACACATATCTGCTCTTAGAAAAGGAGCAACCAGAGGCCGGGCACGGTGGTTCACACCTGTAATCCCAGCACTTTGGGAGGCCAAGGCAAGTGGATCACAAGGTCAGGAGATCAAGACCATCCTGGCTAACACAGTGAAACCCCATCTCTACTAAAAATACAAAAATTAGGCCAGGCGCAGTGGCTCACGCCTGTAATCCCAGCACTTTGGGAGGCCAAGACGGGCGGATCACGAGGTCAGGAGATCGAGACCATCCTGGCTAACACGGTGAAACCCCATCTCTACTAAACAAAAAAAAAAAAAAAAAGAATACAAAAAACTAGCCAGGCGAGGTGGCGGGCACCTGTAGTCCCAGCTACTGGGGAAGCTGAGGCAGGAGAATGGCATAAACCCGGGAGGCGGAGCTTGCAGTGAGCTGAGATTGCGCCACTGCGCTCCAGCCTGGGCAACAGAGCAAGACTCCATCTCAAAAAAAAAAAAAAACCAGCAAGCTTAGTGGTCCCATCAGTATTCGGGCTTTTGTTGGATTTCTGTTCCTTTGGTAGTGGGGGCGGGTTAATGGGAGACTGCAGTCGGCCATGTTCACACAATGTCTGAAGGCCACTTATTTCTCAAAATGTGATCTCAAAGCCTCCTTTTCAACAAAGTTCGATGTAACAGACTAAGACACCTGAAGGCCATCCCACAAATCCTGCGCCAGCGAGCATAGGTTCAGTGACCTGAAATCATCAAACCCAAGTGTCAGTTTCAGAGGCCCTAAAAGTAGGAAGCCAGGAGCCGAGTGCTCAGCTCAGCTCCTTAGGCTATTTCTGGAAAGTTCTGGACACAGCTGAAATTAACCACACTAGCCAGCTCAGCACAAATGAGAAAAGCTTTGCTCCCACCAGACAGGGAGCCCCCTACGGGCTCCTTCTAGTCCTCCTGGGGGCCCAAACCCCCCCATCCAGCCAGCACTGAAGTGGAGAGAGAATACAACAGGGTGGGGGTGTCTGACAGGTGATGGGAGGTGGTGCTTAGTGGGGAAGGGGAGCCTACAACAAGGCGGTGTGGTCGCCTGCCTGCAACAGGGAAGCCTGACTACCTGTGCCTTGCTAAGGGGAGAAAACTTGGCCACCTGGGGAACCCTACTCCCATCCCAGCACCCTGCATGTTTCCAAGCTGCTTTCTGGGAGTTTGGACTCATGAGGGCCACTGCCTCCACCACTGCTAGGCAAGGCAGGCTGGGGAGCCCAAACCCCACCCACAGAACCTATTCCCTGCTTCTCCAGGGATTATGGAAAATAAACCAGAATATTCTGAAGTCAGGCTTTCCACTGCTGAAAGAAAAAGTTGCCGGGCGTGGTGGTTCACGCTTGTCATCCCAACAGTTTGGGAGGCCGAGGCAGGCGGATCACCTGAGGTCAGGAGTTCGAGACCAGCCTGGTCAACATGGTGAAACCGCGTTTCTACTAAAAATACAGAAACTAGCCAGGCGTAGTGGCGGGCACCTGTAATCCCAGCTACTCGGGAGGCTGAGACAGAACTGCTTGAACCCGGGAGGCGGAGGTTGCAGTGAGCTGAGATGGAGCCATTGCACTCCAGCCTGTGCAACAAGAGCAAAACTCTTTCAAAAAAAAAAAAAACTTCATGCCCACCTGCCTCCCTCCAGCCTCCTCAGGGAGGTCCCTTCAGCCATCTCCAATGGAGCCGGACACAGTGGCTCATGCCTGCAACTGTAGCACTTCAGCAGGCTGAGGCGATCACTTACAGCCAGCAGTTCAAAACCAGCCTGGGCAACAAAGTAAGACCCCCCTGCAACACCTCTAAGAAAATTTAAACTTAGCCAGACACGGTGGTACACATTTGGAAAAGGGGGACTATTCAGCCGGTTTGGGGAAACTTTTCTCCTAGAGTCCCTGTGTCCATTCGTTCTCAAAAGGCTCTGAGAAGTCCTGCAGCACACTTGTACCCAGTGTTTCCCAGACTCACACAGCGCCACCTGTCTGTGTGGAGGGGCGGAGCCGGGCTGCAGAGCACACCATGAAGCTCCAAGGCAAAGCCAAGCCAAAGACCCCAGCCTGTCAGCAAAGTTTCTACTTCTTGCGTGGACTTTTACACAAGTGTCCCCTATCTAAGCACCACAAGGTCATCAGGCCACCACACGTGTTCAGGCTTGCCCAGGGCTGCCCCTGCCAGTCCAGACTGGGCAGGACACCTCCACCCAGCCCTGCCGAGTGCAGCTTGCCCTGCCCGGCTCCAGGACCTTCTCCCCGGGGTGTCGGGTGGGCAGAAGCCCCAGCTGCCACAGCTCCCAAAACCACACAGTCGAGGTGAGGGAGCCTCGGGAAGGCCGAGCACCAGCTGTGTCCCCACAGATGGCCACGACAGGCTCCGGGGGAGCTGGAGGGAGCCAGTGGCCTCGGGCCTCTCAAGGGAGCGTCTGGGCTTCCCGTTTCCTCCACAGCATCTACGGTCAAATCCCAGGAAACACACTGGCTGTATATTCTGGTTAGAAAATGTCCCATGAAAAAGCAGACAGGGAGGGTGAACCAGCTGAGAAATCCTTCCAGGGAAGAAGCCTGCCCCCCTGGAGTGGTCCCCAGTGCCACCAGGCCCCCCTCAGCCAGCCCAATCAGTGACCATCTGAGCACCTCGCCTCAGGACCAAAGCTGCTCAGAGGCAGGGCTGCGGGCAGAGCTGACTGCCTGTTCAAAGGCCCAGAGGTGCCTGGGAGGAGGCTGGGCAAAGGGGTGTGGGTGGGGAGCCCGGCTGGAGCCCGCCCATGGGGCACAGCAGAGACGTCCAGGTGCAATGGTGCAATGGGCGGGGGTGGCGCTTCAGTGCTGCCTGGTGGCCCTGCCCACACCAGCTTCCTACCTGCAGCTGCTGCTCTCACCAAGTCCAAGGGCAGCAGCGCCCTCCTGCTTCCTAATTCTCCATCCAGACCCCAAAACCCACCTACTCCGTCAGAGCTGAGAAGCGCAGGAAGGCTGCTCACTCACGTTGGATTCCCACTGCCACGGGCCAGCGCCCTGGCCCACCTGAGCGCCAGGATTTCCAGTAGCGCCAGCCCAGCCCACCCAGGCCCCAGCGCCTCGCTTCTCAGCACCTCAATTCCCAGCCCTGGGGCTGCAAGCAGCGCCATGGGCCAAACCAAATGCACTGACCCCGCGGCCTCCCAGGCACAGGGGAACACCCTCCTCTTTCCAACCCATGGAGCTTCCGTCCAGACCCATCCTGTCCTCAGCCAGGGCACAGGGCTGGCCCCTCAGTCCGGGGACCCACTCTGGCACCTCCTAGGACAGCCTCCCCATCCCTGGTCCATTCAAGCCCCACCCTCCTGCCCGCCTCCACGCCACTTAAAGAGAGGGCAGGAGGGCCAAGGCCCCTGGGTCTCTGGGGAGAGCGAGCCTGTTTCCCTGCAGTGCCGCCCGGGAACTGGACAGATCCAGCCGCCCCAGGAGGTTCAGGCCTCCGCCAGCAACAGGAGGCTGTGATCCAGACCCCAGAACCCTGAACGGGCTTCGAAGGCCCGAGGGCTGGCCAGGAGAATTCGGCCCTCACCTCTGGCTCTGGGGTCAGCTGGAGGGTGGGCGGCAGACCCTACCCCCCAGGATTCCACAGCCGCACCCACAACTTCAAACACCAAGAAGCGCTCAAGGCAGAACTTGCTGTCACTTGACAGCAAACTCACCTGGCAGCAACATGTGACCTGAACTGGTGTGTGGCTATTTATAGTCGTAATTTATCCTAGTTTATCTGAATATTCATGTCTTGCTGCAGAAATATTAATGTTTTAACTGCAGTACTGCCCTAGACCTCAAAAGGAGTGTTGGCATCATGTGCTTTTTAAAACCCCACATCTTCTGAACTGAGAACCACGATCCAACTTCTAGGCCAAGACTCCCCAAGCTGCAGGGCCAGCACTGGAGGGGAGAAGGGGAACCCCAGCCCCGGAGCAGCTGCCGTCCCCGCCAGCCTGTCCGTCCCCACAGCCTCCAGTTCTCCTCCCTTCCAAACCCAGAAGAGCCCACTTGGGTTGGTGGGGTGGGTTTCAACCTTCTCAACCGCTCAGGTCGGGTCCTGACCGGCTCCCTCTAGCCGCCCCTCCCCCACTCTTGCGCAATAGGCCACGCGGCCAGGGAAGGATCATGGCCACTGGCGAAATTAGGGAACTAATTCCAAGAGCACTCCCTTAAGGCGACTCCAGCCCTGCAGTGAAAGTGGCCAGTCATGCCACTGTCATCCACCCGGAGCTGGGCCCTGGGGCAGTGGAGGCCACAGGGCTCCCGCCTCACCAGGGACAGAAGGAGCTGGCAGCAGGGCTCTGAGCTGCCCAGGGAAAGGGCCATCCTCCCCCTTCCTGTGTCCCCACAGGCACTTTACAGGAGCCTGAAGCCCAGGGTGTGTCCAGGGCCTCACAGCCGGGAAGGGCATGGCTGGGATCTGAACCCAGATGGGCTCCCCAATCACAAGCACCCATCCTGCAGGCCCGTTCTCCCTCCAAGGCAGCCCCCAAAGGCAGTCAGTGCCACAGGGGGCTGCCCCAGGGCACCTAGCTGCCCTCTGTGCACACACAGTGGCCTCGAGGCACCATCCAGGCCCAGGAACAACCCCAGACCACACCTCGCTGGAAGGTTGAGCCTCGCCAGGAAAAGGGGAGACACAGGGCTTCCTCAGAGGGCTGCGGGCCTGAAGCCATGCTCAGCGCAGGGCGAGGTGGCCCCAAAGCAGCTCCAGCCAGCTTCTGGCTGTCCCAGGGTATGCACTCCCCACAGGGGTAGAGGAGCTGCCTCGCTTAGGGACAGTTCACCAGGACCTCCCAGGGCCATTCCCAGCAAAGCCAGTGGCCAGGGCCAGCCCCAGCCTCTCCTGTGGAAGAAAGGCCTGAGACTCTGCCTGCCACCACACCCACCCCAGCAGGGCCACCTGGCCCGCAGCTGGGGGCAGAGCCCAAGGTCAGAAACTCAGGAGGCCACTGAGGCAGCACTTGGACCCTGAGGTCCACAGCCCTGTCCAGCAAGCAGCCTAGGCCCAAGCTCCAGCCCATCCGCTGCCCCCACACCTCAGACCAAGACTGTCAGGACAGGGACAGCCCACAGGCCATGCATATGGGCAGGGCCATCCCAGCTAACTCAGCCACTTCCTCAACCAGGAGAGCTGTGGCTTCCAGGTCACAGGCGGCAGGAGGGACCAGCCCCTCCACCACCACCATCTGGAAGCCCAAGGATGTCACAGGCTCCTTTCCCTCCAGCCCTTCCCAGGCCCCACAGTCACCCCCCGTGCCCTCCACGGCCCACCTCTGCCCCTCAAGGGATGTGGCAACCTCCATGCTGGCCACTGAGCCGCACCCTGGACCTCTGAGCAACATCCGCCCTCCACAGCTGTTCCTTTCACCTTCCCTAGGAAAGGTGAAATCCTTTTCAGGACTTCCTCTCTCTCTGGTCACCCCCAAAACAAAATACCCAATGACAGCCCAGCCATACGTGTGGTGCAGGCCAGGCCGTGTTGCCAGGGCCTTCCCCACTCCTGCGTTCCTGGTTTTCTGGGCACAGGAGCCCAGGAGAGCCTCCCAGCGCAGCCACCTCATCCTGCACCTAGGTATAACCACACCCCAGCAGAGAAAGACTGATCTCCCTGGGCACGGAGAACCCGGTTTCAGAGAGGCCCAGGCCTTGGGCAGGCAGGCGTGAAGCAGGAGGGCGGGAGGAACAGGGGCATATCCACCGCTGGGCTGCGGAAATGCTTCCTCATAAACGGCTAAAAAGGGCAGACGGAGTCAGGAAGCTTCAGCAAAGGCCTGGCCAGGGCAGCAGAGCCACAAGGGACATAGGCTTCTCTGACCAAGCCTCACTCAGAAGGACTAACAGACGTGTGACTTGGACAAATCCCTGCCATGCCACCAGGCAGGGAGGGGGACAGAGCCCGGCGGGCTGGACCTGGGGCAGGAGGAAGCGTGGTCATGTGAGCGGTATCCTGTCTCCCGGCCCCAAGACAGCAGGCGGCGGCCAGACGGCCAGACGTGTCTCCACTCTCCTCGTGGAAAGGAGTGGCCCAGGGACCACACATCCCCCCCCCCACGCCGGCAGCACAGCACCCTCTGGCTGCTGCAGGGCACAGGGGCCCATCCCATGCCCAATGCTGCTGCAGAGGCAAAGCCTCGGGGAGCGGGGGCCACTCTCCAGCATCCAGGGCACCACAGGCAGAGCGCAGGGACTTGCGTGCTGGGAGAACCTGGCTGCAACCCAAGGGGTCGCCGGAGGATCAAAGAGTCCTCTGGTCCCAACTTAAAGGACTAAGGACCCCCCAACCCTGTCCTGAGAGGACCCAGCCTCCACCCTGCCTGGTGCAGCTGCCCAAGGGCAGACAGCACAGTGATCAAGTAACCAAGGACCCCACTCCTGTAGTCCCTGGGGGCCAAGCCCAAGATCCTCCGCAGCAGAGCAAAGCACAGCCTGACCCCACTCCAGGTTCTGCATAGCTGGGGAGCACCGCCGGGTCAGCGGAAGCCACGGGCCTCCACAGGGACACAGCTCCCACCTAGGGAAGGGGAAGTGGCAGGACCAGCACCCCCATACCGACAGCAACTGCGCCGCCACCTGGACGCCCGCCAGCCCTGGGATATCTGGGCCATCCCTCGCTGCCGCTGGTCTCCCACATCTCCAAGTTCAGGGGCTTGGGCAGAGAAGAGCTAAGAGCTTCAGAGACACCTCCCCGGCCCCCCCCCATGTCCCAGACCGGGAAACAGGCCCCGCTGTTCCTGGTAGGACCAGGACTGGAACCCGGCTCCTCCGGCAGGCCGGACACTGGGATGGCAGGGCATGGACAATGACACGCAGGCAGACCCTCTGCTCCTCCATGTTCTTAGTCCCCTCCATGTGCCCTCACACCCACACAGCTCTGCCAGCCCCCTCAACCCGGTGCAGCTCCCTGAGGAAACTATGTCCGGGAGGCAGCCGGCGCCCCACCCTGCCCTCCCCTCCACCTTCACTCCAAAGACCAATGTTTCTGCTGGGTGGTGACCAACTGTGTCAAACTGACGTCCCAGTTAGGGTTTGTCACGGGGTCCCTATGCAGGCAAGCGGCCACAACCTGCCCCTGAGGTCCCAGCCTGTTGTCCCCACCTCTGGGATGCCCTCCCTCTTCCCAGGAAGTTGCCTGCTAAGGCTCTGAAATCACTTCCCCATGACTCTGCTCTAGGCCTTACACACACTTTTGAAATCAAGGATAAGTCCAAACCAAGGTTTCTTAATTCCATCTCAGCAGCTTCAACTTCCTCCTCCCAGATACAGCTGAAAGCCCTGTCCCCGCCAACTCTGCCCGTACTTTCTAAGCAATCTGAACACCCACAGCTGCCAAGAATTTATATTTAATTAATCCTTATTTAAATTTGAATCCTCAAAACCTCCACAAAACAAGCCTCTAGCTGCACCTCAGGGTCCTATGAAAACCAGAAAGCCTGTGCAGGTCCAATGCCAGGATGTGAAAAAAAATCACTCCTGCCTCAAAGTACCACGGGGCTTCCATCCTGGTCCAGCTCATGAAAGAGCGTTTCAAGCCAGCTTTGGCTAAAGCAGCTCTTACAGCCGTCGCTTCTCCCACTGAGGTCTCTCCTGCTGGTGCACTTACTTCCAAATGCCCCTTCCGGAAAAACGAAAACCTTCCACCACCTTCGATGATCGACTGCAGAGTAAACTAGCGGAAATTAAAGGAAAATGCAGACCCCTGATTCCTTGCAAGTCCCAGAACAAAGACGAAAAGACCACCAGTCCCGTTGTTACCTTTTCTACATCCCAATCACTTGGGGTGCAATATCCCAAAATCTGGGAAAAGGAATCCACCCTTTTGCCCCCACAAAATGTGTTCAGAGCCAATGGTGAGTGGACCCACGCTCTCCCACACTGCATATGGGCAGCCTGTCTGTCCCTCCCATAAAGGGCTCCAAGTCAAGCCGGACCCACTCCCACAAGCAGAGCTGACTTTGTGAGGTCCTGGGGGTAGGGCGGGGGTCCTCAGCGCTTCCAGGGCCAGTCTCCAGGCTGCAGACCCACTCACCTGCAGACGGGACAGCCTCCCACGACCACGATAGAGTTGGCAGGGTACCGGGTGACGGTCCGGCTGTGGATGTTGTAGACCCTGGGATGGTGGGTGGGTATCCCTGTGCAGGGGAAGACAGGTCATTAGGGTGCAGGGAGGAAAAATCGGACCGCGACGGGGACTACTCATCCCGTCCCCCCACCTCCACCCCGCTAAAAAAGCCCCCGGTCTTTTCCACCCTCGGGACGGCCACCGCGGGCCTGATTCGGCGCTAATCTGCCAACAGCGAGCGCCTCGTGACACAAAGTTCATCTAGGGCAGGAATCCGGCCCCGCCGGGTACGACGGGCCCGAGGACCAGAGCCCCAGGGAGCAGGCTGGCCCTCGGCGACGCGGGGTCCCGAAGCCGGCCCGGGGACCTCCAGCTCCAGGAAGGACCCCCGGGCGGGCCCCGCCGGCCTCCGGACCCGCGTCCCCCGCCCGGGCTTGCCCCCTCGGAAGCCGCTGGCGGGGAAAGTTGGTTCCGGGCCCACCTGTGACGAGATAGGGGTAGGGCGGCGGCGGGGGCGCGGCGGGGATGGCGCCGTAGCCGTGCGGGCCGCACGCGTAGTCGCCCTGGCCGGCCTCCAGGTTGTAGGCGGGCGGCCGCTCCTGCAGCAGGGGCTTATGGTCCATGGCGGCCCGGCCGCGCCCGCCGCTCCGGCCCGGCTCGGCTCGGTCGGCCCCGGCGGGGGGCGCGGCGGCGGCGGCGGGGACGCGGCGGGCCGGGGGGCTCGGGTCCCTCTGGGGCAGACGCGGGGCGGGGCGGGGCGGGCGCGCGCCGCGGGCTTCCCCCGCCCTCCCCGACCCAGTCACAAGACCGGGGTCACGTGGGCGACGGGAGGCGGGGCGCGAGAGCGCGGCCGGCGGGGCGTCTTAAAGGGGCCGCGCCCTCCCGATGCCGCCCTGCCAGCTGCGCCCTGCGCTCCGCCCCGCCCCCCCGCCGCGGCTCTCAGAACTCCCGTGGAGGGGAGATCCCCCCTCCCCCACCACGACCCAGAGAAGCCCCATAGGGTCGTGACCTTTAGGGCCCGCGAATGCACCCCCACCTCCCGCTACGCCCCCATCTCCCAAGCCGGCCGAGGTCCCCTCACCCGTGGAGGAAGGGGAGGGCGGGGCCTGGGAAGGGGCGGGGCCGGGTGGGTCCCAGGCCGCCCCAACCCCAGCCCTCTGCCCCCGCGATCGCCAGCGCTCCCAGCAATGCAAAGGGTACACCCGGGCGTGCACCCCAGCTGCGGCCTGTGCGGTGCTCAGCTGCGGCGCATTCCCTCCGTTTGCCTTTTTTTTGGACAATTAGGTGTTACAGGGGTAGTGGCCAGTGCTTACAAATAACTCCCCCGTTTGGGGACAAAACCATAAATACTGGGCACCTGCCGCGTCTCCTCAGTTTCCCTAATCTTCAGGCAGCCCTGCCAGGTGTTTTGCTTACCCCCTGGAGGACAACACGGGACCAGGATCAGAAGGGGGCGGGGTTTGGCCGTGGCAGGTGCGGGTCAGAGCCCGTATCTAAACCTGGGTGTGTTCTGGCCTCGGGGGCCGCGTCAGGCGCCCTCGTTGCAACATTTCCTCATACAGGGTTTCACGGGTTTGCCAGAACAACTTTAAAACGAACGATTGGAACGTTTAGGATTCCTTGCGTCCTTAGCGCCTCTGCAGCTTTTCAGGGGCACCTGTAGCCGTTACGGTATTCTGTCTCCAGTTTTCTCACCTGCATTTTGGTCTCACCTGCACTGTAGCTCTGGGACGACTACAGCTCTTCTCGACCCGCGCCTTTTTAATTTTTAAAAACATTTTTGTAGGGAGGGCCGGGGGTGGGGGCTGTCTTGCTCTGTCACCAGGCTGCAGTGGAGTGACACAATCATTGCTCAATGCAGCCTTGACCTCCTGGGCTCACGCCATCCTCCCACCTCAGCCTCCTCAGTAGCTGGGACCACAGGTACACGCTACCATGCCCAGCTAATTTTTAAAAATTTTTATATGGGATCTTGCTATGTTGCCCAGGCCAGTCTCAAACTCCTGACCTCAAGCAATCCTTTTGCCTTGGCCCCCCAAAGTGCTGGGATTACAGGTGTGAGCCCCTGCACCTGGCCTTTTTACTTTTTAATAAGGAATCATCATTTATTTATTTATTTATTTTTTGAAACAGGGTCTCACTCTATGGCCCAGGCTGGAGTGCAGTGATGCAACCCTAGCTCACTACAGCGTCGACATCCTGGGCTCAAGTGATCCTCCTACCTCAGCCTCCTAAGTAGCTAGGGACTACAGGTGCACGCCATGGTGCCCGGCTAATTTTTGTATATTTTGTAGAGATGGGGTGTTGCTATGTTTCCCAGGCTGGTCTCAAACTCCTGGGCCCAAGTGATCCTCCCGCCTCAACCTCCCAAGGTGCTGGGATTATAGGCATGAGCCACCCTGCCCACCTGGCCATCATATTTCTTTATCACAAGTCCAGCTCTTCGAAGCCCATTCCCATTTTGTACGTCCTGTCCTAGTCATCATCCCCACAATCCTCAAAAGAGGAACTAAGAGGTGGTCCAAGTACACTAGAAGACTAAGGAGTGGCCCCTGGCACTAACGAACAGCCAGATCAAGAGTGGAGACTGGACTGGGCGTGGTGGCTGACGCCTGTAATCTCAGCACTTTGGGAGGCTGAGGTGGATGGATCACTTGAGGTCAGAAGTTCGAGACCAGCTGGCCAACATGGTGAAACCCTGTCTCTACTAAAAATACAAAAATTGGCTGGGCATGGTTGGGGGGGGGGGTGGCACCTGTAATCCCTCGGGAGGCTGAGGCATGAGGATCGCTTGAACCTGAGAGATGGAAGTTACAGTGAGCCGAGATCATGCCACTGCACTCCAGCCTGGGCGACAGTGAGACTCTATCTCAAAAATCAAAAAAAAAGAGTGGAGACTGGCCAGGAGTGGCCAAGGGCTTTGGAGCCAGTAGAGGCCCTGGTAGGCAGTGAGGAGGCCTTTGTTCTTGGGGGCAGCTGTCCGGCCACCATAGGGTGACAGCCTCTGGCCAGAGAATACTGGGGTGCAACCTCGTGCCTCATCAACCATGAAGAGCTGTGGCTCAGGTCAACCCTCCTAACACCTGGTCAACAAGGACCACCTGGATTCTCCTCCCAGCCTTGCAAACCTGCTGAAGAGTAGCAGCTGCAGGCCTGGTGATCTCCTTTCCTATCAGATCAACAAAAGCTGGCACATTTTCCTTCAATTTCATGGCTAATTGTCCCTTCACCACTTGTCTGCATTTCCTGATAAACCCCACAAAACCCACAGCCGCTGGTCCCCTTCTCTTCCAATACTTGTTTTTGCCCCAGCAATGCCCCTGGTTTGGAACTCCAAGTCTGTGAACGCCGGGGTGTGGTTTTGGGATGTCCCAGCATGGCTTTGACCAGTGCTGCCCTCAGACACAAAGCAGTTCCTGCCCCTTCAAACGTGCAGCATGCAGAAGATGGAACTGCTATCCCAGGCTCTGTGTGCGAGCCCTGGGGGGCCAAAGAGGATGATGACGGGGACACAAGTAGCAGTCAGATAGGCAGACAGTAACTGTGGTGAAGGGAGCTTTGTATGGCGAGAGGGTTGGAGGTGTCACACACTGGCTGGTGATGAGCCTGAGTGCCTGGAAGTTCCAGGACCACAGTCTGGCTGGGAAGGCCAGTGGCAAATCAGCCCCAGGGACCAGTGGCAGAGCATTCCAGGCAGAGGGAACTGTGATCCCAGAGAGTACACAGTGGCCCATTATATGCCAGGGCTTGTCACTGGGTGTGGCCGGAGCCCTGGAAGAGTCTCTAAAAGGTAGAGGTGGGGCTGGGCATTGGCATTGGGATTGCATCCTGTAAGAGCTTATTGGGGAACTGCGTAGAGTTTGAACAGGGGAGTGTGAACATCAGATTTCAGTATTAGAAAAATGTCTTTGAAGGGAGGGGCACAGTAGCTCATACCTGTCATCCCAGCACTTTTGGAGGCCGAGGTGGGAGGATCGCTAGAGGCCAGGAGTTCGAGACCAGCCTGAGCATCATAGCGAGACCCTCGCTCCCCACCCATCTCTATGGAAAATTTAAAAATTAACTGGATGTGGTGGTGCATGCCTCCAGTCCCAGCTACCCAAGAGGCTGAAGTGGGAGGATCACTTGAGCCCAGGAGTTTGAGGCTGCAGTGAGTCATGATCGTACCACTGCCGACAAAGTAAAGTGAGGCCACCAATCATCTTGGCTGCTATGTGATGACAAATTCACATGTGCCAGGCTCTGTACACAGCCCTTTATATGGTTGGCATCTCTGCTCATCTGCAGGACCATCCCATGAAAGTGGCCATTCCTTTCTCCCACGTGCTTAATAAGGAAACTGAGAACTGGACACAGTGGCTCACGCCTGTAATCCCAGCACTTTGGGAGGCCGAGGCGGGCGGATCACTTGAGGCCAGGAGTTCAAGACCAGCCTGGCCAACATGGCGAAACCCTGTCTCTACTAAAAATACAAAAATCAGCCGGTGTGGTGGCTCACACCTGTAATCCCACCTACTCAGGAGGCTGAGGCACGAGATCGCTTGAACCTGGGAGATGGAGGTTACAGTGAACCGAGATCACGCCGCTGCACTCCTGCCTGGGTGACAGCAAGACCCTGTCTTAAAAACAAAAAACAAAAAACGGGTGGCTCATGCCTGTATTCTCAGCACTTTGGGAGGCTGAGGTGGGCTGATCACCTGAGGTCGGGAGTTTGAGACCAGCCTGACCAACATGGAGAACCCCCGTCTCTACTAAAAATACAAAATTAGCTGGGCGTGGTGGTGCATGCCTATAATCCCAGCTACTTAGGAGGCTGAGGCAGGAGAATTGCTTGAACCTGGGAGGCGGAGGTTGTGGTGAGCTGAAATCATGCCATTGCACTCCAGCCTAGGCAACAAGAGCAAAACTCTGTCTCAGGAAAAAAAAAAAAAGGGCCAGGTGTGGTGGCTCACACCTATAATCACAGCACTTTGGGAGGCTGAGGCAGGCAGATCACTAAAGTCAGGAGTTTGAGACCAGCCTGGCCAACACGGTGGAACCCCGTCTCTACTGAAAATACAAAATCGGCCGGGTGCGGTGGCTCACACCCGTAATCCCAGCACTTTGGGAGGCCGAGGCAGGTGGATCACAAGATCAAGAGATCGAGACCATCCTGGCCAACATGGTGAAACCCCGTCTATACTAAAAATACAAAAATTATAGTGGCATACGCCTGTAGTCCCAGTTACTTGGGAGGCTGAGGCACGAGAATCGCTCAAACCCAGGAGACGGAGGTTGCAGTGAGCCAAGATTGTGCCATTGCACTCCAGCCTGGTGACAGAGTGAAACCCTGTCTCAAAAAAAAAGGAAACTGATGCACAGAGAGCTTCCATCCATTTCCAAGGCCTACCAACCAGTAGAAGTGGGTCTTCAAACAGATGTACCACACTTAATCCTAGGATCGATCACCCCACACTGCCTCTATGCCAAGCACACAAGAGAAGCATGCCGCCTTTTGCTGGGTGTTTTGTTTGGTTTAGTTTGAGGCAGTTTTGCTCTTGTTGCCCAGGCTGGAGTGCAGTTGCACGATCTCGGCTCACCACAACCTCTGCCTCCCAGGTTCAAGCGATTCTCCTGCCTCAGCCTCCCAAGTAGCTGGGATTACAGGCATGCGGCACCACGCCCAGCTAATTTTTTTGTATTTTTAGTAGAGATGGGGTTTCTCCATGTTGGTCAGGCTGGTCTCGAACCCCCGACCTCAGGTGATCCGCCTGCCTTAGCCTCCCAAAGTGCTGGGATTACAGGCGTGAGCCACCGCACCTGGCCTCTTGCTGGTTTTCACAGAAATGCATTCCTATCGAAGATTTGGAATACATAAATATGCATATGTTTTGGATCGCCGAAATTCTGCTCTGTACCACTTTTTGAACTTCTTTCTTGTTTTTTTTTTTTAGAGACAGGGTCTTGCTCTGTTCACCTGGCTGGAGTGCAGTGGTACAGTCATAGCTCACTGCAGCCTCAACCTCCCAGACTTAGCGACCTCCCACCTCAGCCTCTCTGAGCAGCTGGGGCTACAGGTGCCATCACCACACCTGGCTTATTTTTTAATTTTTTTGAGGTGGGGTCTCCCTCTGTTGCCCAGGCTGGTCTTGAATTCCTAGCTTCAAGCGATCCTCCTACCTTGGCCTCCCAAAGTGCTGGGATTATAGGAGTGAGTCATTGAGTCTGGTCTTTTATCCACTTTTGTATCATGCAGACAATTATTTTTATTTTTTTTGAGACAGAGTCTCACTCTGTCACCTAGGCCAGAATGCAGTAGCATGATCTTGGCTCACTGCAATCTCCACCTCCCAGGTTCAAGTAATTCTCCTGCTGCCTCAGCCTCCCCAGTAGCTGGAATTACAGGCATGCGCCACCACACCCAGGTAATTCTTGTATTTTTCATAGAGGTGGGGTTTTCCCATGTTGGCCAGACTGGTCTCAAACTCTTGGCCTCGGCCTTCCCAAAGTGCTGGGATTACAGGTGTGACCCACCGCACCCGGCCTCATGCAGACATTTAATAAAATTATTTTTAGTACTGCCATTCCCATACAAATGAATGCATGTGATTTTTGTTGCTGTGTGTGGATGTTTTCACTGGGGGTACTCAGCAAGGAGACCTTGCCGGACAGGTGGAGGTGCTGGTCCCTGCCTGGGGGATGAGGGAGAGGTCTTGTTCCGGAAACCCTGACAGTCACCACGGACTCTCCTCCAGTGTGCCAGAGGAAACCTAAGCCAGGATCATGCCCTTTCTTGAATGCTCTTGAGAAAGGCTGATAACCCACCCCGTGAGCTTCTGGGCACACAAGCAGCAAGTATCTCACATGGTCAAGACTGGGGGAAGAAAAAAAAAAAAAAGGAAGCAAATATCATTTCAAACTCCAAGGCTGTAACTAATTACAAGCGCCTGGCTCAGGGAAGGCCCTTGCCAAATATTTGCTGAATATTTGCTAAATGTTTATCTTAGATAAACACTTTAAGTTCCGAGTTTTATGGTTAGCCAGAGGTAAGCCTTACGGTTCTACTAGGCAAATATTTCTAAATATTTTATAACTTAAGTGCATAAGTTTCTACATGACACAAGCAAAATTGTCTCTTGCTGAGTGACAAGACAAATTCTATCACAAGTCGTGTGTGTATATACATATATATATTTCCTCTGTGTATATATTTGCATATTTAAATCTATATTACACTCTTCATTCTCTAATGGGGTGGTCCTCACTACATAAATCTGCTTGGTACAACACACTTAACTCACACAATGAAACACAGAAAGCATTTCTTTTGTAATCTACATTTTCAAGCACTTGCCACAAGAACAAAGAACAAATTCTGGGCCAGATATGGTGGCTCATGCCTGTAATCCCGATACTTTTGGGAGGCCAAGGTGGGAGGATCACTTGAGGTCAGGAGTTCGAGACCAGCCTGGCCAATATGGTGAAACGCTGTCTCTATTAAAAATACAAAAATTAGGGCTGGGAATTAGGGCTGGGCACAGTGGCTCGCGCCTGTAATCCCAGCACTTTGCGAGGCCGAGGCAGGCGGATCACGAGGTCAGGAGTTCCAGACCAGCCTGGCCAGCATGATGAAACCCCCATGTCTACTAAAAATACAAAGAAAATTAGCCGGGCATGGTGGCACATGCCTGTAGTCCCAGCTGCCCAGGAGGCTGAGGCAGGAGAATTGTTTGAACCTGGCAGGCAGAGGTTGCAGTGAGCCAAGATTGCGCCACGGCACTCCAGCCTGGGGGACAGAATGAGACTCTGTCTCAAAAAAAAAAAAGAAAAGAAAAAATACAAAATTAGTTGGGCGTGGTGGCGCATGCCTGTAATCCCAGCTTCTCGGGAGGCTGAGGTGGGAGAATGGCTTGATCCCGGGAGATAGAGGTTGAAAAAAAAAAAAAAAAAAATTAACGAAAGCACAAATTTGGAATCTCAATTTTCTGGCTAAGTTTCCAAGCTGCTGTACTCAAAACCCCTGAAAAGCAGCTGCAGGATTAACAGATGCACCGATACCTCCAGGCTAAAATGTAGATGTCAACACATTTCTGGCAACACATGCAGAATTCAGTGGACATCTTTTATCTCTGCTAATATTCACAGTAACTCAACAGGATGCTTTACCAAGACTTCTTGATCGGTGGCGGGGGGAACCCTATACAACATCAGCCAAATTTGGATGTCTAGGGCAGTGAGTTGTGATTGAAAGAATAAGTAGTTCTTAGGCCGGACACGGTGGCTCACGCCTGTAATCCCAGCACTCTGGGAGGTCGAGGCGGGTGAATCACGAGGTCAGGAGATCGAGACCATCCTGGCCAACGCAGTGAAACCACATCTCTACTAAAAAAAATACAAAAAATTAGCCGGGCGTGGTGGTGGGCACCTGTAGTCCCAGCTACTCGGGAGGCTGAGGCAGAATGGCATGAACCTGGGAGGCGGAGTTTGCAGTGAGCCGAGATCGCGCCACTGCACTCCAGCCTGGGCGACAGAGCGAGACTCCGTCTCAAAAAAAATAAATAAAATATAAAATAATAATAAGTAGTTCTCATTCAGACTGTTCTATGTCCTCCCTGTGGGACGGGCACAAGTCAGTTAACCTCAGGGAGCCAGGCTTGCTTAAACCAGAGACCTCAAGCATCCTTTCAGAATTATAGTCATGTCTGTTCTTTGGGGGCATTTTTATCTCATCACCTTCCAGAATGACACAGTCATCATTTCTAAATGGAACTTCAAGGCCAGGTACAGTGGCTCATGCCTGTAATCCCAGCACTCTGGGAGGCCAAGGAGGGAGGAAGGCTTGAGCCCAGGAGTTCAAGACCAGCCTAGGCAACAAGATCTCTACAAAAAATAAAAAGCAGGCTAGGCATGGTGGCTCACCCCTGTAATCCCAGTACTTTGGGAGGCCGAAGCAGGTTAGGAGTTCAAGACCAGCCTGGCCAATGTGGTGAAACCCCATCTCTACTAAAAATACAAAAATTAGCCAGGCGTGGTGGCGAACACCTGTAATCCCAGTTACTTGGGAGTCTGAAACAGGAGAATTGTGTGAACCCATGGGGCAGAGGCTGCGGTGAGCCAAGATCACGCCACTGCACTCCAGCCTGGGTGACAGAGCAAGGCTCTGTCTCAAAAGTAAAAAATAAACATAAAAACTTAGCCGGGCAGGGTGGCATGCACCTGTAGTCCCAGCTACTCAGGAAGCTGAGGCAGGAGGATCACCTGAGCCCAGGAGGTGGAGGCTACAGTGAACTATGATCGCACCAGCGCGCTCCAGCCTGGGTGACAGAGCAATTCCCTGTTTCTAAATACATACATACATACATACATACATACATACATACATAAATGGAACTTCAGGGAAGAAAGCAGCAGCATCTACCACTCCTCTCTTTTGTGTTGTGATTCATGCTTCCACATTCTGTCGTCATGATTAACCCCAGAGCCATGATGGACAGATATTATCATCCCCAATTTACAGATGAGGAAAGAGCCTGGCTGTCCATTGAGCAGGTCCCCTGAGCCCCTTGTGGGCCAGGACAGTGTCTTATCTCTGTATCCACAATGCCTCAGACATAGTAGGAGCTCAATAAATGTTTAATTGAACTCAAGGGCATGTGCCCACAATCATTTGACTGCTAAGCGGGGATTCAAACCTAGGTTCTCCCACCTCCAGACTCAAACTCTGGTTCATAGACCATAAAGGGCATCCCCTCGTCAGGCTAGAAGTATGCCTGGATCATTACATAAGGCATTCCTCATTTTAAAAAAATCAGCCAGGCGTGGTGGCTCACACCTGTAATCTCAGCACTTTGGGAAGCTGAGGTGGGAGGATTACTTGAGCCCAGGAGTTTGAGACCAGCCTGGGCAACATAGCAAGCTCCCAGCTCTCTCTATTTTTTTTTTTTTTTTTGGAGATGGAGTCTCAATCTGTCGCCCAGGCTGGAGTGCAGTGTTGCTATCTAGGCTCACTGCACCTTGAACTCCGCCTCCTGGGTTCAAGCAATTCTGCCTCAGCCTCCTGAGTAGCTGGGATTACAGGCACCCACCACCATGCCTGGCTAACTTTTGTATTTTTAGTAGAGACGGGGTTTCACCATGTTGGCCAGGGTGGTCTTGAACTCCTGACCTCAGGTAATCCACCTGCATTGGCCTCCTAAAGTGCTGGGATTACAGGCATGAGCCACTGCGCACAGCCCTCATCTCTACTTTTAAAAAGAAAAAAGAAAAATAAATTGAGGCCAGGCATGGTGGCTCACACTTGTAATCCCAGCACTTTGGGAGGCCAAGGTGGGCAGACCATGAGGTCAGGAGTTTGGGACCAGCCTGGCCAACATGGTGAAACCCTGTCTCTACTAAAAATACAAAAATTAGCCAGGCACGGTGGCAGGCGCCTGTAATCCCAGCTACTCCGGAGGCTGAGGCAGGAGAATCACTTGAACCCGGTAGGTGGAGGTTGCAGTGAGCTGAGAGCACGCCACTGCACTCCAGCCTGGGTGACAGAGCCAGACTCCATCCCAACAAAACAAAAAGAATTAATAAAATAAAATAAACCGAGAGTGCCTAGATGGCGGGGAAGATGCAGGTAGAGATGACTGATGCTCTTTGGGATCTCACTTGATAGTTTTGGGGACTACGAGTGTCATTCAGGGAAAATGAGGCATCTCTGTGACTTTTCTATTCTCTATCAGATGACGATGAAAGTTATCCAGACTGTTGGCCGGGCGTGGTGGCTCATGCCTGTAATTCCATCACTTTGGGAGGCCAAGGCGGGTGGATCACCTGAGGTCAGGAGTTCGAGACCAGCCTGGCCAACATGGTGAAGCCCCGTCTCTACTAAAAATACAAAAACTAGCCGGGTGTGGTGGTGCGCACCTGTAATCCCAGCTGCTCAGGAGGTTGAGGCAGGAGAATTGCTTAAACCTGGGAGGCAGAGGTTGCAGTGAGCCGAGGTCGCGCCACTGCACTCCAGGCTAGGTGACAGAGTAAGACTCCTTCTCAAAAAAAAAAAAAAAAAGTCATCCAAATTGACAGAAGGTCTTTCCCTGTGGGATCTGTTAGCTGTGGTTTAATTTATTATGGCATGTTCTCACTTACATGTGGGAGCTAAAAGATGGGTACCCACGGACCTACTGAGTGGCAGAATAGACACTGGAGACTTAAACAGGTGGGAAGGCAGCAAGGGGGTGAGGTCTGAAAATTACCTGTTGGGTACAATGTTCACGATTCTGGTGACAAGGGCACTGAAGGCACAGACTTCAGCACCATGCAATACCTGCATGTAAAGCATCTGTCCTTGTGGCTGGCTGCAGTGTCTCACACCTGTAATCCCAGCACTTTGGGAGGCCAAGACAGGAGGATTGCTTAAGGTCAAGACAGGAGGACTGCCTGAGCCCAGGAGTTCGAGAATAGCCTGGGCAACACAGCAAGACCCTGTCTCCACAAAAAAAGATTTAAAAATTAGCCAGGCATGGTAATGTGCACCTGTGTTCCCAGCTACTCAGGAGGCTGAGGTGTTTTAAGGCTGGGAGGTCAATGCTGCCATGAGCTATGATTGTACCACTGCACTCTAGCCTGGGCAGCAGAGTGAGACTCCATATCAAAAAAAAAAAAAAAAAAGCCAGGCACGGTGGCTCATGCCTGTAATTCCATCACTTTGGGAGGCCGAGGCGGGCAGATCACCTGAGGTCAGGAGTTTGAGACCAGCCTGGCCAACATGGTGAAACCCCGTCTATACTAAAAATACAAAAATTAGCCAGGCATGGTGGTGCACACCTGTAATCCCAGCTACTTGTTAGACTGAGGCAGGAGAATCGCTTGAACCCGGGAGGCGGAGCTTGCAGTGAGCCAAGATTACGCCATTGCACTCTAGCCTTGGGCAACAGAGCGAGACTCTGTCTCAAAAAAAAAAGAAAGAAAGAAAAGAAAAAAAGAAATCTGTACTTGTACCCTCTAAATATATAAACATTATGTTATAAAATTGAAATAATCTATGATGGTAGAGAGAATTGAAGTGGAGCTTGAGGCAAACTTGTCCCCAGTCACCAGAGCTCTGAGTTTGGTGACAGGAGTCTCATCTTTGGTTGGGATGAAGCAGAAAAGTGACCACTTCCAGGTTGAGATGGAGAGGTCACTTCCTTTGGTCAGTAAGGGAGTGGCTTTTGGGACCCACCCCCAAACGATGATGTTTAGGGGACCCTCTCAGGGCCTACAAGGATCTGGGTCTCCTCCTCTCCGTCATTATTCTATTTTGCCAGCAGTGCCTAGAACTCCGTTCTGCTTCAAGCCGCAGAGTGGAGGAGAAGACACCGAGGCTTGGAGATGCTGTTTCATGGAGTCTTGGCTTTGCGGAAAAGTGGGCTTGGGGGGCAGCAGTGGGGAGGGGTTCTCCAAAGAAGAGAGGCTGCTGTGGTGAAGGGACAGAGGGAAGGAGCCCCCAGAGCCTCCCGATGCCACTGTGGTAGGAGGGTCCGCTCTCCTCTCCCCCATCCCTTCTCCTCCCCAGCAGGTCCCCCGCATCCTCTCTCTGGCCCAGCCCACCCTCCGCTGCCTCCCTGGTCTGTTCCGGGGGCTCCTACCTTCAGCTTGCACTGTGGAGGCCATGGCTGTTCTTGGAGACACGCCCAGGAATGATGCGGGGGTGCCTCAGTACGGGCTGGGGAAAAGCCCCCTTAAACTCCAGAAGCCAAGCAGTCACCGGGCGGGCAGCGACCGACATGAAGGAGGGACTGGACAGACGGCCATGGGGCACGAGCCATCAGGGGCGTTGGGAGGCCCAGGAGGAACTGGGCAGAGCCGGGTCTCGCCGGGGACAGAATGCGGCCTCACAATCCTGCCCCACCGCCAAGATTCTCAGGTTCTGAGCCTGGAGTCCTGCTGCTAACCAGCGACTCATGGCGCCCACAGCCAGGTGCCACCCCTCGGAGCCGGGACGGTTTGGGGAGAAGCCGGATTAATACCAACACCAAGGGAATCCTTGATAAAAACCCTGACTTATGAGAAGTAGCAATGGAGAACCAGCCACATGAATACAAAACGTGACTAGACAATGCCCAAGTTGCCAAGTGACAAATGCCCAAGCCAGCAGCCCAGTTTCAGGCTTTCCCTGAGGCCCTAGAAAGTGTCTTTAGGGGCCAGGCGCAGTGGCTCACGCCTATAATCCCAGCACTTTGGGAGGCCGAGGTGGGCAGATCACCTGAGGTCAGGAGTTCGAGACCAGCCTGGCCAACATGGTGAAACCCTGTCTCTACTTAAAATACAAAAAATTAGCTGGGTGTGGTGGTACACACCTGTAATCCCACCTACTCGGGAGGCTGAGGCAGGAGAATCGCTTGAACCTGGGAGGCAGAGGTTGCAGTGAGTCAAGATCATGCCATTGCACTTCAGACTGGGGGACAAGAGCAAGACTTTGTCTCAAAAAAAAAAAAAGTGTCTTTAGGGTCAGTTGAGGTGAGAAGACAGCCTGATCCGTGAGTAGGCAGGAGTGGCCCCTCAGTTCCATGAACCAAGCCCCCCTCAGAAACCCCCACCTCAGGATGGGCTCATGCCTGTAATGCTCATGTCTGGTGGCTCATGCTTATTAATCTCAGCACTTTGGGAGGCTGGGTTCAAGGAAGATGGCTTGAACCCAGGAGTTTGAGACCAACCTGGGCAACACAGTGAGACCCCATCTCTACAAAAAATAAAAATTTTTTTTTAAAAAGATCATCATTCATTCATTCATTCTAGTGGCTCATTTTCCTTACTTTCCTGGGACAATTCCTTTTTGCATTTATAATGTAGCATTAGAAAAAGGGATATGGGGCCGGGCACGGTGGCTCACGCCTGTAATCCCAGCACTTTGGGAGGCCAAGGCAGGTGGATCACGAGATCAGGAGATCGAGACCATCCTGGCTAACATGGTGAAACCCCGTCCTACTAAAAGTACAAAAAAAATTAGCCGGGCGTGGTGGCGGGTGCCCGTAGTCCCAGCTATTTGGAAGCCTGAGGCAGAAGAATGGCATGAACCCGGGAGGCAGAGGTTGCAGTGAGCCAAGATCGCGCCACTGCACTCACTCCAGCCTGGGCGACAAGCGAGACTCCGTCTCCAAAAAAAAAAAAAAAGAAAAGAAAGAAAGGGATACGGGCTGGGCATGGTGGTTCATGTCTGTAACCAGAGCACTTTGGGAGCCAAGGTGGATGGATCACTTGAGGTCAGGAGTTCGAGACCAGCCTGGCCACACAAACATGGTGAAATCCCGTGTCTACTAAAATTACAAAAACTAACCAGGTGTGGTGGTGTGCACCTGTAGTCCCAACTACTCAGGAGGCTGAGGTGGGAGGATCATTTGAGGCTACAAGGTCAAGACATGGCCTCCCAATGTGCTGGGATTACAGGCGTGAGCCACCATGCCTGGCCCCTTTAGTTTTTGAGAAACCCTTTTCCATGGAAACACAATCCTCCTGTATTTCTGTATCCAGGAACTACGACTTGTAATCTGTCGCGCGTGTGTGTGTGTGTGTGTGTGTGTGTGTGTGTACAGCCTTATTGAGGTGTAATAATGGTGTCTTGCTTTTTTTTTTTTTTTTTTTAAGAGACAGGGTCTTGCTGTGTTGCCCAAGCTGGTCTCAAACTCCTGAGCTCAAGTGATCTCCTGCCTCAGCCTGCCAAAGTGGTGGGATTACAGGCATGAGCCACTGCTCCCAGCCCTTGTGTCTTGCTTTTAAAGCCTACACAGCCTTCTTATACGTCGCATGACCTAGACTAGTCCCGGCCCCTGTCACCTGCAAGTCTCTGTGTACCCCTCCCACTATCAGAGTAATCTTCCTTCAGTGACTATGCTCAGCTAAGCCACCAGCTCTCCCTGCTTACAAACCTTCAGCGGCTCTCTGCAGCCCATGGTGTGAGATCCTGGTCCTTCGGGACCACCCTGCCCTGCACCCGGTGACCCTGAGTGCCTGAGAGAAGCACCTTCCACACAAGCTGGTCTTATTTATTTTTTATTTTTTTAGAAGGAGTTTCACTCTTGCTGCCCAGGCTGGAGTACAGTGGCACGATCTCGGCTCACCGCAACCTCTGCCTCCCGAGTTCAAGCAATTCTCCTGTCTCAGCCTCCCGAGGAGGTGGGATTACAGGCGTGTGCCATCATGTCTGGCTAATTTTTCGATTTTTAGTAGAGAAGGGGTTTCACCATGTTGGCCAGGCGAGTCTCGAACTCCTCACCTTAAGTGATCTGCCTGCCTCGGCCTCCCAAAGTGCTGGGATTACAGGCATGAGTCACCGTGCCCAGCCTATGTTGTTGTTGTTGTTGTTGTTTTTTGAGACGGGGTCTCACTCTGTCGCCCAGGGTGGAGTGCAGTGGCATGATATTAGCTCACTGCAAGCTCTGCCTCCCAGGTTCACGCCAATATCCTGCCTCAGCCTCCCAAACAGCTGGGACTACAGGCGCCCACCACCACGCCCGGCTAATTTTTTGTACTTTTAGTGGAGACAGGGTTTTACCGTGTTAGTCAGGATGGTCTTGATCTTCTGACCTCATGATCCGCCTGTCTCGGCCTCCCAAAGTGCTGGGATTACAGGCGTGAGCCACCACGCCTGGCCATTTTTCTTAATTTGACTTCCTGTAGATGAATAGGCATATTTTATCTTTGGCTGCCTGTGCAAGCCTTTCCATACTTCAATCAAATTCTCCTTCTCGTTTCTCTGAATCACTTCCACCATTTGCCCCCATCTCTGACCTTTCACCGGCGCTTACTGGACACTTACAATACCTAAAGATCTATGCCTGGCAATGAAGGAGCTGGTCAAACAGCGCATTAAGAAATCCACATTCCTGGTCAGAGAGAGCCTTGAGGGGGAGGCCTTTAGGGACACGACACCATTTAGCCACCAGGGGGCATGGATGTGGCCCCTGGTGACTTGTTTAAAGAAAGACAGAAGGGACAGGAGGAATTCATGTCATCCCAGGCATCTGTCCCAGCCCTGCTGCTGAGCCGCTGAGCTGATGAGCTCGAAGGGACAATGACTGGGTTTTTGACAGTTCAGTATGTGAAAGAATTCAAATTTACTGCTGTTGGAATTTTAAATTATTCTGACCCTTGAGAGGAATGTGGCTAGGTGGCTTGACTCACATGGCATGCAGCTCTTTTTTTATTTTTTTTTGAGATGGAGTCTTGCTCTGTTGCCCAGACTGGACTGCAGTGGTGTAATCTCGGCTCACTGCAACCTCTGCCTCTCAGGTTCAAGCAATTCTCCTGCCTCAGTCTCCCGAGTAGCTGGGATTACAGGCGCCCACCACCATGCCCAGGTAGTTTTTGTATTTTTAGTAGAGATGGGGTTTCACCATGTTGACCAGGCTGGTCTGGAACTCCCGACCTCGTGATCCACCTACCTCGGCCTCCCAAAGTGTTGGGATTACAGGCGTGAGCCATTGCGCCTGGCAACTTCTGCCTTTTTTTTCTGTAAAAAATTAGGAAGACTAGGCCGGGAGTGGTGGCTCATGCCTGTAAACCCACTGCTTTGAGAGGCTGAGGCAGGAGACTGGCTAGAGCCCAGGAGTTCCAGACCAGCCAGGGCAACATAGTGAGACCCTGTCCCTATAACACTGTTTTTAATAAATAAATAATTAGGAAGACTAAATGGAGCCAGAGGTAAGACTCTCACAGATTACCATCCCTACAGATGGAGTAATAAATTATCTTCCTTGAAACTACATCAATAAAGTCGCTGTAATGTATACACTGGTCTCATAGGGAAAATGTAATCCAGGCTGGGCGTGGTGGCTCGTGGTTGTAATCCCAGCACTTTGGGAGGCCACAGCAAGCAGATCGCTTCAGTTCAGGAGTTCGAGACCAGCCTGGGGAACATGGTAAAACCCTATCTTTACTAAAAAAATACAGAAAAAATAGCTGGGTGTGGTGGTGCACGCCTGTAGTCCCAGCTACTCGGGAGGCTGAGGTAGGAGAAACACTTGAACCTGAGAGGCGGAGGTTGCAGTGAGCTGAGATAGCGCCACTGCACTCCAGCCTGGGTGACAGAGTGAGACTCTGTCTCAGAAGAAAAAAAAGGCAGACACAGTGGCTCACTCCTGTGATTCCAACACTTTGGGAGGCCAAGGTGGGCAGAGCAACTGAGGTCAGGAGTTCAAGACTAGCCTGGCCAACATGGTGAAACCCCATCTCTACTAAAAAAAATACAAAAATCACCCAGGCAAGGTGGCATGTGCTGTAATCCCAGGTACACAGGAAGCTGAGGCAGAAGCATCACTTGAACTCAAGAGGCAGAGGTTGCAGTGAGCCAAGATTATGCCACTGTACTCCAGTCTGGGTGACAGAGTGAGACTCTGTCTCAAGAAAATAAATAGCCAGGCATGGTGGCTCACGCCTGCAATGCCAGCAGTTTGGGAGGCCAAGGCGGGCGGATCACCTGAGGTCAGGAGTTCAAGACCAGCCTGACCAACATGGTGGAACCCCACCTCTACTAAAAATACAAAATTAGCTGGGCGTGGTGGCACGTGCCTGTAATCCCAGCTACTCGGGAGGCTGAGGCAGGAGAATCTTTTGAATCTGGGAAGCAGGGGTTGCGGTGAGGTGAGATTGCGCCACTGCACTCCAGCCTGGGCAATAAGAGCAAAACTCTGTCTCAAAAATAAAAAAA